>NC_057807.1:465512112-465812112 GCF_018294505.1 Triticum aestivum | reverse complement strand
ATTATTGTTTTTATGTCAAATGATAGACTATTGCCTTGAATCACTCATGTCTTAATATTCATGCCATGATTAGACATATGATCACGATTATGCTAGGTAGCATTCCACATCAAAAATTATCTTTTTTATCATTTACCTACTCGAGGACGAGCAGGAATTAAGCTTGGGGATGCTGATACGTCTCCGTCGTATCTATAATTTTTGATTCTTCCATGCCAATATTATTCAACTTTCATATACTTTTGGCAACTTTTTATATTATTTTTGGGACTAACATATTGATCCAGTGCCCAGTGCCAGTTCCTGTCTGTTGCATGTTTTTTATTTGGCGGAAACCCAATATCAAACGGAGTCCAAACGGGATAAAAACGGCCAGAGATTTTTTTTGGAATATTTATGATTTTTGGGAAGTGAAATCAACGCGAAACAGTGTCCGGGGTGGTCATGAGGTAGGGGGCACGCCCTACCCCCCCCCCCCCCCAGGCGCGCCCCTAACCCTCATGGTCCACCAGTAAGGCGGTTGACACTCTTCTTTTGGCGCAAGAAAGCTAATTTTATGAGAAAGAACTGGGTGAAAGATTCACCCCAATCGGAGTTACGGATCTCCGGATATTTAAGAAACGGTGAAGGGGTAGAATCAGGGAACACAGAAACAGAGAGATAGATCCAATCTCGGAGGGGCTCTCGCCCCTCCCACGCCATGGGAGACAAGGAACAGAGGGGAAACCCTTCTCCCATCTAGGGAGGAGGTCAAGGAAGAAGAAGAAGAAGGGGGGCCCTCTCCCCCTTGCTTCCGGTGGCGCCGGAGCGCTGCCGGGGGCCATCATCATCACCGCGATCTTCACCAACACCGCCTCCATCTTCACCAACATCTCCACCAACTCTTCCTCCCTCTATGCAGCGGTGTAACCTCTCTCTTACCAGCTGTAATCTCTACTTAAACATGCTGCTCAACGCTATATATTATTCCCCAATGATGTATGGCTATCTTATGATGTTTGAGTAGATCCTTTTTGTCCTATGGTTATTTGATGATCATGATTGGTTTGAGTTCTATGTTTTATTATTGGTGATGTCCTATGGTGCTCTCCGTGTCGCGCAAGCGTGAGGGATCCCTGCTTCTGGGTGTTGCAATATGTTTATGATTTGCTTATGGTGGGTTGCATGAGTGACGGAAACACAAACCCGAGTAAGTAGGTTGTTTGCGTATGGGATAAAAGGGGACTTGATACTTTAATGCTATGGTTGGCTTTCACCTTAATGAATATTTAGTAGTTGTGGATGCTTGCTAGAGTTCCAATCATAAGTGCATATGATCCAAGTAGAGAAAGTATGTTACCTTATGCCTCTCCCTCAAATAAAATTGCAATAATGATTACCGGTCTAGTTATCGATTGCCTAGGGACAAAATAACTTTCTCGTGACAACAAGCTCTTTACTTTTACTAATTTAGTTGTGTCTTTATTTAAACAGTCCCTAGCTTTTATTTATGTGCTCTTTATTATCTTGCAAACCTATCCTTTCACACCTACAAAGTACTTCTAGTTTCATACTTGTTTCCGGTAAAGCGAACGTCAAGCGTGCGTAGAGTTGTATCGGTGGTCGGTAGAACTTTAGGGAATATTTGTTATACCTTTAGCTCCTCGTTGGGTTCGACACTCTTACTTATCGAAAACTGTTGCGATCCCCTATACTTGTGGGTTATCAGTCCGCGTCCTCTGTCGGAGGACTATGCGGCATCGGCCCTACGTCCGCCTCCTCTCTCGCAGTCGGTTCTGGAGCCCGATTGGTGGAGGCGTGGTTTGCAGGATCCCCGGATATAGTCGGGATACTCCTCTTCCTGCCAGGATGTAAAGGGCGCTGTTATACTTCAAATAACAATAATTACATGACAGATTGTTTGCTTACCTCTATAGAGGCATGTCGGCCCTAATCGCCTTCCTCTTGAGCCTACCCAATCCGGACGTTTGTGGCTGACGGGTCCCTAGGGGCTCGGCCCTGCGCTCTGAACGTCGCCTCTGCAAAAACACGGTGCTTCAGGGATAAGGTGTGACATCGGGAAAGAGTCCTCTTCGGAGATCGAGTCTTCGGCTGGCTTACACGCGACGAAGGTAGCGGTCCGGGATAATCGGCAGTGATAGCCACTGGGGCACCGTCACGGCTCGCCCGATAAAATATCCCGTCAACAAGCTCCATGGCCGCGTCCGGGTCTTCTTCAAGTCCTGGATCTAGGGCCGTTTCGGGGTCCTCTGGCTGCCGGGAAGGGCTGGAGATTCCTTCTATGACCCTCCTCAGTTCCTGCTCGTAAATATCAAGGCAGGTAACCTTAGAAAAGAACGCCACAATAAGTGAAGCGAGAAAATAAATGACGACTTACCCAGTTTGGGGGATTATACATGGAGAATCCGTCCTGCGGTTTGATATGGAGGAAGTCTTCCTCTTCTCCTTTGTATAGGTCGGACAGTATCCTTGCCATAGCAGTGGCGGAGTCCGGATCCTTACGGCTACAATGGGTGGCATCGTTTGTCCCGTTGAAATGCCACATGGGATTGCCCCGATATTGAAGCGGCTGCACTACCCGCATTATGCATATTGCCATGACCTCGACTATCGTCAATCCGGATTTGGCCAGTAACTTTATCATGTTCATCACGAAATGTATTTCCCAGGTGTCCTCTTCTTGGGGGCCTCAGGGGCGCCAGCTTAGGCGTGCCCTCGGTGGGGCGTTACCGCACTTGGGGAGTCCTGTCCAGACTAGATCCGAAAGGGGAGCATCGTCAATATAAAACCACTCTGAAGCCCAGTTATCTGTTGCCTTCTTGGGAGTGCCGGATAGGTATCCGGTCTCAGCGATGCGCCATACTTCGGCCCCGCCCACTTGACATAGGGACTCTCCCTAGTTGCGGGGGACAAGGCAGAACAGCTTCTTCCACAAACCGAAATGAGCCTCGCAGCCCAGAAATAGCTCACAAAGGGCGACATACCCTGGTATATGTAGTACGGAGGCTGGGGTAAAGTTGTGCAACTGGAGGCTGTAGAACTCCAGGAGCACACAATGGAATGGATGAATAGGAAACCCGAAGCCCCTTAACAGATGTGGAATGAGGCATATTCGCTCCTCTAGAGACGGATTGGGGGATCTCTCCACTTGTTCTCCGCCGTTATAGGTGGCCACTCCGGCTCGGACAGGGACCATGAACGCCGGCCGGAGAAGCCCTTGGGTTTGTAACTTTATCAAACGGCTATGAGAAACTGAACACTCTCCCCAGTCCCCCGTCTTGGGGCAAGGGGAGCGAGTAGAAGAGCTGCGACGACCAGCCATGTTGGAATGGTCTTTTCGGGGTGCTCTGTTGGATGCTTGCTCGAGGAGGGAGAGTGAGGTTTGGATCTGGGAATCCCCGTCTCTTCAAATGGACGGTTAGCCCGAAGGACAAAGGGTGGTAAATGCAAAAATGCCTCGACTCCTCGCATTCGCTCGACACGTAGAAATGGTCATTATTGAGGCACTGAAGCCGAGGAGTACAACATTTATGAGATGCCGGACATTGTTCGTCGTGATGGGTACATTGGAGTATTCAGAGAAGGAACCCGCCTTGCAATGCCGAAGACAAGAGTGCGCGCCGGACTCATCGTCATTGAAGCCTGGTTCAGGGGCTACTGAGGGAGTCCTGGATTTGGGGGTATCCGGACAGCCGGACTATATACATCGTCCGGACTATCGAAGCGTGAAGATACAAGACTCAAGACTTCGGCCCGTGTCTGGATGGGACTCTCCTTTGTGTGGAAGACAAGCTTGGCGATCCGGATATTGTATTTCCTTCCTTGTAACCGACTCCATGTAAACTCTAGCCCTCTCCGGTGTCTATATAAACCGGAGAGGATGGTCCTTAGAAGGCCGATCACAATTACAATCATACCATCATAGGCTAGGTCTTAGGGTTTAGCCTCTACGATCTCGTGGTAGATCTACTCTTGTACTACTCATATCTTCAATATTAATCAAGCAGGAAGTAGGGTTTTACCTCCATCGAGAGGGCCCGAACGTGGGTAAACATTGTGTCCCTTGCTTCCTGTTACCATCAGCCTAAGACACACAGATCGGGACCCCCTACCCGAGATCCGCCGGTTTTGACACCGACAACAACCTTCAGAGGAATCATCCCTAGTCGGGAGGCACGGTGTTCGGGAAAAATCACACTCGAGGTAGTATTTGGTACCCCGAAGAATTGCAGGTCCGAAGAAATCACATTCCAAGTGGCTCCTTTCAGCAGCGGATACCACGCCCTTTTAGGGCGGGACACATTCACAAGCTTTCAAGGTATACCCCATTATGGATACATGAAGCTTAAAATGCCCGGACCCAATGGAATCATCACTCTAGCTAGTGACCCGGACGTCGCACTCTGCGCCAAAAATAGAATTGTAGCACTTGCCCTGGGGGCATTATCTGAAGCCCTAGTGGCCGAAGAACTAACTACGCTGCAAACCACAGTGGATAGGGACGACATGATACTCGACAAATGACCCAAGTCCACATCATTTAAACCCACAGACGAGATAGTTAAATTCCAGGTCCATCCAACGGACCCCACGAAGACAGCTTTCATCGAGACACAGTTGAGCCCCACAATGGACACCGCACTACGCGAATTCCTACACGAGAATTGGGACATTTTCTCCTGGCATCCTTCAGACATGTCGGGCATCCCACGTGAGCTGGCCGAACACAGCCTCAACATACTGAAAGGATACAAGCCAGTCAAATAGACTCTTAGGCACTTCTCAGAGCCTAAACAGCAAGCCATGGGAGAAGAGCTAGCCAATCTACTTGAGGCCGGAATCATCAGAGATATCAAGCATCCGGACTGGCTGGCTAACCTAGTAATGGTACCGAAGAAGGACAAATCCTGGCGCCTATGCGTCGACTTCAAAGACCTCAACAAGGCTTGCCCCAAGGATCCCTTCCCCCTCCCTCGCATCGACCAAATCATCGACGCCACCGCAGGACATGACTCACTGTGTTTCCTTGACGCATACTCTGGATACCATCAAATAAAAATGGCAGAGTCCGACCAAGCTGCAACGGCCTTCATAACGCCATATGGTCCTTTCTGCTTCAACACTATGCCTTTCGGGCTTAAAAATGCCGGTGCAACCTATCAACGCATGATTCAAACATGCCTGGAGAAGCAAATCAGCAAAACAGTGGAGGCATACATGGATGACGTGGTCTTAAAAACAAGATATGTCGAAACCCTAATAGATGACTTGAGGCTTACGTTCAATAACCTCCGGACATACGACATCAAGCTAAACCCGAAAAAATGTGTTTTCGGCGTGCCCTCCGGAAAGCTGCTAGGCTTCATTGTTTCCAATAGAGGAATTGAAGCGAATCCGGCAAAAATCCGAGCTCTGTCACATTTGGCTATCCCAACAGACCTCAAGCATATCCAGAAACTAGCTGGGTGCGTGGCTGCCCTAAGTTGCTTTATCTCCCGATTAGAAGAAAAGGCATTACCTCTTTACCACCTTCTTCGGTGCACCGAACACTTCATGTGGACGGATGCAGCCGCGGCCGTACAGGACAAAATAAAGACCTTGTTGACCAGTAATCCAGTCCTAACAGCGCCAAATACTGGCGAACCTATACTATTGTACATAGCTGCAACACATCAAGTTGTAAGCGAAGTGCTCGTCGTCGAACGAGAGGCTGACGGATACAAATTCCCGCTTCAAAAGCTGGTATATTACGTATCCAGGTCCTCACCCCATGCAAATCCCGATACCCACACTATCAAAAGATAGCATATGTGGTCTTCATGGCATCCCGGAAGCTATGACACTACTTCCAAGAGTGTTCGATCACGGTGGCCTCCGAAGTACCACTCAACGACATAATAAATAACCACAACGCTACAGGCCGGATTGCTAAATGGGCCATCGAGCTCCTTCCATTCGACATAACATACAAACCACGGAGGGCAATTAAATCGCAAGTACTGGCTGACTTTGTCGCCGAATGGACAGAAGCCGAACTCCCTAAAGAGTACGGCGCGTACTCTAACTGGATCATGCACTTCGACGGCTCTAAAATGCTGGACGGATTGGGAGCAGGGGTAGTCCTGACGTCTCCCATCGAAGACACGATCCAATACATACTCCAAATATTATACACAGACTCCAACAACGCAGCCGAATATGAGGGTCTGTTGCATGGTCTTTGGATGGCAGTCTCTATGGGCATTCAACGCCTGGAGGTGCGCGGGGATTCAAACCTAGCAATATCACAAATAAACGGAGACTTTGATGCCAAGGATCCGAAAATGGCGGCCTATCGTAATGCCGTCCTCAAAATGTCAGCTCGGTTCGAGGGGCTCGAATTCCACCATGTGGCTCGAGAAAACAATCAAGCAGCGGATATCCTCGCCCACATCGGTGCTAAACGCGACCCTGTCCCACATAACATATTCCTAGAAAGGCTGTTCAAGCCGTCCGTTGTATGGGAAGGGGAGTCTGGCAACACTAGCACGGACCCGAATACACCCCAGACTCTGAACCATCAGATGTAATTGGAGGCTCCGCCACCGAAATAACACCTTCGGCCCATGAAATCATGGTTGTAATTGCCCCGTGGACCGAGCCTTTCTTGGCCTACCTAAATAGGCAGGAGCTACCCGAGGACCAAAATGAAGCACGTTGCATCGTGCGGTGTTCCAAGGCCTACAAGGTCCATGAGGGGGAACTCTATAAGAAAAGTGCGACCGGAGTGCTCCAAAGATGCATCTCCGAAGAGGAAGGGCGGCAGCTCTTGGCTGAAATTCATGCCGGACCCGGCGGACACCACACTACAGCTTGGGCACTTGTCAGCAAGGCCTTCCGTACAGGCTTTTACTGGCCTACAGCCCGAGCATATGCACAAGACCTTGTTCAACACTGCGTCGGTTGCCAACTCTTTGTCAATCAGAGCCACATGCCCCCTACCGCTCTCCAAAAAATCCCCATCACTTGGCCCTCGCGGTCTGGGGGCTGGATATGGTCGGACCCCTTAAAGGGGGAAGCCATAAGAAAAAATACTTGTTGGTCATGGTGGACAAGTTCACCAAATGGATAGAAGCCAAACCAGTCAAAACGGCTGAATCCGGACCAGTGATAGACTTCATATCCGGGTCGTACACCGATACGGCGTCCCCCACAACATCATCACTGATAATGGCTCAAACTTCACAGCCGATGAAGTAAAAACCTAGTGCGGCAACATGGGCATTAAGCTCGATTATGCCTCCGTCTACCATCCCCAAACAAACGGCCAGGTCAAATGTGCAAACGGTCTTATCATGAGCGGCATCAAACCCAGACTAGTGCTTTACTTGACGGAATCAGACACGCACTGGGTCGAGGAGCTCGACTCCGTACTCTGGGGGCTGCGGACCACACCGAATCGCACCACCGGATACACACCATTTCTATGGTATACGGCGCAGAAGCAGTACTACCCTGCGATATAATACATGATTCACCTCGCGTACGCATGTACGAAGAGAAGGACGCCGAGCTAGACCGACAGGACAACTTAGATGCCCTGGAGGAGGAGCGCCACGTCGCAAAGGCCCCTTCCGCATTCTGTCAGCAGCAGGCTCGACGGTACCAAAGCAGAGAAGTGCGGGCCAAAACTTATAACATTGGTGAACTCGTTCTACGCCTACCGGAGAAGAAGAAGGACAAGCTCAAACCTAAGTGGGAGGGTCCCTTTGTTATTGACAAAGTTCTCACCGGAGGAGCGCACCGCCTACGTAATGCATCTAATAACAGACTCGAGCCGAACCCATGGAACGCGGCCAGACTCCAGAGATTCTACGCCTAATGCCAAACTCAGTGTTCGTCTCCTTACCACTCCTTTTTCATTTTGTTCCTCCCCTTTTTCCTTTCTCGTTTTTTTTTCATTCTTCACACAAATTACTCAATACAGTGTGGATGCTCGGATCGCTCCGACCGCACTATGTGTGTAAGACATACCTGGGGGATTCCTATACGGAAGCTGAATATAATTGCTTTCACGGCTTCTTGCTTATCACATATGCGTTCTTTTTCCGTATGTGCCTTTTCTTCACCATTATATGCATCGATATGACTTAAGATGTGGCCATGCTGGGTTGCCTGGCTCTTGTATTTATTCCCTACGTTCCCATTAATTTGGCTAGGGCATAAGGGGAGCACCTCTGCGATTGTTACTACCGGTTGAGCCGGATGTGTACCTCATACTGGGTGAAGTCGAAAGCTAGCGTTCTTAAGGGAATATTCGGTCGGTGAACAAAAGATGTTTTTTTATCATAACGTGAACCCCCAGAATTTTTTTATCCCGCGCCTCCGTTCGCTGTCTGGACATGTACATTGATGCATGCGCACCGAGGGAAAGAAACCCCTAACGGAACTATTTTTCCTGGAAGACGTTTCTTACTATCCATGTAATATAACATAACTAGTTGGGTACTTGTCTGTTCAAGCACTTATGACCCCTACGCCTGGTTTCCACGCATACCCCGGTTCTGCATTACTGAACGGGTATTCGGATACACCCCGAACTATCGTATCCGGGGGCTGAAGCGAAAAGGTCTGCCATGACAAATGATTTTAATCAGCTAGGGACTACATATGTCTATTGAATTACACAGTCACTTTGACTGACTAAATTCTTCCTCTATACCATCCAACAGGCTATCTAGCCTACAATCCTATTGGGAATACTTTGCGGCTAACGCTACCTGGTCATATACCAGACTCATGGGAATTTCTTGCCCATCTGGCCCCGCCTGTCCAACTTCGGCCATATGGTTCGGGTCAAGCTTGGTGTAGTGCGTCTTCACCATAGCCCGGGCTTCTCTTACACCTTGTCGGCAGGCTGACATCTTCCACAA
Organism: Triticum aestivum; assembly: GCF_018294505.1. Classification (NCBI taxonomy): domain Eukaryota; kingdom Viridiplantae; phylum Streptophyta; class Magnoliopsida; order Poales; family Poaceae; genus Triticum; species Triticum aestivum. The sequence goes on along the minus strand of NC_057807.1, from coordinate 465,803,200 downwards.
TTGGAAGTGTCGCCGTGCTCCTTGGAGCATATCCACGAGCTCCCTCATGCCTTTTGGCAGGGAAGTGGATGGCCACAAGGCCTGGACACTACCCTGCATCACCTGTCAAGCTCGCTCGTGCAGTTGTGAGAGGTCTCGCAGTAGATCACCTGCAGACGCGGGCATCTCCTCTTCAGGACGGCCCATCAACATACCTACAAATATAAAACTCTGCCAATACGCTCCCTCGCCGAACTGTACTACAGTTCGTCTAGGCACTTACCATAAATGCCGCGACGGAGCCTTCTGTTCTCCTTCACGGAGTCCGCCAGCTGAGCGCGAACGTCTCCTAATTCGAGGCCCAGCCGGACATTGGCATCTTGAAGATTGTTCTTCTCCTGCCTAACTTGCATAAGAACACGCTCGCCAGCTTTTAGCTGCCTTTGGAGATGTGACTCGTCACCTCCTACGACATCCGGATTCACCTCGGGATTGTCTGCAGAATTTTCTGTTAGACTTATCATACAAGCCACTTACTAACTGGTACACTTCCCTACAACTGAGACAAATGTTACCAAAAGAGGCCTTCTGGGATTCCTCTAGCATGACAACTGTGGCCCTCAGTTGGGCCTTGCACTCCTTCAGCTCTTGAGACAATTGTTCATTCTTATCTACAAGGACCTCTGCATAAATTGATCCTTAAAACAGTTGTTCCAACCGTTTCAAGTCTCAGGGGCTACATCTATACATGCTTATTAAATTTCCTTACCCGTATATCTTTGGCATACTGGTCCATCGCATGGGCAAGCCCGCCTTGAGCAGCTCGGATGTATGTGTCTCCCGAATTGAAGGCATTAAACGCCTCTTTGGAAAAGATGTTGTTGCGAAGAACGGCCCGTCGGCGTCGGTGATTCATGGCACTCTCTACTTTGGAATTCGTGGCGGAGAGCATATCTGCATCCTCTGTCGGAGGACAATTCAACATCGGCCCCGTGTCTGCTTCCTCCCTCGAAGCCGGTCCTGGAATCCACCTGCTGGAGGCGTGATTGGTAGGATCTCCGGATATAGTCCGGCTACTCCTCTTTCTGCCAGGACACAAAGGACGTTGTCACATTTCAAACACAATAATCATAGAGCAGGTTTTTACCATACCTCTGTAGTGGCATTTCGGCCCTAACTGCCTTCCTCTTGAACCTGCCCGATTCAGACGCCCTCTGCCGACGAACCCCTAGGGGCTCGGTGCCGCGTTCCGACTGTCGTCTCTATAAAAATGCGATATTCCAGGCATAAGACATGGCATTAGAAAGGATTCCTCTTCAGAGGATAGGTTTTTTTGGCTTTGCTTACACGCGATGCAGGTAGCAGTCCGGGATAGTCGGCAATAGTAGCCACTAAGGCACCATCGCAGCTTGCCTGATAAAATGTCCCGTTGACGAGCTCCACAGTAATATCTGGGTCTTCTTCAAGCCCTGGATCGAAGGCCCTTCTGGGGTCCTCTGGCTACGGGGAGGGGCTGGAGAATCCTTCTACGGCCCTCCTCAGTTCCTGCTCAGAAATATCAAGGTAAATAATCTTGACGAAGGACGCCAGAATGAATGAAGTGGGGGGAAGAGTGACGACTTACCCAGCTTGGGGGTTGTACATAGAAAACCCATCCCGCGGTTTAATATGAAGGAATTCTTCTTCTTTTCCTTTATACAAATCGGACAATATCCTCGCCAGGGTAGTGGCAGAGTCCGGACCCTTACGACCACAGCGGGTGGCATCATCTTCCCCGTTGTAGTGCCACATGGGCTTCCCCCGATACTGAAGCGGCTGCACTCCCTGCATTATGCATATTGCCATAACCTCGACTATTGTCAGCCCTGATTTTGCCAGTAACTTTATCCTGCTCATCAAGAAATGTATTTCTCCGGTATCCTCCTCTTGGGAGCCCCAAGGGCGCCAACTTCGGCGTGCCTTTGGTGGAGCATTACTGAACTCGGGGAGACCTATCCGGACTGGATCCGGAAGGGGAACGTCATCGACATAAAACCACTCCGAGGGCCAGTTCTCTGGTGCCCTCTTGGGAGTATCAGATAGGTATCTGGTCTCGGCGACGCGCCATACTTCGGCTCCGCCCACTTGACATATGGATTCCCCCTGGTTGCGAGGGACGAGGCAGAATAACTTCTTCCACAACCCAAAGTGAGCCTCGCAGCCCAGAAATAGTTCACAAAGGGCGACGTATCCTGCTATGTGCAGCACGGAGACAGGGGTGAAGTTGTGCAACTGGAGGCCGTAGAACTCCAGGAGCCCGCGAAGGAATGGGTGGATTTGAAACCCGACGCCTCTTAGCAGATGCGGGATGAGGCATATTTGCTCCCCCGGGGATGGGTTAGGAGATCTATCCGCTTGCTCCCCGCCATTATAGGTGGCTCATCTGGCTCGGACGGGGACCATGAACACCGGTGGAAGAAACCCCTGGGTCTGCAACTCTATTAAATGGTTTTGAGGAACAACACATTCTTCCCAATCACCTGGCCTGGAGCTACGGGAGCGAGAGGAGGAGCTGCGACAACCAACCATGCTGGAATGATTCTTTCTGGGCGCGCTCTATCGGGTGCTCACTCAAGGGAAGAAGGTGGAGTTTGGATCTGAGAATCCCCATCCCTTCAAATAGACGGTTTGCATACTGGACCAAGGGGGCGAATGCAAAAGTGCCTCGGCTCCTCGTATTCGCTCGACATGGGGAGATGGTCATTATTGAAGCACAAAAGCCGAGGAGTACAACATTGATGGGAAGCCGGACACCGTTCGTCACAACAAGTACTTTGGAGTATTCAGAGATGGAACCCGCCTTGCAATGCCGAAGTCAAACTGCGCACCGGACTCATCGTCATTGAAGCCTGGTTCAGGGGCTACTGAGGGAGTCCTGGATTAGGGGGTATCCGGACGGTCGAACTATATACTTTGGCCGAACTATTGGACCATGAAGATACAAGACTCAAGACTTCGTCCCGTGTCCGGATGGGACTCTCCTTTGCGTGGAAGACAAGCTTGGCGATTCGGATATTATATTTCCTTCCTTGTAACCGACTCCATGTAAACCCTAGCCCTCTCCGGTGTCTATATAAACCTGAGAGTTTATTCCGTATGAGGACGATCACAACATTCATAATCATAGGCTAGCTTCTAGGGTTTAGCCTCTATGATCTCGTGGTAGATCAACTCTTGTAATACCCATATCATCAATATCAATCAAGCAGGAAGTAGGGTTTTACCTCCATCAAGAGGGCCCGAACCTGGGTAAACATTGTGTCCCTTGCCTCCTGTTACCATTAGCCTTAGACGCACAGATCGGGACCCCCTACCCGAGATCCGCCGGTTTTGACACCGACACTTCCCGTCTTGCATAAGTACGCATCCAAGTCCTTGTCTGGAAGCACCGCAGTACACATCAAAACTGCGGTAGATATCTGGAAGAGTCAATACCGGGGCAGTTGTCAGCCATATCTTTAACTCATTGAAACTTTTCTCATAGTCCTCAGTCCATTCAAACTTCTTATCCTTTTTTAGCAGCTCTGTCATGGGTTTAGAAATCTTGGAGAACCCTTCAATGAAATGATGGTAATATCCGGCTAATCCAAGAAAACTCCAGATCTGAGATACGGTTGTGGGTGGCAACCAATCGAGTACATCCTTTACTTTGCTCGAGTCCATGGCTATACCTTCGGTGGATGGCACATGTCCAAGAAATCCAACTTGCTTGAGCCAAAACTCACATTTACTGAATTTGGCGTATAACTGATGTTCACGGAGTCGTTGTAACACTGCTCGGAGGTGTTCTTTATGCTCTTCTTCACTTCTTGAGTAAATAAGTATATCATCGATGAAGACTACCACGAACTTATCGAAGAAGTCCATGAATACTTTGTTCATCATATGCATGAAGAAGGCAGGGGCATTGGTGAGACCAAAAGACATAGCTGTATATTCATAAAGACCGTATCGAGTGGTGAAGGCGGTCTTAGGAATATCCTCCTTTTTAATCTTGAGCTGATGGTATCCGGTCCTTAAATCAATCTTGGAGAATACCTTGGCCCCACTGAGTTGATCAAACAAGTCATCAATTCTTGGCAACGGATATTTGTTTTTCATTGTGATGTCATTCAGCTGACGGTAATCCACACACATCCGGAGGCTGCCATCCTTTTTGTCCACGAAGATAGCAGGTGATCCCCATGGTGAAGAGCTGGGACGGATATATCCTTTCTGGAGCATTTCATCAAGCTATTTCTTTAGCTCCACTAATTCTGATGAAGGCATTCGGTAATACTTCTTGTGTATTGGTGTGGTCCCGGGCACAAGATCTACTACAAACTCAAGCTCTCGATCAGGTGGCATGCCTGGCAATTCTTATGGAAATACATCAGGAAACTCACTGACCACAGGAATTTCCAATTCAGCCACCGCAGTGAAGACCATTTCTTTTGTGGGTATGCTTCTGCGAGCATAGAATTTTGTAGTCTGCCCTTCATGGCTGGTCAAAGTGACTTCTCGGGTCACACAATTTATGCATGCTTGATACTGAGTCAGCTAATTCATACCCAAGATAGCATCCAACTTATCAGACTCAATAGGTATCAGGGAAGTTGGAAAACAGACTCCATTGATATTGACTTCCAAATTACGGCAGACCAGATTGCTTCTGATTAGGGATCCCGGGGTTTGTACCAGCATATTCTTGCCCAAAAGCGAACAAGGAAATTTGTTTTAGGCAACAAAACTCCGAGAAATAAAAGAGTTGGAAGCCCCAGAGTCAAATAAAATCACTGTTGGTATGTTATTAATAGAAAACATACCAATGACGACTTCGGGGTTCTCTTGGGATTCATCGATGGAGAGGTGATGAACATATCCCGTGATGTTTTGCTCATTCGGGCATGCCTTCATAAAATGAACTTGTGGCCTGAATATAGCATTCGACCTGTTGTTCTTGGGACACTGTTTGGCATAATGTCTAGTCTGCCCACAGCTGAAGCAAGAATTGTTGCGCAGGCGCTCCTCTTGCACTGGGTTGGATACGACATTCTTGACTTGAGTGGTGGTCTTGTTAACAATTTGTTGCCAATTGGGTTTGTATTCCACCTGAGTCTATTGCCAGGTACGAGCCTTTTGCACTGGTTTTACCTCCTTTCTTGGCTCAAACTTGCGCTCGTGATCGTTGTTAGTAGACCTATTATCTGATACAAGCATGTGCTCCCGTTCAGCAATGAAAGCCTAGTTCACCAGGGTTTGGAAGTCTGGGAAATCGAACATACTGAGAGTACACCTGAGTTGCGGGTTTAATCCACCAAGAAATCTGTCAATCTTTCTTTCTTCAGTGGCCACGTCATATAGGGAGTAACGTGACAGATGATTGAATTTTTGCAAATAGTCACCCATGAACTGATTTCCTTGGAGGAGCGCGAGAAATTCATGCTGCTTAGTCTTCATAATTCCCGTAGGGATATGATATTTTCGGAATCGTTCCTTGAATCTTGACCAGGTGACTTCTTCATCAGCAGACCACATGGCGCTTTCATTTTCCCACCATATGGCAGCAGCGCCTTCAAGATAATGAGTTGCAAATGGAACCTTATCTCCTTCTTCACTATGACCAATCTCAAGTTTGTTCTCCATAGTTCGCAACCAATCATCTGCATCCAAGGGGTCAATAGCCTGACTGAAACTGGGAGGCTTGGTCCTTTGAAAATCTGACAGCTTGGAATGATGACCGGGCTGATTTCCATTCTGTCCAGCCACAGCTTGAACACTTCTTAATATTTCAATCAGATCATTATTCCTCTTTCCTCAAACATATGCAGAATTTGCTCGGTGGAGGGCGGATCTTGCGGTGGAGGCGGTGGTGGAACGTACGGCTCGGGTGAGTGTCCTGCCTGTCGTGAGGAATGATGAACAGGAGAACCCTCGTGAATGTTACTACTGCAGCCTCCCCGCGTCATCCTATTGTGATTTTTCCCAAGGCAACGCAACCGAGATGAGAAGCATTCAAAATAAACTAAGGAAAAGCCAGCAACAAAAGCCCGAGAAAAACCGAAAATACCGAGAAAATGCGGGGAATAAAATTGAGTTCCAACATAATTATACATAGACTCATACAAGAAAGATAACAACATGCCAGGTTCACAACTCTCACACATGAAATGAAACATCATGACTCGTACGACTACATCCGTACACCATCCTGACGACTGCAGGTACTCGGAAGCTCTACTGCTCTGCTGGCGCTGCAGGGTCCTCTCCTGAAGCAGACTCGGATCCTGAACTGACATGGTTAACTGAGACCTCCGGGTTAAAGGTGACATGACGATGCTGCCTCGAGGGCTCTCCCTCCAAGGCAGGTGTAGGGTCAGGGCTACAGGAGTGGCGAGAAGTGAAACCCACTCAGTAGGAGCACTAAGCAGACTCACTGTCGCGGTGCCCAAGCTACTAGAGGAGTAACCGGTGAAACAGGAGAACTAGAACTGGCTGGAATATAGGGAGTAAATCCCACAGATGATGGAGCAGCGACAGATCTAGTAGAGGCTAAAGCAGTACGGGCACGAGTCAGCTCTCGAGCCAGCTCGTGGATCATAAGATAGCTAGCAGTGATATAACGAGAAAGGTGGCTAGCAACACTATCAGACTCCGGATCAATGATAGGGAAACGAACACGACCATTATTGTGCAGAGAAGGATAGTAGAAGAAACCTGGGTGGTTATGCATCCGGACCTCATTGTAGCGAAGCTCAACAAGGACCTTGTTGGTGTCAAAACCGGCGGATCTCGGGTTGGGGGTCCCAAGCTGTGCGTCTTAGGATCAATGGTAACATGAACACGAGATTTTACCCAGCTTCGGGCTCTCTTGATGAGATAATACCCTACATGTTGCTTGATTGACTATAATGAGTATAGGGGTTACAAGAGTTGATCTACCTCGAGATCATATGTTGTGGTCTAAACCCTAGAGGTATGATGAGTAATGTCATGATAATCATCCTCTATCGACTAGCCTAGCCTTGGTTTATATAATGTACCAGGGGCCTAGGATAACAAGAGTCCTAGCCGAATACGCCGGTGGGGGTGAAGTCCTTGTCTTGATCACCAAGTCTTGTGGAATCTTCCTGGTATGCGGCAACTGTACGAACTGGCCCATGAGTATACGGCCATGGGGGTCCTTGGCCCAATCTAACTGATCGGGGGATGACGTGGTGAGTACCCCCTAGTCCAGGACACCGTCAGTAGCCCCCTGAACCGGTATTCAAGTTGGGGACGCTCCTCGATTCTTCTGAACTGTTCTTCATCTTCGGTTGTCGGTCTTGAAAACTGGTTCAACACATCTTCTCATCTTCGATCTTGAGGATCGCAAAGTAAATCCGAAGAGTTTATATGTCAGGTATCCGAGGAGGCCCTTTAAGTTTCCGGCCTTTATCAATGCCTTGTTATTATTATGCCGCACTTCAGGTTTGAAGTTATTCCCGGGCGGCAACATCCTCTTGCGTCCGAGCTCCAACGCCGGATTGCATTCGAGGTATCTTTTGCAGCCAAGCACCAACACTGGACTGCTTCCGAGCTCCAACGCCGGAATATATCCAAGCTCTAACGCCGGACTGTGTCCAAGCTCCAACGCCGGACTGTATCCGAGCTCCAACACCGGACTATATCCAAGATGTCATAGATCATCTGGGTTCAAAAAGGTGAAGGAGTTTAGCCGAGCTTAATGCCGTAAATGCCCTCTATGGAGCCAGCCACTGGCGCCCGAGCTTAATGTCGGACTGCTTCCGAGGTGGTGCACCACCCCTGACTGCGGGCTGATTTTTTGATTGGTGCAATTTATTCTCTGCTGAGATATATAGCCAGTAGACCTCAAGGTATGTGCGTCGGTCTAAAACCCGAGATGCACCTGAAAGAAAACATGAAACCGCTGATCCTAGTTGCCCCTGAGACTCAGGTTGATGCGTGAAATCGGCCTGAGGATCAATTCCTAGCTCGGTAGCATACATAGGAATAGAAACGCGGTGTGCAAAGTCATCGAGACTCAGGTTGGGTGCGGCCGACCATCCTGAGGATAATAATCTCCTCGAAAACTATACTGCACTTTAAGTCTTCTGCATTGGATAAGCAATGCAGTAGCCCCCGAGACACTGGTCGGGTGACGACACCAGATCAGGGGATCGATGTACCCCTTTTATATTTGTAAATAATAAGAAGGAAGCCCAGTAGCCCCCGAGCCTTAATGTGGGCACGTGTGGCCGAATTAAGGATCGATGTCCAAAGTAAAATCACAAATTATGTGTAATGATTATATTTATCCAAGTACTTTACATCATCAGTGCTCGGATCCGCATTGTGCAAAACTTTGTTGACCGGCCATCGGCTTCAACCTCCTCGGCCAGTAGCTGGGGAGTGTTTGTCCCACTTTATAAAGCCTTTATGAGGGCAAGATTTGCGGCAAATAAGGCAATCCGGCCATACGGTTTTATAAACAAAGGAATGCAGAGAGACATGTTATATTATTGTTTAACATAAGAAACATCGTCCAGAGAAAATAGTCCCGCTACCGGTTCCTTTCTTTGGGTTGTCATGCTAACATGATCATGAAACCTCAGCTCCAATCGATGTGGGAGGAAAATACTGAGGATTTAGTTCAGGAAAAGCTTCCAAACTCCGTGGTCTAGATAAACCCAAATTTTCACTTCCGTTGTGACCGTTTATAATCTGAAAGTGGCCCATCGTCGGCTTCTACCCCCTTGTAGATGCTATGCAGGGTGTTTTCGGAATAACAAAACAACCCTTAGCCGATGTCTCGGTGCCCGAAGGCGGTTGTGTTGGCGGAAACAAGGCAATCAGATATACGGGCTTTATAACTTTCACTTAGTCATAGGAGCTTAAACTTGGAAGGCCAGCAAGTAGCCCCCCGCTTAGTGTTCGGCGACAGCCGAGGTCAAGCCGTAAACACTCCGGCCAATGTTATGAACGGCCCGCCATTTAACATAGTCATCGGATCACTGACTGGTTTATGCTTTATTGTGACAGTCAGTTTTCGGCTTTCTCTACCGAGGTGCTTAACCATACGAGTTGGAAGCACATTCGCAGTGGTTCTCCTTTTGCACACCTAACCGAACAAAGCGGAATGTAGGAAGCAAGCACAGGAGCCGGGCAACCCAACTATCGACCGAAGACACAATTTGAAACCGATGCATATATAGCAATATCCGAGAATTATTGCTGAATCTCTAAAGGTGTCTGGCGTTGCACCGCGAGACTTATGCGGAAAATGCACAAATAGTTGAAAAGTGACATAGGATTGGAAAACCAAAAAACGTCAGTGAAAACTCGACGTCCGAACTAGATCAAGTGTTCGGTGCCAATCCGAAAATTAAAAAAATTGTGCTTCTGTCGTGCTTTATCATGACACATCCTATCTCAAGACTTCAAGCGGGTCAGCCTACGGCTTCAACCTCCTATCCCGAAGGTGGATGAGAGGGAAATCGGGCTATTGACCGCACACTCCCGTCGAAAAAAGAAGTGATAGAAAAAAAACTTCGCAACGACTAGGAAGAAGAACACTTATTATAAACAGCTCATATAAATTTAAGGGCCCCCAAGTGACTTGGGTAAAAGAATGACTGTATGTACCGAAGTACTTATATCATATCTATGTTCACCCGAACTTTAAACGCGTCTTAACCGACCGTCGGCTTCTCCCTCTTCGGTCAAGGACCAAAAAGTGTTATGTACTCCACCTGTCGAGAATATCGACGATGTTTCCGATAACCAGGCAATCAGGTCATAAGGCTGTAACAGACAAAGCGTGCTCAGGGAACTTATGCTATATTACTGACAAAGTGTAAGAAGCATCTTCGAAGAAAATAGTACCCCCACCGATACCTTTCTTCGGTGCTCATTGTTAATATGAGACTTGTGCAAGATTTTTTGTACTCATGAGTTCCGTTGTGTGCCGACCATAATTGAATAACACTAAGAGCGCTAGCTTTCGGCTTCACCCAGTCTGAGGTCAGAGCTCGGAAGAACCGGTCGTGACAATCACAGAGGTGCTCCCTTTACTCCCTAGCCGAACAATCGGGAACATAGGGGTAAGAACAGGAGCCAGGCAACCCAGCTTGCAACTTGCTTAGGTCAATATGGTGCATATTGTGGCGTAATACACGAACAAGGAACGAAGTCGTACAAGTATAATCATATGCAAGAGGAAAAGCTCTAGCAAGGGAGCCCCCAATTAAACGGTGTATTTGAATTTGTGTGTCACAAACAAAGTTTGGACAGGGAAGTTTTTCACAAGCACCTTTTTGCCAAAAAAGTATAATGCTTGGTCAAACCGAACAAAATTTAAAACTGAAAGTATTTGAGCATGAGAGCGACTTAGCTTAGTTAATGTGTTCGGCATTGATGACGCGGTCCGAGCTTGATGCGGGACAAGGTTCCAGCCTCAAGGCTGGTCCCGAGGTGGCCGAGCAGAGAGTTCGGCACCCCCAAAAGATGAAGCCCCCGGCCGCAGTAATGGAGCAGGTCGGCGCGCCAAGGCGACAACACAATTCGGTCGAAGGAGGCGACAAGGCGGCTCAGTTTGAGTCAATTGGCTGCACAGAAAAAATAGTGCAAACCAAAAAGTAATGACAAATAAAGATAATAATGTATATTAAAAAAAATCTTCTACTTATTTAATACAAGTGAAGAAAATAATGAAAGAGATGTGGCCTGAGCGTCGAGGTCAATGTCGATGCAGGGCGTCAGTGTGATGCAGTGAATGTGTGACAAAGCCCGAATTCACAGGTCGGTCCGAGTTCCGGATACGACGTTCGTCGAACTTTGCATGGAGACTGACCAAACCACCACGCAATCGTTGCTAATGCGGCCACCATTAGATAGACCTGTGCACACATGATGGAACAAACCGGAGAATAATTCCTTGGGAAAAATGAACCCAAACGAGCAAAAATTGCTAGGATTAATAGCACCTGGTTTATTTGTTGTAGAGGTCCGAAGAAAGGTTACTCCCAAAATTGGGACTCGATCCGCACACCCATTGCCTGATGGGTGATGAAGCGATGGCAGGGCGATCCTGGCAAAGGTTGGCTCGCCACGAGGAAGCCCGTGGTCCAGCTAATGTGATGAAGCTGGTCGGCTGGTGACGCCGAAGTCTCTAAAGTAAGTTGATGAAGAGATGGCGAAGTCCTCGGTCTGGCCGCGGTGACAGAGCAGGTCGATAAGGAGATGTTGCAGCTGCCGTGTCAGCCGAGGTGTTGAAGTAGTTCGGCGTGATGGACATCGTCTTGAAGAAGCAACAGTGCGGCTATGCCGACGCAGGTCGTAACTTGTGACGCAGTCAATGCTGGCTTGATGAAGTGACCGCGCGGCGATGCCGGTGTGCCCGCTCCGTGTAATCGTGGGGCGGCGATGTTGGTGACGATTTATTCTTCATGATGCCGAACTATTGTTCGGCTGGCTGAGATGATGATCCGAAAAATTGAGCTCAGCTCAACAAAGCGACGACGTGTCTAACGCAGGTCGGCCGCCATGGAGCGATGTTGTCAGGCTGGTTTGACACCGGCGCGACGGTGAAGTTCGTATTGTAAGAATACTTTTAATACTAGTGGGATGTGTTTGAGAATAAAACACAACACCCCATACGAAAACGTCCTTCAAAAAGGATGTCCGAAATCCCATTCGTAAAGAAGATGAACTTGGGTCAGATTCATTCTCGTGCAGAAAACAGATCCGAAAAAGTGATGCACTAATCGGAAGGTTCTCGGGGTTTGGACGGTTGGATTGAGCTGAATTTTTGGCACGTGGTAGATATGGGAATTCCGCAGCAAATCAACGGTTGGATCTTCCAAATGACATCAGAGCTATATGCTGGTCACCACGCTCTAAACTCGTCCGGATTCTCGTCCAGACTCAACAGGGCTCCGGTATATCGGAGATTGCCGGAGATTCCTCCATCGAAACTCGAGGAAATTTTTGCAGGGTTGTTGCAGACTTAATTCCGCATAATTCCACTAAAGCAATCGTTTAGGCGACACTTGAGGAGGCGGTGGTGGCAGATACGAGTTTGCTGTCCAGAAAAACAGCACGGTCGCCCGAGGGCAATGTTTACGTTGAGCCCCCGAGCTCCATGGATGACTCCTCCATGATCTTGATAGAGATCGGTGTTGATGTTGATGAAGGCCCTTGTCCGAACATGACGATCAGAGGTAGGGCGCAGTCCTCGGTCAAGCCAAGGTGACCAGTCGTGCTGGTGATGGAGAAACCAACGTCGCAGTTGACCTGCAGTCGAGCCATTGATCCTTTCGTCGATCACACAGCGGAACTCTCAATGAAAGCACCAATGTCGGTGTCAAAACCGGCAGATATCGGGTAGGGGGTCCCAAGCTATGCGTCTTAGGATCAATGGTAACATGAACACGGGATTTTACCCAGCTTCGGGCTCTCTTGATGAGATAATACCCTACATGCTGTTTGATTGACTATAATGAGTATAGGGGTTACAAGAGTTGATCTACCTCGAGATCATATGTCGTGGTCTAAACCCTAGAGGTATGATGAGTAATGTCATGATAATCATCCTCTATCGACTAGCCTAGCCTCGGTTTATATAATGTACCAGGGGCCTAGGATAACAAGAGTCCTAGCCGAATACGCCGGTGGGGGAGAAGTCCTTGTCTTGATCACCAAGTCTTGTGGAATCTTCCTGGTATGCGGCAACTTTCCGAACTGGCCCATGAGTATACGGCCATGGGGGTCCTCGGCCCAATCTAACTGATCGGGGGATGACGTGGTGAGTACCCCCTAGTCCAGGACACCGTCAGACCTCGAATGGAGCAAACTGGACAGCCTGAGAAGCGGTAGAAGCATAACCGCTCCAAGAGGTACGAGTGTAAGTGCTGGAATCGGAACTGGTGCGCAGAGTAACCACTGCGTGATACTCATACACTGAGTCAGATAGACGCTCCCGGTACACACGATAGCTTGGGTCGTCACTGAGGGGGTACAGCCGATGCCACATGTTATGAAGGAGATGCGGCGATGTGTACGACATCAGCTGCAACTGGCACGGATACGGCATCGGAGCCATCTACACTCACAACCATTAGCAGGTTAGCATAAAAATAAAACAGGTGCATGCAATGCAACAACCAACTACAAATGCTACCGACACTCAACTACAACTCGTATCTAGCATCCAGTTAACATGTCGTAGTCTAGCGTGGCCTACAGTCAGTGCGGCTCTAATACCAAGCGTTGTGGCACCCCGGCTCAGAGCAACCGGTTTACCATGCATTGCCAGTCCAGAGACCTTGTCTTCTGGCAACACACAACAACTTGGTACAGAAAACAACCGCTTTATTGATGCTAGCGGATCAGAGTTTATATTACAATAGTTGGCGAGGCCAAGCGGCACACATGGTGCGGCTGAACAATATGTACATTATTTAGTGAACATAAAGGGGCCTCGATCATGGCAACTATGCGGCAGCGGAACAACGTCATAGCGGAACTCCATAGAACAGTGATACGTGTTCGTTGTATCTATAATTTTTGATTATTCCATGCCAATATTCTTCAACTTTCATATACTTTTGGCAACTTTTTATACTATTTTTGGGACTAACATATTCATCCAGTGCCCAGTGCCAGTTCCTGTTTGTTGCATGTTTTATGTTTCGCAGAAACCCAATATCAAACGGAATCCAAACGGGGTAAAAACGTACAGAGAATTATTTTGGAATATTTGGGATTTTCCAGAGGAAGAATCATCGCGAATCGGTGTCCGAGGTGGCCACGAGACAGGGGGCGCGCCCTCCCCCCTGGGCGCGCCTGGCACTCTTGTGGGCCACCCGTAAGGTAGTTAACGCTTTTATTTTGCCGCAAGAAAGCTAATTTTATGAGAAAAATCTGGGTGAAAGATTCACCCCAATCGGAGTTACGGATCTCCGGATATAAAAGAAACGGTGAAGGGGCAGAATCGGGGAACGCAGAAACAGAGAGAGAGAAAGAGAGAGAGAGAGAGAGATCCAATCTCAGAGGGGCTCTCGCCCCTCCCACACCATGGGAGCCAAGGACTAGAGGGGAAACCCTTCTCCCATCTAGGGAGAAGGTCAAGGAATAAGAAGAAAAAGGGGGGCCCTCTCCCCCTTGCTTCCGGTGGCGCCGGAACGCCGCCGGGGGCCATCATCATCACCGCGATCTTCACCAACAACTTCACCGCCTTCATCACCAACTCTTCCCCCCTCTATGCAGCGGTGTAACCCCTCTCTTACCCGCTGTAATCTCTACTTAAACATGGTGCTCAACGCTATATATTATTTCCCAATGATGTATGACTATCTTATGATGTTTGAGTAGATCTGTTTTGTCCTATGGGTTAATTGATGATCGTGATTGGTTTGAGTTGCATGTTTTATTATTGGTGATGTCCTATGGTGCTCTCCATGTCGCGCAAGCGTGAGGGATTCCCGCTGTAGGGTTTGCAATATGTTTATGATTTGCTTTATGGTGGGTGGCGTGAGTGAACAGAAGCACAGACCCGAGTAAGTAGGTTGTTTGCGTATGGGATAAAGGGGACTTGATACTTTAATGCTATGGTTGGGTTTTACCTTAATGATCTTTAGTAGTTGCGGATGCTTGCTAGAGTTCCAATCATAAGTGTGTATGATCCAAGAAGAGAAAGTATGTTAGCTTATGCCTCTCCCTCAAATAGAATTGCAATACTGACTACCGGTCTAGTTATCGATTGCCTTGGACAAATAACTTTATCGTAACAAAAAGCTCTCTACTAATACTTACTTTATTGCATCTTTATCTAAACAGCCCCTAATTTATATTTACGTGCTCTTTATTATCTTGCAAACCTATCCTATCACACCTACAAAGTACTTCTAGTTTCATACTTGTTTTAGGTAAAGCGAACGTCAAGTGTGCGTAGAGTCGTATCAGTGGCTGATAGGATTTGAGAGAGTATTTGTTATACCTTTAGCTCCTCGTTGGGTTCGACACTCTTAATTATCGAAATAGGCTACAACTATCCCGTATACTTGCGGGTTATCAAGACCTTTTTCTGGCGCCGTTGCCGGGGAGTCATAGTGTGGGGTGAATATTCTCGTGTGTGCTTGTTTGCTTTATCATTAAGTAATTTTTATTTGCTGTTCTTAGTTGTTCTCTATCTTTAGCTATGGATATGGAACACGAAATACCAAAAAAATTAGGTATACTTGCTACTTATGGAGATGGGGAACCTCCTAAAACCCTCGATGCTCGTTATGTGACAAAAATTATGTACTACTTTGATAATCCAGAGAAAACCCCATTCAACTTTGGTATGGGAGACACGTTTGATCAACGTGAATACTTTAGGGATTATCGCTTGACACAAAAAGGGAAACTTTTATGGGATCAAATTCATATATTACGTTGGTATGCTCGTCAACTATGCTTGATACATGATTATACTTGTTGCTCTAGGATGAACGCTCCACACCTTCCCTTTTCATGCAAATTTAATGATAATGAAACCTTAGCTTCTTATGCTAATGGTATCTATGATTACTATGATGTGGAACAAATAGAAGAATTTGTTGCTTTTATGGGTGCCTATGAGTTTGAATCTATGTTTAAAGCGTTTGACAATTTTGATGATTCAGTTTATAGACCAGAAAATTTTGCTATACTGAAATATTGCTATGAAAATTATGAATACAATTACAATATTAATACTTTTGTTGAGAAAGTCTCCACTGTCCAAGAAGAGACTAATATTTTGCAGGAATTTATGGAAGAAGAAATTGATGAAACTGTGAGCTCATTGGATGAAAAAGATGATGAGGAGAGCGGAGAACAAAAGGAGGAAGAGCGGATTGATCACCCGTGCCCACCTTCTAATGAGAGTAACTCTTCAACTCATACATTGTTTAATTCCCCTTCGTGCTTACCGAAGGATGATTGCTATAATGATTGTTATGATCCTGTTGATTCTCTTGAAATATCCCTTTTTGATGATGCTTGCTATGCTTGTGGCCAAGATGCCAATATGAATTATGCTTATGGAGATGAACTTGCTATAGTTCCTTATGTTAAACATGAAATTGTTGCTATTGCACCCACGCATGATAGTCCTATTATCTTTTTGAATTCTCCCTACTACACTATATCGGAGAAGTTTGTGCTTATTAAGGATTATATTGATGGGTTGCATTTTACTACTACACATGATTATTTTGATAGATATAATATGCATGTGCTTGCTGCTCTTACTTGCAATTATTATGAGAGAGGAACTATTTATCCACCTCTCTATGTTGCCCATACTATGAAATTGCAAGAAATTGCTTATACTATGCATTGGCCTTTACTATGTGTGCATGAATTGTTCTTTTCTGACATGCCGATGCATAGGAAGAGAGTTAGACTTTGTTGTTGCATGATATATGTTACTTTGTGCTCACTACTAAATCACAAATCATTGTTAATTAAAATTGGCTTTGATATACCTTGGGATCCGGGTGGATTCATTACTTGAGCACTAAATGCCTAGCTTAATGGCTTTAAAGAAAGCGCTGCCAGGGAGACAACCCGGAAGTTTTAGAGAGTCATTTATTTCTGTTGAGTGCTTTTATATAGTTTAAAAACAAAAAAAAATAAAGAGGGGAACCTAAAACTTTTCAAAAAGGAAAGTGAAAGTGAGAGAGACAAGCATTGTTGAAGTGGGAGAGCTCCTTGAACTTTGTTCATGCTCACTGAAACTTTGTGAATCTTGATTACAGAAACTTTTCAATAAAAATAATTATCCCCTTTTACAATTCCATTGTATAATAAAAATAATGTGCCAAGGTTTGCCTTTAGGATGTTTACAATGCTTGTTGGTTTGTACGGTGCAGGACAGAAACTTTGGCTGTAGTGCACAATTTTACATTTTTAACTAGAACGTCATATGGTTCTGATTCATTTTACACTGTATTTCTGTACACATTTTTTATTTTTCCTAATTTTGGTAGAATTTTTGGGGTACCAGAAATATGGTGAATGTTCATATTGCTAGAGACTGTTTTATTTTTGACAGATTCTGTTTTTGATGCATAGTTTACTTGTTTTGATGAATCTATCAATTTATATCAGTGGATTTAAGCCATGAAAAAGTTATATTACAGTAGACACGATGCAAAAACAAAATATGAATTGGTTTGATACAATACTTAGAGTGGTGATTTGCTTTATTATACTAATGGATCTTACCGAGTTTTCTGTTGAAGTTTTGTGTGGATGAAGTGTTTGATCAAGAAGGTCTTGATATGAGGAGAAGGAAGAGAGGCAAGAGCTCAAGCTTGGGGATGCCCGAGGCACCCCAAGTAAATATTCAAGGAGACTCAAGCGTCTAAGCTTGGGGATGCCCCGGAAGGCATCCCCTCTTTCTTCAACAAGTATCAGTATGTTTTCGTATTCGTTTCATTCATGCGATATGTGCAAGTCTTGGAGCGTCTTCTGCATTTAGTTTTCACTTTTCATTTATGCACCATGCGGGTATGAGATAGTCCTTGGTTGATTTATACAATGCTCATTGCACTTCACTTAAATCTTTTGAGTATGGCTTTATAGAATGCTTCATGTGCTTCACTTATATCATTTGAAGTTTGGATTGCCTATTTCTCTTAACATAGAAAACCGCCATTTGTAGAATGCTCTTTTGCTTCACTTATATTTGTTAGAGCGTGGGCATATCTTTTTTAGAAAGAATTAAACTCTCTTGCTTCACTTATATCAATTTAGAGAGATGACAGGAATTGGTCATTCACATGGTTAGTCATAAAATCCTACATAAACTTGTAGATCGTTGAATATGATATGTTTGATTCCTTGCAATAGTTTCGCGATATAAAGATGGTGATATTAGAGTCATGCTAGTGGGTAGTTGTGGATTGTACAGACACTTGTGTTGAGGTTTGCAAGTCCCGTAGCATGCACGTATGGTAACCGTTGTGTGAAAAATTTGAAGCATGGGGTGTTTCTTTGATTGTCTTCCTTATGAGTGGCGGTCGGGGATGAGCGATGGTCTTTTCCTACCAATCTATCCCTCTAGGGGCATGCGTAGTAGTACTTTGCTTCGAGGGATAATAAACTTTTGCAATAAGTATATGAGTTATTTATGACTAATGTGAGTCCATGGATTATACGCACTTTTACCTTTCCATCATTGCTAGCCTCTTTGGTACGGTGCATTGCCCTTTCTCACCTCGAGAGTTGGTGCAAACTTCACCGGTACATCCAAATCCCGTGATATGATACGCTCTATCACACATAAGCCTCATTATATCTTCCTCAAAACAGCCACCATACCTACCTATCATGGCATTTCCATAGCCATTCCGAGATATATTGCCATGCAACTTCCATCATCATCATATACATGACTTGAGCATTTATTGTCATATTGCTTTGCATGATCGTAAGATAGCTAGCATGATGTTTTCATGGCTTGTCCGTTTTTTGATGTCATTGCTACGCTAGATTATTGCACATCCCGCTACACCGCCGGAAGCATTCATATAGAGTCATATCTTTGTTCTAGTATCAAGTTGTAATATTGAGTTGTAGTAAATAAAAGTGTGATGATCATCATTATAGAGCATTGCCCCATGATAAAAAAGAAAAAAAGGAAAGGCCAAAGAATCCTAAATAAAAAAAGGGGCCAAAGAAGCCCACCGAAAAAAGGAAAAAAAAAAGAAAAAAGAAAGAAAAGAAAAGGGGGCAATGTTACTATCCTTTTACCACACTTGTGCTTCAGAGTAGCACCATGTTCTTCATATAGAGAGTCTCCTATGCTGTCACTTTCATACACTAGTGGGAATTATTCATTATAGAACTTGGCTTGTATATTCCAACGCTGGGCTTCCTCAAATGCCCTAGGTCTTCATGAGCAAGCAAGTTGGATGCACACCCACTTAGTTTTCAGTTTGAGCTTTCATACACTTATAGCTCTTAGTGCATCTGTTGCATGGCAAGCCCTACTCCTCGCATTGACATCAATTGATGGGCATCTCCATAGCCCGTTGATTAGCCGCGTCGATGTGTGACTTTCTCCCTTTTTTTCTTCTCCATATAAACCTCCACCATCATATTCTATTCCACCTATAGTGCTATATCCATGGCTTGCGCTCATGTATTGCGTGAGGGTTGAAAAAGCTGATGCGTGTTAAAAAGTACGAACCAATTGCTCGGCTTATCATTGGGGTTGTGCATGATGGGAGCATTTTGTGTGAAGAAAATGAAGCGTGGCCAAACTATATGATTTTATAGGGATAAGCTTGCTTTGGCCTTGTTGTTTTGAAAAGACATGATTGCTTTATTAGTACGCTTGAAGTATTATTGTTTTTATGTCAAATGATAGACTATTGCTTTGAATCACTCGCGTCTTAATATTCATGCCATGATTAGACATATGATTAAGATTATGCTAGGTAGCATTCCACATCAAAAATTATCTTTTTTTATCATTTACCTACTCGAGGACGAGCAGGAATTAAGCTTGGGGATGCTAATACGTCTCCGTCGTATCTATAATTTTTGATTGTTCCATGCCAATATTCTTCAACTTTCATATACTTTTGGCAACTTTTTATACTATTTTTGGGACTAACATATTGATCCAGTGCCCAGTGTCAGTTCCTGTTTGTTGCATGTTTTATGTTTCACAGAAACCCAATAACAAACGGAATCCAAACGGGATAAAAACGGACGGGGAATTATTTTGGAATATTTGGGATTTTCCGGCGGAAGAATCAACGCAAAACAGTGTCTGAGGTGGCCACGAGACAGGGGGCGCGCCCTCCCCCCTGGGCGCACCTGGCACTCTCGTGGGCCACCCGTAAGGCGGTTGACGCTCTTCTTTTGCTGCAAGAAAGCTAATTTTATGAGAAAAATCTGGGCAAAAGATTCACCCCAATCGGAGTTAAGGATCTTCAGATATAAAAGAAATGGCGAAGGGGCAGAATCGGGGAACGCAGAAACAGAGAGAGACAGAGAGACAGATCCAATCTCGGAGGGGCTCTCGCCCCTCCCACGCCATGGGAGCCAAGGACCAGAGAGGAAACCCTTCTCCCATCTAGGGAGAAGGTCAAGGAAGAAGAAGAAGAAGGGGGGCCCTCTCCCCCTTGCTTCCGGTGGCACCGGAACACCGCCGGGGGCCATCATATCATCACGGCGATCTTCACCAACAACTTCACCGCCTTCATCACCAACTCTTCCCCCCTCTATGCAGCGGTGTAACCCCTCTCTTACCCGTTGTAATTCTACTTAAAGATGGTGCTCAACGCTATATATTATTTCCCAATGATGTATGGCTATCTTATGATGTTTGAGTAGATCCGTTTTGTCCTATGGGTTAATTGATGATCGTGATTGGTTTGAGTTGCATGTTTTATTATTGGTGCTGTCCTATGTTGCTCTCTGTGTCGCGCAAGCGTGAGGGATTCCCGCTGTAGGGTTTGCAATATGTTTATGATTTGCTTATGGTGGGTGGCTTGAGTGAACAGAAGCACAGACCCGAGTAAGTAGGTTGTTTGCATATGGGATAAAGGGGACTTGATACTTTAATGCTATGGTTGGGTTTTACCTTAATGATCTTTAGTATTTGTGGATGCTTGCTAGAGTTCCAATCATAAGTGCATATGATCCAAGAAGGGAAAGTATGTTAGCTTATGCCTCTCCCTCAAATAGAATTGCAATAGTGATTACCGGTCTAGTTATCGATTGCCTTGGACAAATAACTTTCTCGTAACAAAAAGCTCTCTACTAATACTTACTTTATTGCATCTTTATCTAAACAACCCTAGTTTATATTTACGTGCTCTTTATTATCTTGCAAACCTATCCTATCACACCTACAAAGTACTTCTAGTTTCATACTTGTTTTAGGTAAAGCGAACGTCAAGCATGCGTAGAGTCGTATCAATGGCCGATAGGACTTGAGAGAGTATTTGTTCTACCTTTAGCTCCTCATTGGGTTCGACACTCTTACTTATCGAAAGAGTCTACAACTATCCGTATACTTGCGGGTTATCACACAGGGACACCGATGTGGACACGATCTAGAAGCGGACAACACTCCTTTCCAACGGGACTTTCCTGAAATCTGGCATGACACGGCAGGTCAGTACATTGAATGCACTTGCAAGCTCACAACAAGCATAAACATAATGACAAACAATATCATGACAATTAACCAATTTAAAATAATGCAACAATATATCCAACATGTTGTGACCATGCTCCTGTGATAATCGTCCCTCGGACTAGCTTACCAAACGTGATCGTTCCTGGATCACAAACGTACCAGACTAGAGACATCTCGTGATCCTTACGGCGATCACAACCACGACTAATATTTGGCCACAAACCGTGATCCTTACGGCGATCACAACCACGACCAATATTTGGCCCGTGATCCTTACGGCGATCACAACAACGACCAATATTTGGCCCGTGATCCTTACGGCGATCACAACCACGACCAACATCTGGTCCCAATCAACACGATGGCCTTCCCGCCACCAACACAAGGCAGACTTCAAACTTAGTGTGCAAGATTTATTAAATGTTGACCCATGGTGTGACCTACTTTCGAGCCTGTCCTTAACCATGGACTCGACTACCGATAGATTAATACACTCTGCAGAGGTAGTGCACTGGACCCACACCACGAAACCCATGGCCTCGTACTCCCATTCGGGTGGACCAACGGCATTCCGACAAAACCCCTCCATTTCCATGACACTCTCCCGGCCACTCCGACTCACTCCCCAGGGGGCTAGTCCTGGGTGGCCCCGTGTCTACCAAAGACACAACGACCACCGTCATGGCCAAACGATCCCACACGGGGACCCGATACCAAAAAAACTCAACAACGGGCACACAAGGTTATGCCTGCTTACCGGGCCAGGGTACAGCACGCCCATAACCTTCCCTAGTTGGAGGCACCGACCAAAGGCATGACAATGAAATGAATAAAGGTCATCCCATACCAGCAAATGTGGTTGCACTGGGTAAGACTCGATTCAGCGGCACCATGACCCGGTCAACAACATATTCAAGTGAAAATAACCGGCGTCATAATGCCATGACATGCATCACCAACATATGCATCACATATCAATGGAAATGACTGAGTCAACTAAGCTCACCCTAAGCATCAACAACTCATGATACTTCTCTGGTTAAGATCAACTCACTTCAACCAGAATCTTTTCTAGCAAATTTATCATTTTTACTTATGCAAGAAAATAATTCCACTAATTATTCATATCCATAGCCATATTAATCTTTCGTCACCCAAAAACTAAATCCTTGCTAGTTTACCAACTAAGTTCACTTCAAACTTTCTGTAAATCAAGCAAATTCACTTTAACAAGCATCTAATAGAATATAACTAACATATTAATAATTTAAATGCATGGATAATCATTTGCTCAAGTAGAAAATCACAAATGTTGTAGTGGCACTATGAAAATGTTGCTGTGGCTTGCCTTAGTGCAGATGAGGTTCACACTCCTCCTGGTGATCCTCAAGACAAGCCTGGCCTTCTGAAAATAATTAAAAATACAAAAAGAAATCATCAAGAAACCTTCTGAAATCCACCAGAAAATCTAGACAGCAGGGGAAAATCCCATCTTTGGTGAGCTGCTAGATTTTTGAACAAAGAACACAATGCAAAAAGAATCAACTCATTTGGACTTATGGTTAAAAAGTTTTGGCCGTTTGAAGTTCTCTGGATTTAAATAAAATTTGAATTAAAAATAAACAGACTGGGGGTGGCGTTGAAGGCGTAAAAGCCTAGGGTGCCACCACTCGTACCGCTTCGCACGCGTACAGAGCGGCTAACTAGCGGGCCCCGCTAGTCAGGTGAGGTGGAGGGGAGAGGGAAACAGGGAGCTGCGAGGCGTCGCCGGAGCGCACGCCGGCGGCGAGAGCTCTTGGGCCAAAACGAGAGGGGAGGATGGAGAGAGGAGATGCAGGCGCACCTGCCCGTACCCGTAGAGTGGCTAGGGGTGGTCGAACAGCACCGGAAACAACCTCTCCAGCGGAGACAGAGAGCAGCAGTCGCTGGAGATGAAGACGACGGCGACTAGGGGCGGCTCCAGGTGCTCCAACCGGGCGGAACGGCACCACCGTAGAGTGGTTGAGGCCTTAGAAGGGTTGCCCTGGCCTGGGAGGGGGCTGGAGCTACGGGGACGACCCGAGGGGATCACCGGCGAGCTCGAGCTCGGGGATAGCGGCCCGCGGCCTGCCCGGTCGAGCTACGGATTTCTACGAGCTTGTGGAGTGTGTGGGAGTGGATGAGGGTGCTCGAGGAGGCTGAGGGTGGCCGTATTTATAGGCGAGCAGCGAGGGGGGTTCGGGCTCCGCTGTTGGACACCTGTCTGCGGCGCCCGACGACGAACAGCGTCAGTGAGAGAGGGGGAAGAAGTCAGAGCTCACACGAAGACTGTTGGCGAACGGGGATGAGCACAGGGGCGAGGGGAAGACGATGAACACAGTGCGCCACGCACTGTGGCGTTGGCCGGACTGTGCACGTGCCCGCTGCAGCGAGCTCCAGCATCGGCGAGTGCCAGGGCGGATTTAAGTGAGTAGAGACGGTGATGGTGGCGCGGTTTGGCACGCTCGGGCAGGAGGGGCAGTGACCACGCGGGCAACAGAGCGCTCGGCGGCACTCAGAGCGCGTGTTTTGCATGCCAGCACGCTTGGACGAACGTGGTCACCGCGTGAACTATGACATCAGGCCGACCCAAGCCCAAACATCATGTCTGGCGTGTTGACCGTGGTAGTTTTGAGTGTTACCATGCTTGGGTTGGGTTCTAGGTGTAGTAGTATTGAGTTTACACTCCTAGTAAGTTTCTGGACAGTAACTTTGGAGGTTTATTGTGGTTAAACCACTGGGAGTTGAGGGCTAGGCTTTGGAGGCTAGCCAACATTTACTAAGGTGAAGCCGCACAAGAAAAACTAGCCACAATGGAGCAAGTAAAATGGTAGTTGCTGTAGAAACTACCATTTCTGTCCAGAAATGAAAATATTTTCTATAGCCAAAATATTCCAACAAGTGATGAAATATTTTTGCTCAGAAAGGTGCCCTAGGGTTCAAAGATTAATTGGGATTTTTCTCAGAATTTTATGGGCAAGAAAAATTGGGGTTGCTTTGGAGCACA
This sequence comes from Triticum aestivum, assembly GCF_018294505.1. Lineage (NCBI taxonomy): Eukaryota > Viridiplantae > Streptophyta > Magnoliopsida > Poales > Poaceae > Triticum > Triticum aestivum. The sequence goes on along the minus strand of NC_057807.1, from coordinate 465,778,988 downwards.
ATGAGCTAGCTAGGGTTTGGGAGGGGATAATGAATATTTTTCATTAAAGAATAATATTCCAAATGATATTTTTAGATGAACCAGAGATGGAGTGAAGGTTTGAGAGGGAGATGAAGCACTTGGGTGAAAGTCAAGGGGTACCCAAGTGGTTAAGTCCAAATGAAAAGATTCAAAAACTCCAACTCAAATTAAAACCAACTGAAAATCAGGCAAAGAAGAGAGGGAAAAAACCAGGCTGTCACAAACCTCCCCCACTTAGAATGAATCTCGTCCTCGAGATTCGGTTGCTTGGGAAAACCATTCTGGATAATGTGCCCTTAGAAATTCTTCTAATTCCCATGTTGATTCTGACTCTGTGTGATGCTTCCATTGGACTTTGTAAAACTTCCTTGCTTTACTGCGAGTGACTCTTTCCATCTGATCCAAAATTCTAACTGGCCTCTCTTCGTAGGTTAAATCCTTTGCCAGCTCTATTTCAGTCATATCAGTCTTTTTCTCAGGCGGCGATATGCATTGCCTCAACTGTGAGACATGAAACACGTTGTGCATGTTCGACAATTCAGGGGGTAGTTCCAACTGATATGCAACAGTACCCACTCGTGACATAACGGCAAATGGACCAATAGATTCATGTTCAATGCATTTAAGACATGGTGGAATAAATTCTTCCTGAGAGGAACTGATCTATTGAGCAAGCAATGAATCGTTTTCCTTCTGAAGATCTTCATAACTCAATTTTAACTTCTCAAGATCTTGCTTTCTTTGAAGAAATTCATAATAAAGCTTCTCATGATCAGTTAAGAGGGTGTTATGATGATTTTGAAGGTTGTCAAACTTTGACTGGAGTTTTTGAAGACTATCAGTCAAAGCCTTAGTTCGATCCAATTCCTCACCCAACATATCATCGCTTTCATCTAGGCAAGGGAAGCAAGTTTGACATAGCTAGGTCCAAATTCATCACCTGATTCATCATCACTAGATTCGGAAAGGTAGCATTATGTTACATTGGCACCCTTTGCCATAAGGCATGGTGAAGAGGATGACGATCCAGTGCGAAAGTCATCTTCTTGAGTGATTCCTTGAAATCCTCAAACCAAGGATCATGACCAATACGATGGCCTTCGTAGACCTCAGAGAGTCGATCCTAGATAAGCTTTGCATGGTTGAGATGCATGACGTTCCTGAACTGATTTTGGGACCAACAAGAGCAGAGGACATCCTTCGCTGTGAGGTTGAGTAGAGTGTACTTGCGAATGTCATCAGCCTCCGCCATCTTGCATAGATCGGTAAGACCAACCTCAGTGACGGTCCACAGTTTGATGTTCATCGCCATGAGTCACTTCTTCATCATGGCCTTCCACTTGGGATACTCATGACCGTCAAAGATGGGGCAGGACACACTCCTCATTCCTGCAGTCGACATAACTAAAACTCCGGGTGGTTAAACCAAAATCACACAGAACAAGGGAGTACCTTGCTCTGATACCAATTGAAAGTGCGTTACATCGACTTGAGGGGGTGAATAGGTGATTTTTATGAATTCTTCACTGAGGAATTTCAGGGTGAGGAAATTCCTAAGCGAAGAACTACTTGCAGCAGAATAAGTACTCAGGTATAAGCATAACAGAGCAACAACACAGCCTTCATGATGAAATGAAAGATAAAACACAGAGTACAGTAAGCGTAAACACGAGATAAAAGGATGAAGACAAACTGACTAAAGAAATAGGGTTGAGGAATTAGAGAAAGTCTTCAGTCAAAGTCTTCAAACAGGAATGATCAGGTTCATCAACATAGAACTGAGGAAATGAAAGGGTTGAGTAAATAGAGCTAGTAGGCTTGGTGAAGAGAATGATTTGGTTGACCAGTTCCAACTACTGTGACAGTTGTACGTCTGGTTGGAGCGGCTGAGTATTTAAACTCGAGGACACACAGTCCTCACCGTATTCTCCTTGAGCTAAGATCACGCAAATCTCGCCCAACAGTAGTGGTAAGTCTTCACAGGTGACTTCCAAACCTTCACAGACTTCACTCAGCAATCCATAATTCCTCTTGGATGCTCAGACCATGACGCCTAACCGTCTGGAGGATACACAGTCCTCAAAGTAACAAGCATCGGTTCCACACAGGAATAATCTCTTCAGTGATGCTCAATCACTTTGGGGTTTGTAGGTTTGGGTTTGGGATTTGTGTTTTCCTCACTTGATGATTTTCGCTCAAAGTCCTCGGAGGATGGGATGCTCTCAAATGACAAGTGTTAGTTTCTCTCGGAGCAGCCAACCAGCTAGTGGTTGTAGGGGCAGCTATTTATAGCCTAGGGAGCAACCCGACATGATAAGACATAAATGCCCTTGGCTGATATGACCGTTTGGTGATAGATATTTTTGGGACAGCTGGCGCGTAGCACAACAACGGTCGAATATGTGAGGTTTGAATTCCTCAGGGCTATCATGTTCCTCATTGTGTAGGCAATCCGCACTGGCGAATTCCTAACTCCTCAGTCAGGACAAAATCCTCAGAGACCAGAAGGTCTTCGTCTCTGTCACTGAAGAAATTGACTGAACTGATATGAGATTTCCAATGGCTTCACTCGAAGGATTAGGTAGGTATATGATTTTAAGATGAGCATCATATGAAAATTAGTTTCCTTAGTATTACCTCGACCCCCTTTAACAGTATGGTGTTTCCTATGACTCAAGAAGAAGAAAATGAAACTACGAAAACAAAGTCTTTACGCTTCAGATTCCTCGCATGAATATCGAAGTCTTCAAGATCACACCAATTTCTTCACTTTCAAAGTCTTCAAGAGAACCAAGTCTTCAGCCGAAGACATTCATTTTTAGGGGTCGACTTTCACTGTAAATATCAAACTCCTCATCGATTTTTAGAGCCTGTGTACACTCACAAATATATTAGTTCCTTAACCTATAAGTCTTCAATACACCAAAATCACTAAGGGGCACTAGATGCACTTACACATATGACCTTAAGGATTATAGTTGTGTATTATACTTGACAACCACGTAATGACACATCTAAACATTAGTATATACTTTTTATTACTTCCTCCGTTCCAAAATATAGTGCTTCCTCTATTCTCGTGCTCCAACTTTGACCATAAATTTAACCAACGTGACCGACTGCGGCGGGAGCAAAAGTTATACCAGTGAATTCGTATTCAAAGGAATTTTTCAATTATATAATTTTTTCTCCCGCCGCAGTCGATCTTGTTGGTTAAATTTATGGTCAAAGTTGGACCTCGGGAAGCGCGGGCGCACTACATTTTGGAATGGAGGGAGTATTATACAATTTTAAGATTGGCCATGAGAAATTTAATTTTATTAAACTTAAAAGTTAAAACATATACCGGAGGAGTTTGATTCAGTTGTTTTGTTTTGAACAGTGCAACTTATCTATTTCATTGTTTAGCTAAAATATTCTAGAGTAGAAGCAATGGGACAGCAAAAAAGTGGAAGTCTTCAAAGATTAGTTTGTGCTACTTAGACTAATTGTAAATATATGATGATCTTCGTGTCTATTATAGTTTCCTAAATACCATGGCAGGAGCTATGAAGTTGATCAATGTTTCTAGAATGTACACTTACCTATTTTACGTGGAAGTAAATGAAAATGGATAATTGTCTACATAATAAATAAATAAAAATAGTAGAAAAACCGGAATATGAAATGTATCTATGTGTGGGTTGTCTTGTGATTACTCGTCTTTCATGACCAAATATGTCTTTCATGTTCTTGGGGTCACCAATCAGTTGACATCTCATGCATACTTTGCACTTGGCCTTGAATTAGCACCACTTAGCACAATAAAGTGTAAACATGCTTACTTTATGCGTAAGGTAAAATGCTAGCACTTTTAAAAGGTACTTATGGTAATTTGTGTATCATATTTAGTTTCTTGGTTTGACTTGCAATGTGCATAACGATGTGCAATTCATCCCAAAATAATAGTGACTTCCACACCTCACCTTAAATCATTCAAAATAAATCGAACTTATCAAAATTAATGCATTAACATGTCAATTTGGAAAATCATATGTTGGTACACAACCTTCTACTTTTGTTGACCCTACTAGGATATATTTAAATAACTCCAGTGTGGATATGGTATTGAGGGGAAAATGACAATAACTCTAGTGAGGAGATCGTAGATTTAAATAACTCCAGTGAGGAGATCGTAGATTTAAATAACTCCAGTGAGGAGATCGCGGGGTGGACAAATATATCACAAATTCCAAATTTTTTTAAGATTATAGCAATTTTAGAACAATAAAAACAAGTAGAGCAACGTAAAGAAGATAACTTGCATGCATTTAAAAGGAGTTGAGTTGAGAACGCAACATAAAGAGATTCAACGTTGTTTCCCCATGGTTTTGATATTTGTTGCTATCATATATTCACATTGATGGCAGCTTTAAATGAAGGTTGATCAGAAGGATCCCGGTTATGTCGCTCACCAAGATGCCGACTAGAACATCACTCCATGTTTATGATGAAAACCAGACATCTTGCCTTCACCAACTAAACCCTGCAACAACACGCTTGCATTGTCCCTTTGTGAAGATGTTGTCTTTTTGTGCTGATGTTATGGCCCTAATTAGTTGGATATGTTATCCATGATGAAAAATTCCTCTTCCGACATTTACAGTAGGTATCTGGCAATGGTTGTGCAAGTACATACTTTTTTAAGGCGATACCGTCCAATTGTGACATTCTTATGTTTTTCATCATGGGATGTGTGCGGGCTCGGCCCAATTGTGACATACTCGCCGAGCCCGCATACTCTAGCACACACCCCAAAACGCCTGGCCCACAAAAATTCCGGCGAGTATGCGGGCTCGGCCCAATTTTCCGGCCAGAACAGAGCCCGCATACTCGCCCGACCCGCAATTTTTTTTGCCGCGGCCCGCAAACCGCACGCACCGAGCAGTATAACTGCGGTTCCGCGACCCTTTTGCGGGTCCAAACCATATCCCCACCGCCGCGAGCCACCCGATTCCCCTTTCCCCTCTCGCAATTTCTCACCACCGGCGACCACCCGCCCCGCCTCCAGCCGCCATGTGGGGGCGAACGTGGAGCTCCGGGCGCGGCTCCTGCAGCAGATCCGACCGTAAGTGCGACCAGGAGCATGAGCGACGCGTCCGGGCGGACGGCGCGAGGAAGCGCGACGCCCGGAGGTGGACCAACTGCGGGATGTCGCCGCCGCCGAGCTTCAACTGCCGCGAGACGGAGGAGTACGACCGACGTAGCGCATCATTCTCCTCCGCGAGAGCTTCCTACGGCGGATCCTCCTCGTCCTCCGGCGCGGGCTTCCTCCCCGTGAAGAGGGAGTGGTCGGACGACGAGGAGCCGGAGCTGTCGGCGCCGTTCGCCTTCGTCCCGGTGAAGGAGGAGCCTGAGGAGCCCGCTCCGCTCGGCCGCCGTGGAGTCGTCGGGCCCGAGGACTACGTCGCGGACTTCGACGCCGTCGCCGCCGCCATCGCCGAGCGAAGCGTGCGCGAGGAGGCGGAGCGCCGGCTCCACACCGAGGAGCTCGAAGCCCTCGAGTGGCAGCAGTCGGTCGCCGCCAACGACAAGGCTGAGGAGTGACGCCGCATCCGCGCGGAGCAGGCGGCGAAGTACATTGACCTATGCAGCTCCGGCGAGGAGGATTGAGCGTCGCTCGGCCTCCACGGCGTCGTCCATTTTGTCGCGACCTCGCCGTCGTCAGATCCGACCCCCTCTGCTAATAGTTAACGTAACATGTAGTATAATCTATGTTTAGTTTGTTGATCATGTAGTATGTATGAACTGTGTAGTATGTGATGTGATGAACTAGGTTTGTGCAATTTCTCCGGCGAAAGCGTTTTTTCAAATTATGCGGGTTTAGATGCGGTATCTGATCGACGGCGCATGTTTTCGACCCGCAAACGCGAGCTTCGTGAAACCGTAAACGCGTTTTGCGGGTCGAATTTTTGCGGGGTCTGCTAGAGTCGCTCTTATCTATACCTGGCCATACCTCGGACCGGGCCTAGCCAAGCCCAACGAAAAAAACCCAGGCCCGAGCCCGGCCCGACCCAGCCATCGGGCCTGTTTTCTGGGCCCGAGCCCGGCCCGAACACGTAAAAGCCCGTCGGGCTTCGGGCCGGCCCGGCCGACCTTCAGAGAAATGCAAAAATGACAGGCCCGGACCCGGCCTTCGGGCTCAAAATCTAGGCTCGAGCCCGGCCCGGGAGCCGGGTCGGGCTTTTTCGGGCCGGGCTTCCCATGGCTAGGTATACTCTTATCTCTCCACCCGGTCGTTCTCGGATGCTTTCACTGTCCGAGGCACCGCAAATTAAAGCCGTGGTATTTTCTTGTGTTGGTTTTTCACGTGTGGAATCTGTAGGAAGATGAATGATGGAACGATCCCTTGGTAGCTTTATCGGCGTCGTAAATAAGTAGTACTAGTATTATAAGTTTCTCTGACAGTACGTAGGATGCTTCACCTCTAAAAAACTCAGTGTTTACTTTTGACCATATCTTGCACCTGAAGATCGCATTCGTGAGCGATACAGTATCATGATTTTCACTGGAGAAAAACAAGTGGAGCCGTGAGTAAGATTGTTATCATATACTCCCTCCATCCGAAAATACTTGTCATCAAAATGAATAAAAAGAGATGTATCTAAAACTAAAATACGTCTAAATACATTCTCTTTTATCCATTTTAATGACAAGTATTTCCAGACGGAATGAGTATATGGATGGCTGACTGGCCCCACCACCCGTGGACTGCAAGCGCAAAGCTAAATTGAGATAGTTCAACCAGCGTACAATTTCTTGGGTGCTCGCGAAGCAAGGAAGAAACGTCTGTCGGTGGCCTCAAAAAGGAGAGAGAAATTACCTCCAGGCCGGTTCGTGTCGTGCGTGCATATCTCACTAGATCGGGAAGGCGCGAGGTTGCCGGTCACAACGAAGTGTCCAAGCAGGTAATGCTCAATTTAGTAGAAAACCAGGTTTAGTGTACGTATTCAAACATGATACAACAAACTAATCGGAAGAAGAAACATTCACACGCAATAGGAGCAAAACATCATTGAGTTTGGCATCGTCACGAGAAATAAGGCAACATTCGATTTAGTGCGCTCATGAGACCACAAAAACTAAACCACTTGAAATTAAGTTTGGTACTAAGATCGCGAACATGAGAGAGGAAGTACCAAGAGCAGGAACACATAAAAAGGTAAAAACTACGTAGCCATAACTATTAGGCATACTAATAAGTTGCTTCATCCAGCTGCCTTGTCAATCAACTTCATAGGCAACATGTCACATTAACCTGATGTCGTCAATCCGTTAGATACATTGTATAGAATGATTTATGTGCAAACAATGACGCACTCGCGATTTTAAAGCTTATGGACAGTGAGCGACGGTCTCCCTTTTTCAATTTCAAAGGCAATGGCACACATATGATACTATCTGATCCCTGCCGCTTTTACAAAGCTTGATCAATTGTTTGTTATCGTTGATCTCTTGTCCGTATCCGGGTGCACTCATATCCAACCTGGTAATAAAACTATTGAAGTATTCCATATAAAACATGGCATTATCTATGAACTGACCCACAACTACAATGCCTCTCAATTATGGTTTGGACTTTCAAAGAGATGCTACTTGCCGAACCCCAACTCCTACGAAATCCCGTTTTCGCTAACCTGGTAATAGAAAAAAAATGTATCTCAGGATGGAAATGTAGAGACTATCTAAGGATGGAAACGTATCAAGGAATTAATCAAAAGAAGTTCAATGGTCAAACTTCTGATATAACTCCTTTTCTATTAAGATCTGATATCACTCAATATATCTCAGGATGGAAATATATCTGATATTACTCCAAGAGTAGGTGATGGTAGATACTCACAACAGTAATGACCCCGTAAAATATATAAAAAAAATGACTATCTACATGCCATCCGCGCATTTGTTATAAAATGTGACATGAAATACCTAAGCAAAGTTTGGTATGATAGAAACCAAAAGCAGGCCATAGTATTAGTCCCAGCTAACTTATTTACACTGTTTTCTATACTGCATAATACTGTAGTAAACTACATGGTTGACCATTAGATATATAACTTTGTCCACACGCCTTCATCCGATTTGCTTGATATATAACTTTGTCTTTGTCCACACTCCTTCATTTGATTTGCTTGCATGTTGCAACACACGGATCTGCTAAAGGACATATCGTGTTAGCAAACTATTCAAATAGTGTGCCTCATGGATAGGGAGAAAATAATTTGGCATGTATGAAGGAGAATTGCTTTGGACAATATTCAGTGATCTGGATACAGTGTAACCTCTTTAACATAAAATAATATAAAAGATAAGAGTAAAAAAATTATCTTACTATTCTACATGGCACCCAGAAAACATAATAAGCCTACTATTCATAGATATCCTCCAAGATTTTCTTCACAAAACTTGATTACACTATGCGATGAAGCAAATAAAGGCATCTCACCTTTATTATGTGCCTAATTATTTAACACTGACAGAGGTTTCCAAATTAGTGGTTTTGTTTTGGCATATAAAGAAACTGAAGTTCATAATATATAAAAGCAAATTAATAGAGATTAGATATTGCAACCATGAATCCAATCCTTTAGTGATTACTCTCATTCTAAAGTTAGAACAGACCAATAAAATTAGATACTGCAACCATGAATCTCCTCTAGTGAATACTCTCATTCCAAAGTTAAACCAAAGATGAGAGCTAATTATATATGCACAAGGCATTCAGAGAAATGATCTGGTTGTTCATAAAGTCAAAACCACTATATTGATTTGACCAAGCATGATTCAAATCAAACTACCCTTCAACCTCCGTCGTAGGACCTATTGAGATATAATGATATAATGGCAGAACGAAAGGAAAAGAAAACCAAAAAACAAGTAAAATCATGGTAAGAGCATCGAATTCATATCCTAATCCATGGAAGCATCATGCATAAAAAGTCTGTGCATGATGGAAATGTAGAGACTATATATCTCACCGGCGAACATCCACATAGTTGAGGTAGAAGAAGCTTGTCGGCTAACATTACCACAAGGAGGAGCTCAGGTTGGCCTTGGAACAGCCTGGTGTCACCGTGGAAGTCCAGAAGCAGTCCAAGCGGCGTTGTCACTATGACCTTTTACTCTGCAAGCAGTGTCACACTCATACAGAAAGAAACTGCTCTCTTCCATCCCCAAAACACAAAAAAACAAAGGTAAATAAGTTGTCTACTCAAAATTTGGAACACTTCATCTAATAGGATGAAACAAACAGAAGGCCGTCGTGTAAAAAGCAAGTTCGCTAAATTCGGGAGATGATTAGTAATTTAGCATACTTGTAACCCCGCCAATGGACATATGCATCCTCACATTTAAAGACTTTGCATTAACATAACCCAGTGTTATAGTGATAGTACGTTCCAACTCATTCTTGAAAAAAAGAAAGATTGCACAGTTAAAAACGAATATCAAGCACAAGCACATGGAAAAGGGCCATGTGGACATTTTTTCCCTTTTCGAGCTTGGATCACCTAAACATTTTTCTGTTTTGAGCTTGGACCACCTCAATATTCACCACCAAAACAGAGAAGATAAGGTTCCAAACAGAGCAGGTCAAGGAACAAATTATCTAATTGTCTATATTCATGGATTAGATGATGCAATAATAATAGTCATGGAACTATTTCTTTAATGCATAGGAAGCCAAAACAATTCATTAGCACTATTCTCGATCAATTATCTGAAGTCATGGAACTATTTTTTAATGAACATCTCATTAGTATAACTTATAAATCAATAGAAACAAATAATAGGTGGATCCAAATATGAATGAGGAACCAAGCAGCTTTACTGTATGCAAATTAAAAGACTTCAACTTTGTACCCAATGTTGATCCTCGCTTGGCGTGAGATAACTTCAGGTGATAACGGGTGTAGCTTGGTAACACCAAGCTTGGTTAAATCCTACTCCATCAATCATCGGTGCCACACCATTCTCTGCCATAAAAGTAGGGAGACAGCACTAAAACAAAGAAGAGTAAATGTTCCTTTCACTAACGGATGAACTTTTTCACCCACCACTCTATAAACAGGAAATGTGATCTTGATACATAAATACACATGAGCACTGTGAGTTATCTGATTCAGACTCGGATATACATGTAACTGTAGTTTAAGAAGTTATAGCATCAGTTCCGGAGAAAACTCTCAAACTATAGTACACAATAAAAGGGGGTATATAAACCACCGTACTTCAAAGGTGATGAACTTGATTTGGAACAGGGACAAGTACCTGAGACGGGTGGGTAGTAAGGAAGAATCCAACAGTAGGTGCAAACTCATTCCCATGCCTAAAAGGATTGCAGACAGTGGAGAAGCAATCAGTGGCATATCATATTGCATTACAGAATGGCATCATCCATAACCGAACAACGTTAATCATTAAAACATGTGGAAAATGCGAGTGAAATGAACAAATGATGCAATGAATTTTCAGAAACCTAAACAGTGGACAACAACTTTTTTGGGATATCCCAGAAACAGGTTAAGGGGTCAAACAGAAGAGGGAAAATTGCAAGGCAGCATGATGTTGCAAATCTAGAACTACTCCACAAAGCAAGTTTGGATCTACTCTCAGAACTACTCCACAAAGCAAGTTTGGATCTACTCTATAGATCTCGTGGCCACCGTCTCTCACTGCAGTAGTCTCGCTCATCCTATTTTCTTTTTTCGATAGCTGCCCACATCCACAACACAATAAAAACTATCCTTGTGCTAATGAAAATATACGTGAATACTGAATCTGCTCAATAGTAGAAGAGAGTTCAGTGCAACAACTTCCATTTCCAAGAGAAAAATGACCAGGAAACGTAAGCCGTTGTTGGTTTGATACCTGCAAATGACTAATTGTTCAACACTACTTTGGGAACGATCGCTCTGAGCAATTAACAGTAATAAACAAAGAACAAAAAGGAACAAAACAAAGCCAGGTTTGTTCACCTAAAAGGAATCGTCAAATGTAGCGATAGCATGCGTGCATTTCTCTCCAAATTGCACATGAGCTTTGACTGTAGGGAAGAGATAAAAATTTCCCACAAACAAACGAACGTCCACAATAGCTGCAAGTTGCATCTACTATCAAAGGAACACTTAGCATATCTCAAATAAACAGGTACGATAACCGTGATCTCAGGAAGCGTAGGAAGATGCATCTTATACTCTAGAGTTCAGATATATCAATAATTCATTTCATCTGACCTCTTTGGAGTTACACTGTTAAAGGGAATTGTTAAACTAAACAGCCGTTCTTATCTTGTAACATGCTACTACTTAGTTGCACCCCTCTTACTCCTGACACTACGAACTCCAGTTTATGTTGTGTACTTTATGCATATACAAACGATGTATAAAGATTGAACATGGCAAAAAAATGCAAGGGATTACCTGAATATATGATGCTGCAGTACACCTATTTTTCTAACTGAAATTAAACCTACCACTTCCTGCTCTCAGATTTTAGTTCATTTATAAACTCTACATTCTACTCATACAAGCATACCACATCTAATATTCTGCTATAACCGATTATTGTTACCTTACTAAACTCATAATTATTATCAGTTTATAATGGAAATAAAATACCCTAACGCAATCCCTAGTAAATGACATTACGAACTGCGGTGTATGTGTGTGCTGCTATGATTCAGATAACTGAACTCTCTTCTACTATTGAGCAGATTCAATAACAAGATTTGGAAGTATACAGTAGTAACTAATAAAAATTTGGATGTATAAAAGGAATCATACAACCTGCAAGATCTACTATAGCCAAGCAAAAGTGGTATTGTTAAGCATTCGTAAATAACTAAATATAGTAAAGGACAAAATGACTTGGCAAAAGCAATCAACACAACAAAAAGAGAGATGCAAGTCAGCGATAATTTGTTATCGTATTGTTCTTTTGAAACTATACATATCTGTAATGTTCTTTTGAAACTATACATATCTGTACCAGTTGACCATGACTGCACAAATCTACATGACAACATGTTTTCAAAACATATCCTGAAGGGAAAATGGACTGCATGAAAGAAACAGGGCCAATCATCCATGGATAGCAGGATTGTACAGCATGCTAAAGTAAAGTGAAATGGAATATATAAGTTATATCACAATCCGTCTACCTTGTGACCATGAGGTCACGGGTTCAAGTCCTGGAAACAGCCTCTTGCAGAAATGTAGGGAAAGACTGCGTACAATAGACCCAAAGTGGTCGGACCCTTCCCCAGACCCTGCGCAAGCGGGAGCTACATGCACTGGGCTGCCCTTTTTTTGCAGAAATGTAGGGAAAGGCTGCGTACAATAGACCCAAAGTGGTCGGACCCTTCCCCAGACCCTGTGCAAGCGGGAGCTACATGCACTGGGGCTGCCCTTTATCACAATCCGTCTAAATGTGCAAGAAACAGTTTTTCCTACATAGTTTTATATGTACTGTGCATCTCCCTGCAATATTCAGTACCAAGCAGATTGTAAATGTCATGGGTATGACAGTCTATTACTCTGATTTCGATAAGCTCTTTACACATATTAATATGTTAGAACAACGTAATAAGATAAAAATATTCTTAAAACGACATGGAAGATTTTAAACAAATCGTCATCAATGGAAATTATTTGCATACTGAAAAATATATTGAGTCTTACCTGCAATATAAAGAAAAATAGCGAATAAACTTCAGACACTTTATTATGCTGCTGACAACCCTATACAGCAAGTGATGTGAAGTTTAAGCTGTTACCAAGCTCACGACTAAGAATATCGTGAAGAAGTGTCTGTGAAGAAGTGATGAAACTTGTTCCCACAAAAATATATGTAGTCATTGACAATTTTCTGGTTCAAAATAATAGTATAATCAGAATGTCCTATAAGCTACCAAATCAGCAGCCTGAGCCCTAACAATTGCTTCTCTTTGCTATCTTTTGAGTAGGTTAAAAAGCTCTCACAGACACCATGGCCAAGATATAAAGATGACCCATATAAACTATGAACACAGAGCCTCCAATCATCCCCAAAGTTGAATATGTATAGATAGATCTGACTTGTTCTTGTTCTGGTCGCTGACAAGCAAAACCAGTCCACTGGCTGTATTCCCATTGGTGGCAACCTGAAGAAAATATAATATTAGCTCAAAAAAAAGATACTCAATAGATAGTCCATTATTAGTAAAATAGGTGAATGACTAGCAAAACAAAGTAACTGAGCAGCACAAGATTTTAACAATGAAAACCAAAATTAAGCAAACCCCCCCACAAAGAAAAAGCCTAACAATAATAGTAGATTTATTAAGGCACAATCCATTCTCAAAATACAGGAGCTAAAATAAAATACGGATAGAGAAAGACGGGATAAGATGAGCACCTGTAATGGGATGGCCGAGCAAAGGCAGAACTAGCAAAGCAACCTCGATCATTAGGGACGGGAGATCATAGTAACCTGATATGTTATCAACTCACGGCAGTCACCAATCCAATAGCAAATCCTAACCCTAGAACAGCAACAAATCGAACGGCAACAGAAGACCTAGATGAGCACCGGTAGATAACAAATCGAACGAAAAATATTACACAAGAGTAGCGGTTCCTAGATGATGGATGCAGTAATAATCAGAGAGGGAGAGAGAGGGCCTGGAGTAGAACTGCAGCCGAGCCCTGCCTAGCGATGGAGGAGGAGAGGCCACGGGGGAGCACCTGCAGTCAGCGTAGAAGGAGGAGTGACGAGGGAGCCACATCGAGCGCCTCCGGCGGGTGCTCCTCGCCCTGCGCCTCTACCCCCGCCGCTTCAGGCCGCAGTCGTGCTCAATAATGCGCCGCGGCGCCCGGGCTCGAGCTCGACAACGGCCGCCGCCGAACAGGAGCAAACAAGGCGGTGCTTCCCGGAGGCGAAGGAGTCGGCGGGCTGGCGGCCAGCGACGCGAGGGGGCGGGGAAGAGAGGAAGAGCGCGAGCTTTTGGAAGGGGAAGGGGCGCCTCGTGCTACCTCGGCCCCGGTGGAGAGGAGGAGGGCGCCGACGAAGATGGCGGCGGCGTAGGGCAGGAAGGTGGGCGCGGCGAGCGTTCGGAGGGAGAGGAGGTGGCGGCGAGGCAGGAGGAGCGAGGCGCGGGGGAGGAGAGGAGGCGGCGGCGAGTGCGGGAGGAGCGGGGCGCGGGGGAGGATAGGAGGCGGCGGCGAGTGCGGGAAGGAGGAGCCGGGTAGGTCACCCCACATCAGCGCCCCCTTTTTATACCCCTGCACGCGAAATGACCGAAATGCCCTCCGCGGGGCAGCGTAATTACACGCGGTGGCACGATGGAGGTGAAACTGTTCATTGCAATAGTAACTTATTTTTATCCGACGGACGAGGTCACTCCAGGGCTGGATCCGACGGTCCAGATCCGATCAAGCGCTTCGATCCAACGGTCAGCGATCACGAGCGGCTGAGGAGGCGGGAGGATGACCGGAGATCTTATTTCTCGATTGTGCATGGTTCACCAATAACCTCTGAACATATCTGAGCCGGGATTGCGTGCACGTATATAGCACGGCACGCGCGATCCAGCGATCTATCGCTATCTCATTGATGGTCAGCACCGATTTCCGGTCTACTACTAGTATTCTTACTGAGACGGCTGCATGCCATGCCTGCACGAAATTACCAGCCCTTACCGGCGCCGACCAGGCAGCGTGCCTGGATCAGGCCGAGGCCGGCGCCGATCGGTCGATCATGTGCGACTGCAGGAAAATCAGAACTCATGGCAAAAGTCAACACTTCCGCAAAAGTTAACAAGAGTGAGTCTGTTGGCCGGGCGATCAGCGCGGAACACAAAAGTGATTAATCAGCGCGAAACTCCCGGCCGGTCAGAGACGCGGCGCACTGTCGGCCGGGGAAGAGGTGATTAGCCTGATAGGGCATGTGGTGGTGATCTCAGCCGGCCGGTCGGTTCGCCCGAAAGGGAAAAGACGTCGTGACAGAACATGCCCGATCGAGCTGACCATTCGGGTGTGCTAGGCCGCGAGGCTGTTTCCAGGCCATACGGATAATTTGTGTTCGGCTTGAGCCTAAACAGTGGGTCAACTAGTTGGCAAACGCTTCTTCGTAAACCTCCCAACAATCATTTCGGATGGACTGGGAGCGCGTTACTTTCACGCTCTCAGTCGCTGTCGCGTGTCGCGCTCTGTGTGTTCCTTTCAAATTATTTTATTTTATTTTTTCGCACGCATTTTTAGCTTTTAAAACAGTTTTTTATGACTTTTTTGGTTTTCACTGATTTTTCTTAGCTTTTGGACAAATAAATTTTTGACGCAAAAAACACATTTTTTTTCTTCCGCGAGAGATACGATTGTGCTTTCGCGCGAGGCACGGCCTTGCCTCTTGAAAACAAAAAGAATGTGTTTTTTATTTATGTTTTCTTCCGCGTGAGGTACGATTTTGCTTCGGCGAGAAGCACGGGCATGCCTCTCGGAAACAGAAAAAAGATATTTTTTATTTTTTTTCTTTCGTGAGAAGCATGTCGGTGCCTCTCGGAAACAAAAAAAAAACATGTTTTCTGTTTTTTTTCCTTTCGCGAGAGGCACGACCGTGCCTCTTGGAAAGAGAAAAATGTCCTCTTGGTCCGGTTTTTTCGTCCATTTTTTTGTGAATAGAAGTTCGTCAATACCTATCAATATGAGATCTAGTTTTGAAAATCTCGACACAATGAATTCAACGGTGAAAATGGTTCGAGATTTGGACTTTTCGATTTTTTTTCTTTTTGATTTATTTTATTTAACCATTTTCCTTTTTAATCTTCTCCTTTGTTTTCAAAAAATGTTTGAAATTCCAAATTTTGTTCGTGATGTTAAAAACTGTTCATAAATTTAAAATTTTGTTCACTTTTAAAAGAAATATTCAGCATATATCATGAAATGTTCTATGTGTATTTAAATTTTGTTTAGCGTGTATCACAAAATTATTCTATGTGTAGTTAAAAGTTGTTCAACATATATTAAAAATAGTTCAATGTATTTAAAAATTGTTAATCATATAAAAAATATCAGTGTGTTGTAAATATTGTTCTACATATAACAGAAAAGTTTTTACTGTGTAGGTAAAAATTGTTCAGCGTATATTAAAAAAATGTTCAATGTATATTTAAAATTATTCATCATACATTAAATAATTCAATAAATGTTTTGAATTTCCATTTTTTGTTCATGTTTTTAATAACTGTTCACGTGTTTTTTTAAATCTTTTTTCAATTTTTTTTTCAAGTTTTGAAATATGTTCAGGTAAACATTATTCATTTTGTAAGGAAGATTAAAAAAAGGACCCTGCCGCTGTCCATTGTACTTTAAGTTTAGCTGCAGTGGCTCACGACGCGGCTATCCAGTGTTAGGTCGGGGGTTTGACTCCATCCAACCCAACATTTTTCATGACATTTTAGATTATGTTCGCTCTTCACCTGGGAATGGGCCGACCCTTTTGTACGAATCTTTCAATGAAAGCTCCTCATTTTAGCGCTCACGAGCGTTGAGCGGGAGCTCTCAAACGGGAACACCTCTTATTTCATGCCTTTAGCGCCTCAAAGGGGAGCTCTCGCTCAGTAAAGCACCTGGCGGCTCGCCCCATGAACGCGTAGCGCAGTGAAATGTATTCATAGCAAGCCCCCCCCCCCCCCCCAACCACCACCACCACCACACACACACAATATATTGGAAACCACTAGAGGTACTTAGCACTAGCGACAGATTGCATCGCGAGTAATTTTAGATCAAATGTAGCCGTGCTATTTATTGCACTACTTATTGTACTGTTTACTATTTTTAAAAACATTTTGGAAAATGTAACTTAAAAAAAGTATGAACATAATTTGAAATTTACATATTTAAAAAAATGTTCATGATCGTGCAAAAAAAATGTTCATCCATTCTAAGAGGTTCCCAAATTCAAAAAAGTTCATGAAATTGAGAAAAGTACACCAATTTGAGAAAAAAACTTGAGTTTGAAAAATGTTCATGGATTTGAAAAGTTCACAAAATTTTGTAAAACGTTCATGAAATTGAAAAGTTCACTAATTTGAGAAAAGTTCATGAGTTAGAAAAAAGTTCATGGATTTAAAAAGTTCATGAAATTTCACAAATTTTCAATAGAAAGAGCTCAAAGTTCATGAATCGGAAAGAAAACAATGCATACAAGTTTAGGAATTTATAAAAAAGAGAGCTAAATTTCATAAAATATGAAAAAAAATTATGCATTTGGAAAAAATATCACATATTTGAAACAAAATTCATGAAGTTTGGAAAAGAATTCACAAATTTGAAAAAGGTCTAGAGTTAAAAGTTAATGCTCTTGAAAAAAGTTCACGGATTTGAAAAAAGATCAGGGGCTAAAAATGTTCACAAAATTTGAAAAAGGAAAAAGGAATAAGAATAAGAAAAAAAGAGCCGAATTGAAAAACCAGAAAAAGGACTGCCCCGGCGAATGAGCAAACATCGCACGCAAGCTGTTGCCGGAAAAATAGTAAATGGGCCAAGCCTAATACTGAGGGGGGGGGGTGCCCCGGTTAGCTAAAACTTCTGTAAGTGGAGCTGAGGGCCCGAAATAGGATCCGGGAGCGGGAAGGTCCCCTTTATGTTCACTTTTGCATCAAATAATTGACCATTCGCATAGGCTGTGGCAGGCGGATAAGTGATACTATATCACGGTTGTGAAAACCTTGCAATTTACGAATTTGTTATTTTATTTAAAAATAGAGACATTTTTTGAAATTCAACACATGAATGTTTTTGAAAGTTTCAACCATTTTTTGGAAACATGAAAAAAATCCAAAATTAAGAAGAAATTTGAACAAATTGAAGAATTACTGAATTCGGAATGCGAACATGTTTTAAAATGCAAATAATTTTTGAATTTACGAACAAAATTATAAAATTAGGAACCTTTTTAAAAAATAATGAAGATTTAGAAAAATCGAATATTTTTTGAATTTATTAAAAAAATATGGAAATGGGGTCATTTTTTAAATTCTAGACGACTTCTGAAAAGAAACATTAATTTTTTTTGTAATAAACATTCGAAGTTCCCGAACCTTATTTGAATAGAAAAATAAATTTACAAATAAAAAGGAACGAGGAAAAGAACAGGAACACACAAAAAAGTAATATTACAAAGAGAAAAAGAATCAACTAAAGAGCTGGAAAACCTGGTTCGGGAACCTTCTAGAAGGTTCCCAAAATCGGACAAGAATCTTTTCCCGAAGCTAGATTCTGTAAAATGCACGCACAGCTCAGTGGTCGCTGCTAAATGGGCCGACCCTGCTCCTTGTTCGCTGAATTCCTTGTGCAAAACCACAACAGTCCGTCGCAATGAGCATCCCTTAGGAAATTCCTCTTAAGCGCTCCAAATCCTTCATTGCTGTGTATGGCTCGAGCAATACACAGCGCGTCGCGAGAGCTCATATACAACGCCTTTGGCGCCAGCTGAGCTAAGCTTATATATAGGTCGGCCCAGCTGCATTTTAGCTATATCGGTTGACTCATGGACCAGCGACCGTCGAACGACGACCAGTTGAGCACGAAGAGTTTACTTTTTTGGAGAAAGAAAAATGGTTCACAAGAATGAAATACAAAGTTCAACAAATCTTAAAAAGTTAAAGACATTTCAACAAAACACGAATTTTATAAAATTTCATGAATTTCAAACAAGTTTAGAATAATGGAAAAAGTTTAAGTCATTTTTCAAAAAAGTTAACAAAATTTCAAAAAAAAGGCTCAAAAATTTGAGAGGATTCAAAACATGAATATTTTTGAAAAATTCAAAGTCAATAAAAGTTAACAAATTTGTGAAAATGTTCATGAATTTGACAAAAATGAAAAAGAAAAAACATACAAAACTGGCGCTGAAAAAAAGGGAAAACCACTCCAAATAAAATCTGGGAACCTTTTAGAAATTAATGATAGGGATTAAACATGGAGTAGTCATTTAAATTAATGATTGTCCGGTTATGATTGGTCTTGTTGTCATTGATATGTTTGAGGATCCCATTGCTCCCATTATATTTGGTATGCCATTTCTGAGACCTATAATAGCTATCATCAATGTTTTTGAAAGAAATGCGAGATTTGACCTTCGGATGTAGAATCCACCTGTTAGACACTACCCCAGAACTCCAAATATTTGGTCATTTTGATTTTCAAAACTCCAAATATGCACTGAAATAGAGGAATGTAATGTTTCTATGTGTATAGCCTAAATTTTTAAAAATTGGGATGTGACATGTTCTAAGTCAAACTTAATTAAGTCCTATCAGGTCTATCAAAACATATACCAATATTTATAACACCAAATTAGTTTCATTAGATTATTCACAAAATATATTTTCATACTGCTATATATTTTTTGAACTTTTCAGACTATATATATGATGTATACATGGTCAAACTTAAAGAGGTTTGACTTATCTTTACCTAATAATAAAGCAAATTGGGTTTCTTTCGTCCGTTATGGCATCTTTCAGAAAAGTCCCTCTATTTCAGAGAATTCAACCCGCAGTTCTGTTTTAAGTTAAAACAAATCGTTTTTTCATGGTTTACACAAAGTCCCTCTGTTTTGTTGAAATCAACCCGCAGTCCTGATTTAAGTCACACCTGAACTGTTATTTTACATTTTTCTAACTCCGATTTGAACATGTTATATATGAAATTTGTTTAGAAAAAATGTAGAATATGAATATGAGATTATTTTCACATGTTAAGTATTTTTAAATATTATTTTAGAATATATTTACGTCAAATAAATGATTTTCTAAATTATCCATATCTTTTAAACCGTAACTTCGATTTTAACACATTATATATGAAATTTTATTAGAAAAATATGTGAAATCTAAATATGATGTTAATTTTACCTGTTAAATATTTTTAAATATCATTTTGGGAGCAAACTTATAATTTATAGCGTAACCATTTTCCTTTCGTACCGGCGGCGACCCGGATTGCAAATAAACACCCCACTATAACAATATAGGGAAAAGAAAACATCTTAACTATACATGCATACCTCTGAAAAATGTTGCAGGGGAAAACAACAGATTTCTCATCTCAAGAGTGAGAGAAAGCGAGAGAGGAAGAGAGAGAGGGAGGGAGGGAGAGGGAGAGAGACGCCTTAGGATTAAACATATTCAAACACATTTTTTTGTGAACACCGAGGCCATAGCCAGCAAGGGTGAGAAGAAGGATAAGCGGCAACTGTTTGAGGGAGAAGCAATGAGACTCAACGCACATTCATTAGCTCATCGGCTGGGGTTAATATACAGATTACAGAAGGCCACAGCCGAGGCGATCGTGCGCCACTACACACTGATCGTGTCCCACGATCACACGCACTCACATGTACAGAGATTGACTGAATACAGGTGTAGTACGGCGTATATGCAGTGTACTCTAACACCCCCCCCCCCCCCGCAGTCGTGACGTCGGTGGAGGCGACGCAAAGGCTAGACCTGAACTGGAGGAAAATGTCCGAGGCCAACCCTTTCGTCATGATATCAGCCAGCTGCTGTGTGGTGGGGACGTGGATGACGCAAAACTCACCCAGCGCGACGCGCTCCCGGACAAAGTGGATGTCAAGCTCCACATGTTTGGTGCGTCGATGATGAACTGGGTTCGCCGACAGGTACACAGCTGAAACATTGTCGCAATAGATGATCGTCGCTGCTCGGAGAGGAAGGAGAAGCTCACCAAGCAGCTGACGAAGCCACACGCATTCAGCGACGGCGTTGGCCACCCCTCTGTACTCAGCTTCCGCGCTGGAACGGGACACCGTCGCCTAGCATTTGGATGACCAGGAAACAAGGGCGTCGCCAAGATAGACGCAGAAGACGGAGGTGGAGCGCTGGGTGTTAGGGCACCCAGCCCAGTCAGCGTCGGTGTAGGCGCGGAGTTCCAGCGTAGACGAAGCAGGAAGATGAAGCCCGAGCGACAACGAGCCACACACGTAGCGCAGGACTCGTTTGATCAAGTTCTGGTGGCACTCCCGTGGATCGTGCATGTGGAGGCAGATCTTCTGCACCGCGTACGCAAGCTCTGGACGCGTGATCGTCAGATACTGAAGAGCGCCGGCGAGGCTGCGGTACGCGGAGGGGTCAGCGACGCGCGGCCCGTCAGCCTGGGGCAGCTTGCCCTTGGTGTCGATGGGTGTCGGCAAAGACTTGCAGGAGTCCATGCCAGCACGCTCAAGGATGTCCTCAGCATACTGTTCCTGGCAAAGGAAGAAGCCGGCGGCACAGCGCGTCACACGGATGCCAAGGAAGAAGTGAAGTGGACCCAGATCCTTCATTGCAAATTCCGCGGCGAGCCGAGCGACGATGCGGTGAAGAAGAGCCGGCGTGGATGCAGTGAGGATTATGTCATCGACATAAAGGAGCAAGAAGGCCGCGTCATTGCTGGAGACGTAGGTGAATAGCGACGAGTCCGAGCGTGTGGCAGTGAAGCCGATCGCCCGCAAGAATCCGGCGAAGCGCAAGAACCAGGCTCTCGGGGCCTGCTTGAGGCCGTAGAGCAATTTCGCGAGCCGGCAGACATGATCGGGCTTGGCGGGGTCGACGAAGCCAGCTGGTTGCACACAATAAACCTCCTCGTCGAGCGTGCCGTGGAGAAATGCGTTCTTCACGTCGAGCTGGTGGACAGGCCACTGGCGCGAGGCAACGATGGTGAGCACAGTGCGAATGGTGGCAGGCTTGACCACCGGGGAGAAAGTTTCACCATAGTCGATGTCGGCGCGTTGATGAAAGCCTCTGACCACCCACCGAGCTTTATAACGCTCAAGCGAGCCATCGGCACGGGTTTTGTGGCGGAAGACCCATTTGCCGGTGATGAGGTTCGCCCGGGGAGGCTGAGGCACGAGCTCCCAGGTACGGTTGCTGACGAGGGCCGCAAATTCCTCCCGCATGGCCGCGAGCCAGTTAGGATCACGGACGGCGACGCGGACGGAGCTGGGGAGCGGCGAGATCGCAGTGCTCGGCGAGGCGGTGGCGGCGTCGTAGTAGCGAGGGTTGGGCCGAAAGATGCCGGCCTGCCCTCGCGTGACCATTTGACACGGAGGAGACGGCGGTAGCGTAGTCGGAGGCGAGGTCGACGCAGCCGAGTCGTCAGAAGGAGCGTGCGGTGCAGTTTCTGAATCAGAACTGCAGACAGTCGAGGGCGAGGCAGACGATGAAGTAGAGCCGTGCGATGGAGATCGGACGATCTCGTTCGAACGCACCGAGCGCGCGCGCGAGTCTGACAGATCCGAGCGGTCCACCGAAGATCCAGCGGCCCTTGTTAAAAGCGGCGATTCACGCACGGCGACCGGGCCTGGCGCAGCAGGGACAGCAGGGCGATGGAGAACCTGCAAAACAGGGGCAGCCGCAGGTGGTACAGGGGCAGCTGCAGGTGGAGTGGTGGGTGGTGTAGTGGCGAAGGGGAAGATGTCTTCATGGAAATACACATGACGACAAGTGAGCATGCGCCGCGAGACAGGATCAAAACACCGATACCCACGGTGATCAGGGGGATAACCCAGGAACACACACGCAGTGGAGCGACAGTCAAGCTTGTGACGTGCGGTGGAAGTGGTATTGGGGTAGCAAAGGCACCCAAACACGCGGATATGGCCGTAGTCAGGAGCGACGCCGAGCAGCAATTCATGAGGTGTGCGCGGTGTGCTGGTGTGACAGGGTCGTCTGTTGAGCAGAAAGGTAGCAGTGTTGAGGGCTTCAGCCCAGAAGCGAGGTGGCATGGAGGCGTGCAGAAGGAGAGTGCGCATACTATCATTCAGGGTACGGAGAATGCGTTCTGCTTTACCGTTTTGCTGACTGGTGTAAGGACAGGAGAGACGAAGGACATCGCCATGCGTTGCGAAGAAATCACGGGAAGAAGCGTTGTCAAATTCACGCCCGTTGTTAGTCTGAAGAGAAAAAATGGGTAGTTGAAACTGAGTGCGCACATATGCAAAGAAGGCACGCAAGATGAGAGGCACGTCAGACTTGTGTTTCAGTGGGAAAGTCCACACAAAATGGGTGTAATCATCGAGAATTACCAAGTAGAACTAATAACCCGAGATGCTAACAACGGGCGAGGTCCATACATCAAGATGTAACAATTGGAAGGGAAAGTATGTACAACTATTGGACTGATGAAAAGGTAAACAAGTGTGTTTCCCTACGCGACAGGCATCACACAGATGTAATGCAGACTTGCTGAAACTAAACTGAAGCTGACTAGCAACATGCTGAACTGAAGCAGAACCAGGGTGCCCAAGGCGCTGATGAAGTAGATCGACAGCAGCAACGCCAGCGAACGGGGAGTGCACCGGGGAAGAAGCTGCGACAGGATACAAATCACCGGGGGAGTCACATCGGAGAATCGCCGCCCTAGTTCGAAGGTCCTTAACAGAGAAGACAAGCAAGTCAAATTCAACTGTAACAGGGTTATCGCGACATAACTGACGAACAGACATAAGATTTTTGATAAGAGATGGAGCAAGTTGCACATTGCGCAGTTGGAGAGGAGAAGTGCCGGTGATGAGAGAGCCTACACCCGTGTGCGTGATGGGCAGGTGCTCACCACTGCCGACGATAATGTGAGAGTGAGAACTGGAAGGATAAATAGTGTGGAGATTACCAGGGGAGTCGGTCCTGTGAGACGCGGCGCCGGAATCCATATACCAGTCTGAGGAGCCGCCAGAGGAAGACGGCCCGGCAGTGGCGCTGTGAAGGGTGGCCTGCAGCGAGGCCATGTCCAGGGGCTGGTACGGCGCGACCGGTCCACCAGGGGCGCCATACGGAGGCGGCGCGGCATAGCCTGGAGGTGGCGGAGCGGAGCCGTAGCCGTAGTTGTACGCGCTCGCGGCTGGAGCATGGGGAGCGGCGAACATCGCCTGCTGGTGTGGAGTGCCGGGGCGGGGGCCGAGCACGCCAGCCCCCGGAGCACGCCACAGCATGGGCCAGGCTTGTACGAGCCCAGTCCAGGAGTTGGCTCCTGGAGCAGGAGCAGGAAGACCGCCCGGGCGTGGGACGCCAGACGGGGCCGAGGGAGAGCCGCCTCCACCACCACGACCGCGGCGGCGCTGGCGGCCACGTCCACGCGAGGTGCCGGTGTCGGAGGAGGGCGGGGACGGCGTCGGTGGCGAGGCAGGTGGGGGCAGAGGAGGAACGCCCGCGCCGCGCCCGGCGACCAGGGCGTGCGCCCCCTGCTGGCGCGCACTCTGTTCGGCACGAAGTTCCTCAAGCAGGAGGAAGGAGCGCGCCTGAAGAAACGAGGGAAGCAGGGTCCGCGCCGTGAGGTGCGGGATGGCCCCGTGGTACTGGCGCCCGAGCCCGCGGAGGAGATGGAAGAGTTGCTGAGTGTCGTCCACGGGCTGGCCGAGATCACGCAGCTGGTCGGTGTACGACTTGAGCTTCTTGCAGTAATGCATGATGGTCATGTCGCCTTGCACGACGGCGGGGTACTCGGCGTCGACGTAGACGGCGCAGGCAAGTTGATTGTCGCGGAAGATGCCGTCGATGGCCGCCCACACGGTGAGCGTCGTGTCTTCGTTCTGCATCACGGCGTCGAGGAGGTCCGGCGCGACGGTGGTGTTGAGCCAGTGAAGGACGGCATGGTCGGCCATCACCCACTCGGGATCGTCGGGGCGCTGGACGGCGTCGGCGTCGACGTGGTCGCGTAGCCCGAACATGCCAATGACCGTGTCAAAGTGGCGGCGCCACTGCGCGTAGTTGCCGGCGAGGAGATCCAGAGTGACAGGCACGTGCCGGCGGATGTTGATCGTCTGCAAGACCGGCGAGGGGAGAGTAGTGACTGGCGGCACGACGACGGTTGGCGGCGAAGCGGCAACCAGCACGGCGGGCAGGATCGCAGGAGGAGGTGGGACAGGGGCGACGGGAGCGGCAGGGCCGTCAGGTGCAGGAGGAGGAGGAGCATCGCCGATGGCAGCGGAAGAGGGATCGAGGACCGGAGCAAAGGGATTGATCGGGTCAGGGGTATCTGATACCATGTTTGAGGGAGAAGCAATGAGACTCAACGCACATTCATTAGCTCATCGGCTGGGGTTAATATACAGATTACAGAAGGCCACAGCCGAGGCGATCGTGCGCCACTACACACTGATCGTGTCCCACGATCACACGCACTCACATGTACGGCGTATATACAGTGTACTCTAACACAAATATGATGCCTCACAAAAATAAAGGAGATGGACCTATTATGATCTTGGGTGATGGTTGTTGGGTTAAGAGTGTGCGTTATGTTTTCTCTCTCGTTACAACGCATGGGCTCTCTTGCTAGTGACAAACCTAAAACTTCAATATTTTACGAGTAGAACGTAAGGAGGACGCGCTGTCAGGGTTGAGTTTTTTTTGACGGGTCTGTCAGGGGTTGAGTTTGCAGCGCCGGGTTGTCCCAACCCCCGAGTCCCAAACCGTGTTCATGTTTGTTTCGGACCCTTTTCTCCTATTTTACGCGCAAAAGTTCTTCCCGAAAAAGAACCTGAACGGCGGTACTACGAGACTCGATCGAGCGCCACGACTCCACGAGACGCTCGTGTGCTCGACCGATCTGCCCCGCCCCTCGCGCGGCCTCCTTCCACCGGCCCCCTATTATCCCTCTCCTCCCGACACCCTAACCCTAGCACAAACACCAGCGACCGGCCATGGCGCTCACCACCCGCAGAGGCGGCGGCGCGGACCAAGCGAGCCTCGGCTTCCTCACGAACCGCGACACGGAGGTCAGGCTCCCCCGCGCGACGCGGGTGAAGAACAAGGCGCCAGCGGGGGTCCAGATCACCGCCGAGCAGATCCTCCGGGAGGCCCGGGAGAGGCAGGAGCCCGAGATCCGCCCGCCCAGGCAGAGGATAACGCCCAGGAGCTCGCGGACTACCGGCTCGGCGAGCGCAAGAGATTCGAAGGCCTCGTCACTCGCGGGGGCATCCCGGCGTGGGTCAAGTATGCTCGGTGGGAGGAGGGGCAGGGGGACCTCGCCCGGGCTCGCTCCGTCTACGAGCGCGCCCTGGACCTGGACGCCGCCCGCCGCGACCACGCGCTGTGGCTCAAGTACGCCGAGTTCGAGATGCGCAGCCGGTGCGTCAACCACGCGAGGAACGTCTGCGACCGCGCCGTCTCGCTCCTCCCCCGCGTCGACCAGCTGTGGCACAAGTACATCCACATGGAGGAGCTGCTTGGCGCCATCGCCAATGCTCGCCTGCTCTTCGAGCGCTGGATGGGATGGCGTCCGGACATTGCTGCCTGGAGCTCGTACATCAAATTTGAGCTGCGGTATGGGGAGGTTGAACGTGCAAGGGCGATCTATGAGCGCTTTGTCACCGAGCACCCACGGCCCGACACGTTCGTCCGATACGCCAAGTTCGAGATGAAACATGGAGGAGTAGAGCGGGCGCGGCGCGTGTATGAGCATGCATCGGAACAGCTTGTGGATGATGAAGACGTGGAGGTTGTGTTTGTAGCATTTGCTGAGTTCGAGGAACAACGCCGGGAGGTGGAGCGGGCTCGTGCGATATACAAGTATGCACTTGACAGAGTGCCGAAGGGCAAGGCTGAGGACCTTTACAGGAAGTTCCTGGCATTTGAGAAACGATTTGGTGACCGTGAGGGGATTGAGGAAGCCATTGTGGGCAAGCAAAGGTTCCAATATGAAGATGACGTGAGGAAGAACCCCCTCAATTACGACTCATGGTTCGATTACATCAGGCTGGAGGAGAGCGCTGGTAATAAGGACAGGATAAGGGATGTGTACGAGAGGGCTATCGCAAACGTTCCCCCTGCACAAGAGAAGCGGTACTGGCAGACATATATATACCTTTGGATAAACTATGCTCTGTATGAGGAACTTGATGCACAGGACATGGAGAGGACCGGGGAGGTCTATAGGGCGTGTCTGAAACTCATTCCGCACAAGAAGGTTACATTTGCGAAGTTGTGGCTGATGGCTGCGCAGTTTGAGATAAGACAGAAGAACATGAAGGCTGCACGCCGGATTCTCGGCAATGCAATAGGTATGGTGCCCAAGGGGAAATTATTCAAGGAGTACATTGAGATCGAGCTTCACCTCGGCAGTTTCGACCGCTGTAGAACTCTATATGAGAAGTATATTGATTGGTCTCCAGCAAACTGTTATGCCTGGAGGAAGTATGCTGAGCTCGAAAAGAACCTTCACGAGGCTGACCGCGCTCGATCAGTATATGAGCTTGGTATCGCACAGCCATCCCTTGATACGCCTGAGGTTCTTTGGAAGGAGTACTTGCAGTTTGAAATTGATGAAGGTGAGTTTGGTAGGGCAAGGGAACTCTACGAGAGACTGCTTGATAGAACAAAGCATCTGAAGGTATGGATCAGCTACGCCGAATTCGAGGCCTCGGCTGGCTTGGCAGAAGACAATGGAAGTGAGGTGAATAAGAATGATGTTGGTTACCAGGAACAGCAGATCGAGCGGGTCCGGATGTGTCGAGCTGTCTTTGAAAGGGCATTCGACTATTTCAGGACCAATGCTGCAGAGCTAAAGGAAGAAAGAGCAATGCTCCTGGAAGAATGGCTCAAAAAAGAGTTGGGTTTTGGTGATCTTGGTGATGTCGCCCTAGTGCAGAAGAAGGCGCCAAGGAAAGTGAAGAGGAAGAGACCACTGCCCACAGACGATGGCTCCAAAATTGCGTACGAGGGGTACGTTGATTATATCTTCCCTGATGAAGTCACGCCGGCGTCGAACCTCAAGATATTGGAAGCTGCTTACAATTGGAAGGAGAGAAGACTGTTTGATCGACATGTTGAGTTTCACAATTAATCTAGATAGTTGTAGGATTGCAACTTGGAAACAGTACGTAGACATCATTCTGTTGGTTGCCAATTGTCATTTCTTACTCTTATTCCTGTAGTCTCAGTTTGAATGTTTGTTGATTGATATTCCTGCTGTATTCAGTTTCACCATTTAATCTAGATCAGAAGGATTACCATTTGACATAACGTTAATTAACAGTACTGCTATAGGCTCTGAACCGTATTCAAAATTCAAATGTGAGACGTGAACACTCTGCAGATATTCACTTTCAAAGTCGCCTGAATAGGTTGGAGTTTACAGTGGCCGCTTGATGGTATTGTGTCCATGCGCGTCCAAACCCTGACTGACATCCGGATTAAGAACACACAAGAGACACTATTAAGTGGAAGCACGAAGCGTCAGGAATGTACTCTGCCAGTTCTGCATATAAGGCTCAATTCCAAGGCCTCGTAAAGTCAGACCTCAAGAAGATGATTTGGAGCACTTGGGCACCGGCTAAGCTGAAGATTTTCACTTGGTTGCTACTCAAAAACAGATTGTGGTGCAACGACCGCCTCCAACGCAGGGGATGGCCAAATGAATACTTTTGTCAGCTGTGTGTCCGAAGTTTGGAGACCTCCATGCATTTGTTCTGGCAGTGCCCGCTGTCGATCGAAGTATGGACGAATGTGGCAGCAGGCTACGGGTGCAGCTCACTCCATCCACTGCAGTGGCAGAACAAGACCAAGCCGTCTGCCATCATCGTTGAAATGATCAGTGCAGCGCGACCTGAGCACAAGAAGGCCATCAAGACCACCATCATTCTCATCCTCTCCGAGCTTTGGAAGGCAAGGAACGAGTGTACTTTCAGAGGCAAAGTGGCAACACAGGCAAGCATCAGTGCAGCCATCAGGAGAACTTTTGATTTTTGGCGCCAAGTGGGAGCAGCATTTTTGGAGCACCCATTTTGGGACCCTCCATGAGATAGTAGCCACAACAACATAGCTGTTGTTTTCTTTCTTCTTCTTTATCTCCTTTGATCTCTGGATCAGAAACCACCCTTTTGTATTACCACCTACTCTCTGCTATCAATCAATACAAGCCAGCAATCAGCTGTATCTTTCAAAAAAAATCCCCTGACTGAACAGGGTCATATTTTTCACCACTTTACTTTATTTTGTGTTTCTTTCTGTGCTGTCTAATGCAAGTGTTTTCTATATTTAATATCCCCTGCAAC
This sequence comes from Triticum aestivum, assembly GCF_018294505.1. Lineage (NCBI taxonomy): Eukaryota > Viridiplantae > Streptophyta > Magnoliopsida > Poales > Poaceae > Triticum > Triticum aestivum. Next base: position 465,749,897 of record NC_057807.1, on the reverse strand, counting down.
TATGTAACCCAATTTGTTGTTTTACCACACGGTAGAGGAGTCTCATTATGCAGTTGTTATGCACAAATGGGTTTCTTTATGGCGATTTATTTTGAGGGTACAACTTTAATCACATAACAACATTTTGCTGGATGTTAGGCGACAGTGAGCAGCAACGAGGCTGTCGAAGGGCGAGCGGTAGCGAGGCTCGGGGAAGCCGGCAAGGCCTCGACTAGGAATGAGCCGTAGTCGGCAACCGGTGGAGGTGAATCCGAAGGTCGACAGTTCTGGTGCGAGGGATGCAGGGTTTACCAAGTTAGAAGGATAACCGGGGGCGGCGGCAAGCACGACAATGGGGGGAGGGCGGGGAGGCGAGGTGATAGCCGGAGCGCCACTGGTCACGTGCGGCAGAGGTAGGCGATCGTGGGTAGTTCAGATCGAGATCACGGGGAAGACAATGAACAATGCTTTTTTCGAAAAGAATCAGATCTATTATAAAGATTCACTGGAAGTACAAAGCATCGCAAATATAATAAAAATTACTTCTAGGTTCATGAACCACCGAACGATCATTGTTGCCGTCAGAACCAGCCGCTGTCGTCGCACCTATATAGAGCCATCCTAACCTTGTCGATGTCAGCTAGGAAGTCTTCATGCACGTGCCCCTAAGGACTAGCGCCTAGAGCCACAGTCCTCGCCATTGAATCCTTGAATTGATTTGAAGAACCTTACAACAAATTTTGCCATTCCGTACGAACGGCAAGAAACCCTAAAATCATCGCCCTGATGAGCTGGCAGGAAACTATGCCGGAGCTTCATCTGACGGACAAACTTGAGCTTCATCTGACGGACAAACTTGAGGAGGATCATAACACGGAAGACTGACTCAAAGAAAAAGTGCCGTCATAAGTCTGAGCACCGCCCCTGCGAGGACTAAAGCCATACCTATCTGCTAGCAAGAGCCGGGGCATCAGGAATCCCCTCCCAACCAACGGCTGCCGGAGAGGCAGGCGGAGGGGAGACAAAACCACAGGCTCACCGGTGGAGATCGATGGAAGGATTGACTTTCCCTAGTTTCCTTGCGAGAGAGGGAAGAAAAGGGACCGATCCTGAGATTTCAGTGAACAATGCTTTTCAGAAGATAGGATATCTACCGTTTCCTTTACATCCAACGGCTTAGAAGAATTGAGTAGCTCAATTTCTTTGAGTCGACTCACCCAGCCGGGCCCTAATTAAGGTGGTAGGAGTAGTTCAAATGCACCAAGGTACTGACTTAGAGCAACTCCAGGAGCACCCCTAAAAAACTCCCCGTAAACTAACTTTTATGAGATGATCCTAAATTTTTAGGGTAGTTTTTCGATGTCAACTTTTCTCAGTTCCCACAAACATTTTCCACTAAATTTTTATTTTTTCAGTAAACTAGCCTAGAAAATGGCCCAGGCTCACAAGTCGGTGACCCCGCGTGGTGGTTCCTGGTGATGGCGTGATGGTGGCACCCGGCTGCGATGTGGTGGCGGCACGGCAAGGTGACCGCGGAAGCGGTACTTTGCATGGCGGCGGTCGGTGGCGGCGTGGTGTTGGCAGCCCCCTGTGGTGGCGGCGGCATGGCATGGCGTTTTGGCAGTGATGAAGGCAACATTCCGGCGGCGGCGTGGCCCGGCGTGGCATTCCGGTGGCGGCGAAGGCAACTTTCTGGTGGCAACGCGGCCCGGCGTGGCATTACGGCAATGGCAGAGTAGCATTCCGGTGGCGGCGCGGCTACGTCCCGAGGTTGCACCCGTGAACTTTCAGGCGGTTATCCGCCTGTCGTGGTTCTAAGCCTGACAGTAGAGTGGGGGGTAGGTATGGAGAGGCAAGGTCCTAGCTATGGAGAGGTTGTAAACACAAGAGATGTACGAGTTCAGGCCCTTCTCGGAAGAAGTAAAAGCCCTACGTCTCGGAGCCCGGAGGCGGTCGAGTGGATTATGTGTATATGAGTTACAAGGTGCCGAACCCCTCTGCCTGTGGAGGGGGGTGGCTTATATAGAGTGCGCCAGGACCCCAGCCAGCCCACGTAGGAGAGGGTTTAAGATGAGTTAAGTCCGGGGCGTTACTGGTAACGCCCCACATAAAGTGTCTTTACTACCATAAAGTCTACTTAATTACAAGCCGTTGCAGTGTAGAGTGTCTCTTGACCTTCTGGTGGTCGAGTGAGCCTTCATGGTCGAGTCCTTGAAGTCAGTCGAGTGAGTCCCTCGTTGGTCGACTGGAAGGTGACCTCTTCTAAGGGCGTCCTTGGGTAAGGTACTTAGATCAGGTCCATGACCCTACCCTAGGTACATGACCCCATCATTAGCCCCCGAATGGATTGAGGCCTCGAGTGATGTAGGAGTTGATGTTGTTTCCGATTAACCTTTGCCCACTGGTCGTGCGTCGTTCTGGACCAAAGAATCTCTTCGTCAATAGTGAGCAACTTGTCTTCAGTCGACTCGATCCATTCTCTTCTTTCGTCGAGTGATCTTTCGAGCTTCTACGATCCCCGAGCCACGGATCGCGGGGAACTCCGCATCTGACAGACCGATCTGCCGTTCGCGGATTCCGCGGGATGCGAAATTTGGGGACGCGCGCGAAGCGGAGCGGACCGCGGCGTTCGGATGGGACGGGACATAGACGCCTCGATCTCCGCGCCGCTTTCTTCGCCACGTATCCCGTCTGCATAACTGTTCCTGGATATGATTAGATCGACCGGGCCCACCTGTCATCCACTCGGAAGGGACCTTATAAATGCGCCCGGCGAGGATTTTTGTACTGTGCCTTAGCATTCTCTCTCTCTCTCTGCTCCCTTCGTCCCCGTCCAACGCGCTCGCTCTCGCCCCCGCACAACTTCCCCTCGCGCATCTCGCCGGCAACCATGGCCAAGGAGAAGACGGCGGCGCTGGAACGCGCGAAGAAGGCGTCGGCGTCGGAGAAGGCGAAGGGGAGATCTACCAGCCGCGGCGGGTCTTCGTCCAGATCCCGCCTGCCGAAGGGCTGGGTCCAAGGAGACTGGATCCAGTCGACCATCACAGAAAAGACCTCCTCGACATGGCCAACGAGGGCTTGATCCCTCATGGAGCTGCGAGGCTTCCGGGGAAGGAGTGGCAGCCCCAGCCAGAAGAGGGTGAGTGCGTGCTCTTGGCCACCCATGTTGATCGTGGATTTTCTTTGCCGCCGAGTATTTTCTTCCGTGGCTTCTTGAACTTCTTTGGAGCGCAGCTCCACCACTTTACCCCAAATTCTATCGCCTATCTTGCCGCGTTCGTGTCCATGTGTGAGGGTTTCCTGGGCTGTCGACCGCACTGGGGCTTGTTCAAGCATATATTCACGTGTCGCTCTCAGACCGTGAAGAAGGCGAGCCCAGGCGACGAAAGAACCCGAGTCGTCCAAATGTGTGGGGGTCTGGGGATCCAGGTGAGGAATAAGAGCACCTTCCCGCCCATGACCTTTCCCGATTCAGTCAGAGGCTGGTAGTCGACCTGGTTCTACTGCCAGGACCAGTCGACGCCGGGGCAGTCGAGTGGACTTCCCTCAGTTTACCATGGACCGAGTGGACAAGCCCTCCTCTCTGAAGTTGATTCCGGAGGAGAAAGCTGACGTGAAGATGTTGATGGAGCGCGTGGTGCAGTTGGTTCGGGAGGGGGTGACGGGCATGGATCTCCTGGAGGTCTTCCTTAGGCGTCGCATCCAGCCCCTTCAGTTCCGGAGCCACTGCATGTGGTTGTACTGTGGGACTAAAGACGAGACTCGAGTCCATCCAGAAGCAGTCAACGATGTCACTCTGGAAAGATGGATGGCAGCCGTTACCGGGAACAAGGATAACCCACGCGGAGCCAGAAGGATTCCTCCACTCGACCACAACAGCGATCCAAACAAGGTACGCTTGCTCTGCTCTCCACTGTGTTCTTGTCACATTCATTTCTGTTTATCCTGCCGACTGATCGAGTGATCCTTGTCTTGATATCTACCAGGCCCTCACCGAGCTGTACTCGACGCCCAATGGGGCACAAGCTCCGACTGAGGAGGGTGAGGCGAGTGGAGGCGAGAGCCAGGAGGAGGAGGAATGGGACTCGGACGTTGCTGAGGATGATGACGACGATGATGATGATGACGGTGATGAAGATGACTTTGAAGACGAGGAAGAAGAGGAGGAGGAGGTCGTACCACCGCGCTCAGAAAGGCGGTCGAAGCTTGTCCACGACCCTTCGACTGAACGTGGCAAGGGGGTTGCGACCGTTGCTCAGTCGACCAAGCGCCCTTGGACCACCTCTCCGGTGCCGACTGAAAAGGCGCCGAAGCAGCCCAGGGCGGCCCCGTCGAAGCCGATCAAGCTCCTGCCGAAGATGAAGGTGTCCATCCCCACCATATCAGGGTAATCACGCTGCTTAAGTCTTCTTATTTTGTGTGAACTTTGTCTCTGGTTGACGCTGAAGTTAGTCGACTGATCCTTTGGAGTTGCAGTGCTGCTACTTCTGAGACTTCAGCCCGGGCTGATGACCATGAGATGGAAGACGCAGCAACTTCAAAACCAGGTACTATATTCTTAACGCCGTTTTTAGTCGACTGACTCGCGATCTCTGATCCTGATTCTTCTCCGTAGCTCCACCCAATGCTGTTATCAATCTTCCTGATGATGATGAGGATGAGGAACCGCTGAAGCGCAGAAGGAGCAGGAAAGCGTCCGCCAGGGCAAGGTGACGGCGCCTGAGATTCTGATTGCGGAGGAAGAGAACACCACTCGACACACGGTGTCCTTCGCAGATCCACTGACGAGTGCTCAGCAGCCCTCCCTCTTCACGACGCACCACGTCCCAGAGGACCAAGCTGGCGCGGCGAAAGAGGCGATACGCCAGGCAGGAATCATGATGGAGCAGTTGAAGACCATCCGGGATGCGAGCCAGGCAGCTTATGACGCCAGTTCTGCCCTCCAAAGCAATGTTCAGGTCAGTCGACCATCGTTTGTTCTGTTGGATATGCTACCAAAAACTTTTCCTTTCCAGAATTTATAGTAGTCACCCACTGGGTGTGTCGATTAAACTCCGTGTTAGCGGGGGCACGCTGAGTGCACCCGCTGGGTGTAGTCCCCAAGGCTGAGGTCGACTGCTGGTAGTCGGCCTTATGCTTTATGATGTCAATCTTTTCTGCCAGTCGACTGGATTTCACAAACCGGTGGGGGCACGCTGAGTGCACCCACCGGGTGTAGTCCCCGAGACTGTGGTCGACTGCTTGCAGTTGATCACAGTCTTAAAGAATACATCTCGCTCTTTTTTTTTGAGGTCGACTGGTCGACTTTGTCTTTAACAGGATTAGTGGGGGCACACTGAGTGCACCCGCTGGGTGTAGTCCCCGAGACTACGGTCGAATGCTTGTATTCGGCTGTAGTCTTAGAAACGTGTGATTTTTCCTTTTCACTCGGAAGTGAATTATATTTGACATTTAGTCGATTGGTTCTTCTCAGAACTCCTGTGATCTTGTGGCTCGCTACTCTGAGCTGGAAAACAAGCACACTCAACTCGAGCTGAGCTTGAAGCTGGTTCAGGAGAAGCTGACGAAGGCAAAGGAGGAGACCGAAGGTATGTTTGGTGAGACCCTGACGACTGCTTTTCCCCTTGCTTGTTTCAAAATCTGATCTTGCTGTAACTTGCAGGTAAGGTAAGGGAGGCCCAACAGAAGAAAGACCTCGAACTAGCTGAGAAGATCAAGCTTGCTGACGAGAAGTTAGCTTCAGTCACCAAGCTTGAACAAGACAATACCAATCTGAAAGCTGCTCTTGGGATCGCCAACAAGGAGGTCAGTCGACTAAAAACTGATAAAGCTGCCCTGACCGACCAAGTCAGTAAGTTGACTGGGAAGAAAAATGATCTGGAGGCCTTCCTGAGTGGTCTTGCCAAGAAGCTGTTTCTTATGCTTGAAGGTAAACCTCTATGCTCGGCAAACATTTCCAATCGTGGTTTTTCCATTCGACCATCCCCTTGACTCAGTGATCATCCTTGCAGAATTTTGCCAAAACTTTGAAGAAGAAACTAGCCGGCTGGAGCCAAACCTCGACCCCGTCAATTCTCCGGTGAACGACGAAGTTGCCATGGATGTTTTCCGACTGGAGTCTCGTGTTGCAGCTGTCGTGGACTATCTCGCAAGGCTGAAGGCCGCCACATCTCGCATCGACTCGACGCTCTGGCCTGAGGAGACACTTCAGAATGACCTTGAGTCGCTGATGGCCCGCTTGAACACGATCCCTGGTCGAGTGCAGGAATGGAAGAAGTCCTCGGCTCGGTGTGGTGCAGATGTTGCTCTGTGTCTGGCCCGAGTCCACTGTAAAGATGCGCGAGAAGAGAAGCTGGCGGCCCTTCGGGTGGCCAACACCAAGAAACACGACTTCAGGTCCTTTATGGAAACTTTCCTTGCGGCTGCCACTCGGATCGCCGACGGAATTGACCTTGATGAATTCGTTGCACCTTCCAGCCCTCCACAGGAGGGGTAAAAAACTTCTTCTGGCTCGACGCTTTAAATTTGCCTCGGTATGCCGAGTGGAATTGTAACCGATAAACCTTAACAGGCTTAACGCCTGAGCACTTTCGGTTCCTTTAGATATCGATTCAGACTTGAATTTGGTGCTTGAATACGATTGCTTTTTGGCTCGAAATGTCTTTTGCAGGTTCAAAGCAAGGTGCCTTTACTGCAATCGACTTATTCTTTAGTCCACTTAGGCGAGCACTGGGCTGCGGCTAAGCCTCCGAGTGGAAGCCCGGCTTACCACTCGGTAGGATTTCCATAGCTTAGGCGAGCACTGGGCTGCAGCTAAGCCTCCGAGTGAGGGGTTTACTCTTCACTCGGTAGGATTTTGATAACTTAGGCGAAACGGATTCGCAGCTAAGCCTCCGAGTGGGAGTCCGGCTCACCACTCGGTAGGATTTTTGTAACTTAGGCGAAACGGATTCGCAGCTAAGCCTCCGAGTGGGAGTCTGGCTCACCACTCGGTAGGAATTTTGTAACTTAGGCGAGTGCTTGGACTGCAGCTAAGCCCCCGAGTGAGAGGTTTGCTCTTCACTCGGTAGGATTTTTACAAACTTAGGCGAGTGCTTGGACTGCAGCTAAGCCCCCGAGTGAGAGGTTTGCTCTTCACTCGGTAGGATTTTTACAAACTTAGGCGAGTGCTTGGACTGCAGCTAAGCCCCCGAGTGAGAGGTTCGCTCTTCACTCGGTAGGATTTTTACAAACTTAGGCGAGTGCTTGGACTGCAGCTAAGCCCCCGAGTGAGAGGTTTGCTCTTCACTCGGTAGGATTTTTACAAACTTAGGCGAAACGGATTCGCAGCTAAGCCTCCGAGTGGGAGTCTGGCTCACCACTCGGTAGGATTTTTGTAACTTAGGCGAAACGTATTCGCAGCTAAGCCTCCGAGTGGGAGTCTGGCTCACCACTCGGTAGGATTTTTGTAACTTAGGCGAGTGCTTGGACTGCAGCTAAGCCCCCGAGTGAGATGTTTGCTCTTCACTCGGTAGGATTTTTACAAACTTAGGCGAGTGCTTGGACTGCAGCTAAGCCCCCGAGTGAGAGGTTTGCTCTTCACTCGGTAGGATTTTTACAAACTTAGGCGAGTGCTTGGACTGCAGCTAAGCCCCCGAGTGAGAGGTTTGCTCTTCACTCGGTAGGATTTTTACAACTTAGGCGAGCACAGGGCTGCAGCTAAGCCCCCGAGTGGAAGTCTGGCTTACCGCTCGGTAGGATTTTGATAACTTAGGCGAAACGGATTCGCAGCTAAGCCTCCGAGTGGGAGTCTGGCTCACCACTCGGTAGGATTTTTACAAACTTAGGCGAAACGGATTCGCGGCTAAGTCACCCACTGAGGGGGAATTTTATTGGACAAAAATAAAAAGTGACAAAAATTATGGAGGAACTATGACACTATTATTTTGAGGTCCATGAACTACAGAAGTACTTTATTGCAACTCATCCGAGTGATAAAACTTAAGTATAAAATGGGCGGAGTAGTTCCGCGTTCCAAGCTCGGGGCTCGTCGATATTATGCTCGACGTTGTAAAGACGGTACGCCCCGTTGTGGAGAACCTTGGTGACGATGAAGGGACCTTCCCAAGAAGGAGCAAGCTTGTGTGGTTTGTGCTGATCCACTCGGAGAACTAAATCTCCTTCCTGGAAGGCTCGACCTCTCACATTTCTGGCGTGGAAACGACGCAAATCTTGTTGGTAGATGGTCGACCGGATCAGAGCCATCTCCCTTTCTTCCTCTAAAAGGTCGACTGCGTCCTGCCGCGCTTGTTCAGCCTCTGCTTCGTTGTAGATTTCAACTCGAGGAGCATTGTGGAGAAGATCACTCGGCAAGACTGCTTCAGCTCCGTAGACCAAGAAGAATGGAGTTCTTCCGGTCGACCGATTAGGTGTGGTCCGCAGCCCCCAAAGCACTGAGGGAAGTTCGTCGACCCAAGCTCCAGCTGCGTGTTTGAGATCACGCATCAGTCGGGGCTTCAATCCCTTAAGAATCAGTCCATTAGCTCGCTCTGCTTGTCCATTCGACTGCGGATGGGCGACTGAAGCGTAGTCGACCCGTGTGCCTTGGGAGTTACAGAAATCTCTGAATTCCTCCGAGTCAAAGTTCGACCCATTATCCGTAATGATGCTGTGCGGGACTCCATATCTGAATATTAGTTCCCTGATGAAGCTAACAGCAGTACCGGTGTCAAGGTTCTTGATTGGTTTAGCCTCGATCCACTTGGTGAACTTGTCGACTGCCACCAGTACATGCGTGAAGCCGCTTCGTCCTGTTCTCAAAGGACCGACCATGTCCAATCCCCATACTGCGAAAGGCCAGACGAGTGGGATGGTCTTCAGAGCCGATGCAGGCTTGTGCGACATATTCGAGTAGAACTGACATCCCTCGCACTTATCCACTATCTCTTTTGCCATCTCATTCGCCTTTGGCCAGTAAAATCCGGCTCGGTATGCTTTGGCCACGATGGTCCGAGAGGACGCATGATGACCACAGGTTCCCGAGTGGATATCATTGAGGATGAGTCGACCTTCTTCTGGTGTTATGCACTTCTGACCAACTCCAGTCGCGCTTTCTCTGTATAATTGTCCTTTGATTACGGTAAAGGCCTTAGATCGACGGACGATCTGTCGAGCCTCTTCCTCATCCTCCGGAAGCTCTTTTCTCAGGATATACGCGACATATGGAACTGTCCAGTCGGGAATGACCACCAAGACCTCCATGATCAAGTCGACCACCGCTGGGACTTCAACCTCAGTCGGATCTGTGGCACTCTTGGGCTGTGGAGTTTCTTCGGTGAAAGGATCTTCTTTGACTGACGGAGTGTGTATATGCTCCAAGAACACACCACTCGGAATGGCTTCTCTCTTGGAACCTATCTTTGCTAGATCATCAGCTGCTTGATTTTTCAGTCGGGGTATATGATGGAGCTCCAACCCCTCGAACTTCTTTTCCAGCTTCCTCACTGCACTGCAGTATCCAGTCATGGCTGGGCTTCTCACGTCCCACTCCTTCATCACCTGGTTGACCACTAAATCCGAGTCGCCATAGACCATCAGGCGACGGACGCCGAGTGAAATGGCCATGCGCAACCCATATAAGAGGGCCTCATATTCTGCCTCATTGTTGGAGGAATCAAAGTGAATCTGGAGCACATATCTGAGCTTATCTCCTCTGGGGGAAACCAGGACAACCCCAGCACCGGAACCATTCAACATCTTAGAGCCATCAAAGAACATGGTCCAATGCTCCGAGTGAACTTCAGTCGGCTGCTGCTGTTCAATCCACTCGGCGAGGAAATCTGCTATTGCCTGGGACTTAATGGCTTTCTTTGCCTCAAACTTGATATCAAGGGGAAGAAGTTCAATCGCCCATTTGGCCACTCGACCAGTTGCATCTCTGTTGTGCAAAATCTCTGATAGTGGAGCGTCGCTGACGACTGTGATGGAATGATCAGAAAAATAATGAGCAACCTTCTTTGTGGTCATGTATATTCCATACACAAGCTTCTGATAATGAGGATATCTCTGCTTGGATGGAGTCAAGACTTCAGACAAATAATACACTGGGCGCTGAACTTTGAGAGCTTTTCCTTCTTCTTCCCGCTCGACCGTAAGCACAGTACTGACGACTTGTCCTGTGGCTGCGATATAGAGCAACAGAGGCTCTTTGCTGATTGGAGCAGCAAGCACCGGCTGGGTGGAGAGCAGAGCTTTTAGCTCGGCAAACGCTGCATCAGCTTCTGGAGTCCACTCGAACTTGTCTGTCTTCTTCATCAGTCGGTAAAGAGGCAATGCCTTTTCACCGAGTCGTGAGATGAATCGACTTAATGCGGCCAAGCATCCAGTAAGCTTCTGGACATCGTGCACTCGCACAGGGCGTTTCATTCGGAGAATAGTGCCAATCTTCTCTGGATTAGCGTCGATTCCCCGTTCGGAAACGAGAAAACCGAGTAACTTGCCACCAGGAACTCCAAATGTGCACTTTGATGGATTGAGCTTGATATCATATCTTCTGAGGTTGGCAAATGTTTCGGCGAGATCAGCGAGCAGGTCGGAACCTTTTCGTGACTTGACAACGATATCATCCATATATGCTTCCACATTCCGACTGATTTGAGTGAGTAGACACTTCTGAATCATTCGCATAAATGTGGCTCCGGCATTCTTGAGGCCGAATGGCATGGTGATATAGCAGAAGCACCCGAATGGAGTGATGAAAGCTGTTTTTACCTCGTCGGGTCCGTACAGACGGATCTGGTGGTACCCGGAGTAGGCATCTAGAAAAGACAGTCTCTCGCATCCCGCGGTCGAGTCAACAATTTGATCTATGCGAGGGAGAGGAAAATGATCTTTCGGGCAGGCCCGGTTGATGTGCTTGAAATCAATGCACATTCGGAGTGACTTGTCCTTCTTAGGAACCATGACGACATTAGCGAGCCACTCGGAGTGGTATATCTCTCGGATAAATCCTGCCGCCAACAGTCGAGCCACTTCCTCACCAATGGCTTTTCTCTTCTGGACGGCGGACCGCCGAAGATGCTCTTTGACTGGTTTTGCAGATGAGTCGACTCTTAGGCGATGCTCAGCCAGTCCCCTGGGAACACCTGGCATGTCAGCGGGCTTCCATGCAAAAATGTCCCAGTTCTCACGGAGGAACTGGATGAGCACTTCTTCCTATTTTGGGTCGAGTGTTGTGGAGATGCGGGTCGGAGCTGCATCGGGGTCGGTCGGGTGAATGTGAACAGGCTTCGTCTCACCGGACGACTGAAATGCAGACTCTGTGGCGGGTTTCTTGGATCGCAGCAAGTCACTCGGATCTGCGTTTTGCTTGTATTCCTCGAACTCGACCGCTGTCACCTGGGAATCGGCAATCTTTGAGCCCTTCTGAAAGCACTCTTCTGCCTTTTTCCGATCACCGGTGACAGTGATCACTCCTTTGGGGCCGGGCATCTTCAATTTGAGGTACACGTAACATGGTCGAGCCATGAACCGTGCGTAAGCTGGTCTCCCCAAAATGGCATGATATGCACTCTGAAAATCCACGACCTCAAACGTCAACTTTTCTTTGCGAAAATGTTTCGAATCACCAAACACCACGTCCAAAGCTATTTGGCCGAGTGACTCGGCTTTCTTCCCTGGTATAACTCCATGAAAGCTCATGTTACTAGTGCTCAGTCGGGACATCGGAATGCCCATTCCTTTCAGTGTGTCTGCATACAACAAATTCAGCCCGCTTCCACCGTCCATCAGCACTTTTGTCAGTCGAGTGCCTTCGACAACTGGATCGACCACCAAAGCTTGCCTCCCAGGGGTGGCAATATGAGTCGGGTGATCAGATTGGTCGAATGTGATGGGTATTTGAGACCATTTCAGATAATTTGCTTTTGCTGGGGCAACCATGTTCACCTCTCGGTTAATGACTTTCAGTCGACTCCTGCTTTCCACATCTGCAAAGATCATCAGAGTGGAGTTGATATGCGGATATCCTTCCTCACTGTCCTCCTTGTCTTCGGCCTTGTCCGACTCCTTCTCCTTGTCCTTAGACTGTTTTCCCTGAAACTGCTGGATCAGGAGTCGACATTGGCGAGTGGTGTGCTTCGGGTAGATGATATTCCCCTCTTCGTCTTTCTTCGTGTGGATGTGACATGGCATATCCATTACGTCGTTCCCTTCTTTATCCTTTACCTTCTTGGGGTTCCAGGATCCTTTTGGTTTCCCCTTAAACTTTCCCTGAGTCACGGCCAGAGCCTCTCCAGGAGCTGCCGGTTCAGCCTTCCGCTTCTGTTTCCGACTGGTGTTTCCTTTTTCCGACTGACTCGGCTTGTGCTTGCCGCTTCGGAGTCGGTCTTCTTCTTCGCCGTTGGCGTACTTGGTAGCAATCTCCATCATCCGACTCAAGGTCATGTCACCGGTTCGACCAAACTTCAAACTCAGTTCTCTGTTCTTGACGCCATCTTTGAAGGCGCAGACTGCCTGATGATCAGACACATTCTCCACAGTGTGGTGCAAAGTGATCCATCTCTGAATATACTCTCTGAGAGTCTCATTAGTCTTCTGCACGCAGACTTGCAACTCTGTCAGTCCAGCTGGTCGCTTGCAAGTTCCTTCAAACGTTTTATGAACACTCGGGACAAATCTTCCCAAGTGTAAATGCTGCTAGGAGGTAATTGAGTTAACCATGCCCTGGCAGAGCCTTCCAGCATGAGGGGCAAATGCTTCATGGCCACCTCGTCGTTCCCACCACCAATCTGAACTGCCACTCGGTAGTCTTCAAGCCAAGTTTCAGGCTTAGACTCACCAGTGAACTTGCTGACTCCTGTTGCCAACCTGAAATTGGGAGGGATAACTGCGGCTCTGATAGCTCTGCTGAAACATTCAGGACCAGAAACATGCACTCAACTGCTTGTGGGCGCGTCTCTGTCGAGTCCGCCTCGATGGGCTCTGTTCCGGTCGACCAAACCTTGCACGATAATGGATCGCGCGTCGAAGCCTGGTTCTCTGGGGTCGACTGGAACCCTTCGCCCTGTACTGTACTGACGCCTGTCATCTTGCTGCCGAGGAGCGTAAGACCCACCCCTCGGAGGGGAATTGGGCACTCGACGCCTATCATCTCGGTCGAGTCGGTCACCATATTGATCTCGCCGATTCTCGCGCCCTTCACGCCGCGGAGGCGATCTGGGGCTGTGAGCCGACTGAACCGTATTCGCAGTGACGGATCGACTGTGAATTCTGTTGCGCGACTGAGACACGGCTGAATTCTGATCTCCTGCTGCCCGGAGCAGATCCCTGATCTGCATCAAACCTCTGCCAGCTTCCGACTGAGAAGGCTGGATGGACTCTGCTATACGGGTCGCAGCTGCTAAATTCTGGATTGGGGTTCGATATACCTGAGTCGGCGGGAAGAGTTGACGTCGACTGGTGTCGGGAACTCGTTGCCGCGCGCGCTCGTCGAGTGCTCGCTGAAGATTCTCCAGTCGAGTGCGTTCGGCCAAATTGGCCAGACGTGCCTCCTCCAAGGCACGAGCCTCGGGGGTTTCTCCTGCGATGGGAGTACGCAGAGCATCCACGTTCCTGCGGCGAAGTTCCTCTCTTTGCAGAGAGTCGAGTGGCTCGGGCTGGTACTCTTCGTGGCCTCGTGCGGGGTCGCCTCCGTCACCTGCTCCACCATCACGGGCGAAGCCAGGGGGACTGCGGGGCCCGTCGACCATCAAGATTTCCGCCGCTGGATCACTGCTATCGCACTCGGATGCCGTCTCTACGGAGCCAGTCGACAGATCGAACAAGCCGTAGAGAGATTCGTCGGGCTCGATTGCCGCAACTTGGGTGGTGGCCGATTGGCGAGCCACCGCGTGCCTCACCCATCGCTGAAGCCTCGACCGGCCCGAGCGCTTGCGCTGGCGGGAGACCGGGAGGGTGGACGATGGAGGAGTCGACCGATACGGGGTCGACGGTTGCCGCAGCAGAACGCCGCGGACACATGCGCGAAAATGCGTCGCACCGCGGACGGGGAGCGCATCAACGTCGAGTGGAGCCTCCTGGAGCCAGGCGGAGTCGTCGGCGATGAAGGTGAGAGTGCCGAGACGGATCTCTCGACCCTCGACCAAAACTCCAGCAGACACCATGATGAAAGTACTCGGAAGAATCGCAACTTCTCCACAAAATCGCTAAAACACCTGCCCCACGGTGGGCGCCAACTGTCGTGGTTCTAAGCCTGACAGTAGAGTGGGGGGTAGGTATGGAGAGGCAAGGTCCTAGCTATGGAGAGGTTGTAAACACAAGGGATGTACGAGTTCAGGCCCTTCTCGGAAGAAGTAATAGCCCTACGTCTCGGAGCCCGGAGGCGGTCGAGTGGATTATGAGTATATGAGTTACAAGGTGCCGAACCCCTCTACCTGTGGAGGGGGTGGCTTATATAGAGTGCGCCAGGACCCCAGCCAGCCCACGTAGGAGAGGGTTTAAGGTGAGTTAAGTCCGGGGCGTTACTGGTAACGCCCCACATAAAGTGTCTTTACTACCATAAAGTCTACTTAATTACAGGCCGTTGCAGTGCAGAGTGCCTCTTGACCTTCTGGTGGTCGAGTGAGTCTTCATGGTCGAGTCCTTCAAGTCAGTCGAGTGAGTCCCTCGTTGGTCGACTGGAAGGCGACCTCTTCTAAGGGCGTCCTTGGGTAAGGTACTTAGATCAGGTCCATGACCCTACCCTAGGTACATGACCCCATCACCGCCCGCCAATATTATACGGGAAAGCCATCTTCCCGTAAATTTGAAGGACGAAGGAGGTATTTTTACGGGATCCCGTAATTTTTTTTTCAGGTTTACGGAAGCTGTTGGAGGCCTTTTTTTGCCCCAACTTCCTGTAAACAGTAGTTCTTTTAGGGATACGGGAGTTATTGGAGTTGCTCTTAGGGGAAGGTGCCAAGACACGGGACGTGTGAAGCTGCCGTCTCCTCTTCTCTAAACAAAGAAGCTTAGGATTCCTCTACCTCCTGTCGGCGTCGCCGGCGGTCCGCCTCGTCTTTGGTAGCCCTAGGGTCATGGAGGCACGGTGTACCCTAGCACTTGCCGACGGGAAGGAGCTTGCTTCGTTTTTAGGTGTTTTTATGAGTTCGTTTAGGGTTTGCGTCCTGATCAAAAAGGCGAGGTGGTGACGGCTTCCTGAAAATGAAATAAGGTTCTCTCGCCCTAGTCCTGGTTCCAGTGATGCGTCTGGCTTCAACGAAGGGCGTGGGGAGGCGTATCTCCGATGGATCTCGTAGAATTTGGTCGTTGCTGGTCTTCGGTGGATCTATTTAAATCCAGTTTTTGTTCATCTTCGTTCTTGTGTGGTACAGGTTGGATTATTTCGATCTATACTTCTCTTCATCAGTGACAGTTGCTGTTCTGGTGTGCTGGTTCTCTGGGACCTTAGCACGACGACTTGTCGACTGTCTACTACACCAAGTTTGGCCCGACTCTAACAAGAAAGGGGCGACGACTGCAGTGCGCCTTCGGCTCGCTCGAGTGCTTGCAATTGTCGCTAAGTGATCTATGTACATGGATGTAACTTTTATTATTTCTGTATTCTTTGTACTGTCACGTGACGATGAATATGATTGAAAGTTTTCTTAAAAGTAAGGTACTACAACTATCGATGGTCACGTGTCAACGAGCACTACTGTATACAAAAATAATGCAAATAAACTGAAACTTGAATAGGTTACAGGCAACTGAATAATAGAGGACTAGTGATGGCTTGTTGGCAGGTTGAGCAGAGCCTTCATCTCCTCGTATGCCACCAGCCCGATGGCCGCTGACGGCGCCGCCTTCAGGAACGTGAGCCCTAACCCTGCGTACAGCTGCCGCGCCCCCTGCGCCCTTGCGATGGCTCGGACGCCCTGCAGCGCCCCGGTGACCGCCGTCCCCGTGCCCGTGCCGCCGAGCTGCATCTGCCGCCGCACCACGTTCAGCGGGTACGTCGCCGTGTTGCTCACCAGACCCGCCGCCATCCCGCACACCACCTTGGCATCCACGCGCCCCTCGTAGTCCTCTGGGAGCCGGCGCTTCAGCGACTCGTACACGTAGAAGCGGAGCCCGGCGGTCGGGAGCACGCGCGCCAGCGACGGGCACGCACCACGGTACAGGCCGCGGATGCCGCCCTCCGCGTACGCGCTCCGGAGCACGCCGAAGACGCCCGCGTCGGTGGCACGGCAGGCGAGCCTGGTGCGTGCGAGGTCGAGCGGGTACGTGGCTATCAGGGACGTGCCGCCGGCGGCCGAGCCGGCAAGCAGGTCCACGACCGGTCCGCCGCCGAGCGAGGGGACGGCGCCGAGGAGCCAGCTCCGGTACTGCTCGTACGCCATGAAGTGGATCGCCTTGGAAGGGAACACGCGTAGCGCGTTGATGCCGTTCCCGCGGTAGAGCCCCCTGGGGCCCTCGCGGCGGGTGATCTCGAGGAGCGTCCTGAAGGCGCTGGTGCCGGCGGGCGCCGCCCCACCTCCGACCTGTCGGAGGAGCTTCACTCGATCGAGCGGCGCGACGGCTGTCTTCGCCGTCACGCCCGCGACGCCGCCGGCGAGCATCTCCTTGACGTGGTGCCACGGTGTGGAGCCGAGCGCGGCGTCGCTTGCTACTGCCATCTTGGCGAAATCGGAAGCGGTGACTGTCTCCTCCTTGAGGCTGTCCATTGGCATGGTATACGTGCACCTACGTTGTCGATATACAGCAAAAATAAGAATCCTCGCTCGCTATATATTTCTCTCCCGCGGCATCGGAGTCCGAGATGGATCAGTGTCCGTGATCACGAGGGTTCGCAGTTGTAAACAATAACGAATAAATATACCGAAATGTTATGTAGGCAACTGATACTTCTGTTTTGCTATTCATCAATTGTCTAAAATCCAATTCACGTCAGTCAATAACGAATAAATTCACGTCAGTTTTGATTTCGTCACGGAGCTTCAATGGGTTTGTAGTAAAAATAGCCGCCGTACATCGGCTCCTTGACAAGGTCGGCTTTCTCGCCTTTGAACATGGATTCCGGCACTGATCCAAGTGCTTGGCGATTGTAGAATCCGCACCGGATCGCGCAGGTCGCGGAGGACCCTCAAACACGTTGGGAATATGAAACCACTCCCCCCCCCCCCCCCCCCCCCCGGCAAGGTCTGGCCATCCTCTTTAGGCCTTGTTCGGTTCTACAGGGTTTCAAGAGGTTTGGAGCAGATTGACAGGGATTAAATCCCCAGCAAGTCAAAATCTACATCAAACCCGTCCAATCCTCTCCAATCCCCTTGTGGTGGGGATTAACCAAACAATGCCTTAGGGGTGCCGGCGAGATAGACGGACCCTGCAATTATGCAGACCTCGGCTCCATCACACTGGAATAGATTGCCATCTCGGGTGCGTGGGACCAGGCAAAAGTATTTGCACCATAAATCAAAATGTGCCTCACATCCGAGGAATGTTTCGGATAGAGTAACGAACATGCTTTCTAGAGGATGGAGTTAGGTGTAAGATGGTGGAGTTGGATCCCGTAAAAGTGCAGACAACCCCTAAGGAAGGGGTGGATCGGGAAGCCCAGACCTTGGAGGAGGAAGGGAACGAAGCATACCCGCTCATATGGCTATGGTGTGAGGAAATTCTCTTGAAAAAGACCGCTGTCCAGGGAAACCAACCTCGGGCGGGCCGTGTGAACTCTGGCACGGGAAGAGATCCCGAGGTAGTGAGCCAATTCAGCTACCCCTGAGACACTGAATAGCTCTTCCAATGTCCCTCGCGGGGACCGGAAGGGCAAGAAGAGGAATCTGTGGTGTTCTTCATGACAACGAGCTCTGGAGAGGCGATGGAGCTGAGGGGGCAAATGAGATTCGTACGAAGGAGGCAGAAGGGATGTAAAATCTTTTGTCTTTCTTCCATTGCATTATATGGGGATCTCTGGTCGTGGGCCGATGGGATGCTTGAGTCCCGCAGCGATAAATCCACATGTTAAACCTCGTCGGATTGGACACATCCACAGTCGGTCCCTGGCTATGTGGCATGCTTAAAAAGATGTCAAGGTGGGGCCTACGAATTGTCCTTGGCAGAGGCTTACATAACTATTAAGGCACCCACCTCGGTGCAAAGATTTCAGATTCGAGAATGTTGTTGGATATGGCGCTAACTCTGAGGACATGGATATTGGGTTTATTGAACTCGCCTATGAAGCCGAAGACTGGAGATGAGGAAACAACTCGGAGGAGCCGATCAATGTCCTCGTCTTGAAGACCAGCTTAGGGGCTACTGATGAGTGTACATAGGAGGGTGCTAACCACGTCGGCTCCCCGACATGGGCTGGGCCGTGGACCCCCAAACAACCAAAACCAGCGGGCCACATTCGTCAAGCCCCATGAAGTAATCGAGATGGAAACTTCCAAAGACTTGGTGCATTTATGTTCAGATGTAACCGACCTTTGTGTAACCCTAGGTACCCCCGACATCTATATAAGCCGAGGGGCATAGTCCGTAGAGGCAGAGATAGACTCATACACATACGATCTCTAGGTAGATCAACCTGTACTTTGTACACCATTCATCAATAAAGCAGAAGCAGGACTTAGGGTTCTACCTCTTCGAGAGGGCCTGAACCTGGGTAAACATTGTGTCCCCTTTCTGTCTTGTTATCATCGTGCTAAGGCTACAGCTTGGGATCCCCTACCTGAGATCTGCCGGATTCGACTCTGTCATGACCCGCACGCCGATGGGTTAGTGGGTACCTGTTATCCACGGCACCGACGTTAGGAGAACATGATTTAAGGAAATATAAGGGTGGTGAACTTCTGGCCGGGCAACCAAAAGAACAACATCCTCCATCACCGTCCTCCATCATGGATGATCCGACCTCGCAACCTTGGAAGTCAGCCGTCCTAGACATCCCTGGGAACCTGCCCTGCTGGAGCCGAACGCAACACATACGCCATGCAGTTTTGACCCGGCGGCCTCCGTCGAAAATGTTCGCGGCCACATCAGAGGCCATGTGTTCCCTGCACCGCCAACAGACCAAGAAGTCCTGGCTCTACCCGTACTTGAATGAGGAGGAGTCAGACTCCCTGGAATTTCTGAAGGAGAAAGCCAACAGACTGTGGCAAGGTATGATGCGAGTGACGGATGCCTTCGCACTAGGGATGAAGGTAACTATCATCAATGCACTAGATCATTGATGGCGCGCGTTGCTGCGCCCATCTATATTAACACTTAGTTGTTAAGAGATATGCAGTAACTTGTATATATTTGTTTGCAATGCATTTAAATATTGTGCTTGTCTCCTCCATTTTGCAGAATATAATGGTATGTAACTGAAGAGAGAGAAATACTAATAATATAATGGTATTTAACTCAAGAGAGAAATCCAGTCCGGTTGATGTGCAAAAAAGTAGTGATATAGACCATGATCTCTTTTTGGCTCCTAAAAAGACTCCTGCAAAGGCTCACATCACAATAACTAAAAAATAAATATATTGAAGAAAGACAACAGTAATATTAGAGAGAGAGAGAGAGAGAGAGAGAGAGAGAGAGAGAGGCAGTACAAATATTTAAGAACTTCTGGACAATATTTATTATCTAGAAGATCTCAATGAGTTCTGGACAGTAATATACTACAATTATCACTGCGGTCTAAGGGACAAATATTGTTGCATCGCGTCAGGGTAGATGACTAAATGTGTAATTGCTCAGTTTTGAAGTCGTAGAAATCCATCTGATCTACAATAATAGAAGTTTTCTTATGCTCAGTATCAAATGCTAGTGGGTTGTTTGTGAAACACTTGCTCAAGATGTGTTGCATCTTAACCAACTTAAAATTACTTACATTGAAGTACAAACAAAATACATGTTAGTAAGGCAAATCAATTGAGGAAATAGCTACATAAGTAGTGTCACAAGGAACGAAACATTTTTGCTTGTATCTGTAAGAGAGCACCATCTATCAAATCAGAACCATAAATCAAGTTTGGCTTCCAGAACTGTCCTTGCTATATCTTTGAAGCTAGGAAAACAAAATCTAGATCATATACGCAACAAATGAGAATTGCATGAATTGATTAAAGCTCAACGTATGTGCACGCATGTAGATGTTCCTGTAATAATTATGATACTTTCGACATGCTAACGCTGGAGTAGAATTAACTACTTGCTTTAAAACATAGAAAAATAAATAAAATAAAATACTACTACTATAATCATGTGATTAATTTCACTTCTTTCAAAAGAAGTTTACCCACTTTTATAGCTGAGAGATACCTAAAGGTATGCGTGACAAAGATCGCAAACCAGTCACTTGATGGTACATGAACATTTAAGAATCTTTTGTCAAAAAAAAAAACATATTGGAATCTAATTTGTAAGATCCCCTTTCGCCAGAACCTATGTGGCCTTGAACTAAGCATGAAACAAAAATGTGCAAGCCAAAAATAAGCACAAGAATACCTAAGGATGGCATTCATGCCAATTTATAGATATCAACATGTTTACACCATTCAATCATTTGTAATTATCATTTTTCTTACAAGCGTGACAAACCAGGCAGCCTGCTAAAAATCCCAAAAATAGAAGTGCCTTAATCAACCCTTTTGTTATCTAACTCCAGATATTCTCACAAACCAACCAGCAAAAAAAGCAACCTCAAACTGAAATGAAATAAGGTATGAAAATATCACATTCATGTGTATGATTAGGTAATAGTTATGTACCAGGGATTGTGGCCATGCGTTAGATGGCGCAAGTAGATGCAATAACGGTGGCGGTCTCTCGTGCTCCAGCTCGCAGCCTCTTTCGGTGCCTTCCTCTGCTGCATGGATCCTATTACTGTATGACTCGACTTAGCATATGAACATACTTGTATTGATTCTTTTATCAGAAATGCATGTAGTAATTAGTAACCTTGGCATGTAGAACCCAACCAAGAAACATGTTACGGTGTTGTCTCCTTGGTAGTGAAAATATGTTACTAAGCCTATTTAAAATGATCAAAAAATATATTTCACAACTGGAATAGTAAACAGTAGTCTAGGAGCAAAACCCATGCTACATATAATGGATAGGGATTGAACAATCACAACTGAAACGAGGGGGGTAAATGAGGAAGGTTGTCTTACCTTTGTTCGAACGACGGCCATTCCAGAATGCATTTCAGCTTGAGATTAAGTCTTGTACATACTACAACTTACTGTGATGAGAAAACCAAAATAAATGGAGTTAATAGTGAAGTAAACACCTATTCTAGGCCTATACTATAAATGTGTGGGCGGGGTTGTTCAAGAAGATAGAACCAAAGAGCACAAAAGGAAAACATATTTGAGCATCCTGGACGGATCTGTTTCGGTTTGTGCCTGGTGACATGTTTGTAAGCAATCAATGGTACTCCCTCCATTTTTATATACATGGCCACAAACTCAAATTACAGGTACCAATGTAAAATTTAATGTCTCACTACAAAAAAAAGACACATCCATGACATTTTGGGCCGAACGAATTTTTTTCTGTCATACATATGACACTTCTATAACGATAATTGTGACAAAACCCGGTATCATCATAGATGTGGTGGGCTCCTACTTCTATGACAAAAAATCATGACAGAAAATGGGCTTTTCGTCCTGGGCGGGCCGGAGACGCAACTGCATAACATTCTTTGGGCCGTCCATGATGGAAAAAACCGTGGTAGAAGAGAGGGGGAGGAAAATTTCGGGGAGTTGTCGGTTACGGTGGGAGGTCGGGGGCGGAGCAATGCGCGTTTCTCTCATACGTACGCGCGTGTGTGCAAGGCGTTGGCTCTAGCTGAACCCGAGCGAGGCGTTGGGCTCTAACTGAACCCGAGCGATTGCACTGCAGGCTACTCGTTACTGAACCCGAGCGATCGATCGATGGCTGTTAACTGAACCCGATGGAGCGATTCCTTCGCTACTGCTGCTAACTGAAGCCGATCGATGCTGCCTCTGGGATGAACAGTGAGCGTTGCAGGGGGGGTTAGATGAACAGTGAGCGGTGGCGTTGCCTCTGGATGAACAGGAACCCGTGGTGTGGAGGGCTAGATGAACAGTAGACGGTGGAGGGGTGGCCGTGGAGGGGTGGTTGAACAGGAACCCGTGGTGTGGAGGGCTGGATGAACAGTATACGATGGAGGGGTGCCCGTGGAGGGATGGTTGAACAGTAACCGGTGGAGTAGCGCACGGTGGAGGCTGGATAAACAGGAGCCCGTGGAGGCTGGAGGAGGTCGACGGTAGCCCGTGGAGGCTGGAGGAGGTCGACGGTGGAGATGAACAGTACCCCGTGGAGTCCCGTTTTGCGGTACGCCACACCCCTTCTGATGAACAGGACCCCCGTTTCGACCGTAGGAGGTCCGTTTCGTCCGTTTTGCGGTACGCCACACCCCTCCCGATCAACAAGACCCCCGTTTCGACCGTAGGAGGTCCGTTTTGTCCGTTTTGCGGTACACCACACCCCTCCCGATCAACAAGACCCCCGTTTCGACCGTAGGAGGTCCGTTTCCAGGCCCCTCCCGATCAACAGGACCCCGTTTCGAACGTGGCCGGTCGAACACACACTACTAGGAAAAGGGCTATAGATAGGACTGATTTTAATGGCGCACCAGGTAAGTAGTGCGCCACTACTATATACTAATGGCGCACCGGTTGCTCGTGCACCATTAGTGTGGAAGACACTAATGGCGCACCGTGCTCATGGTGCGCCACTACTATTGATTTATTTTTTCTTCCCATTTTTCCATACAAACTAATGGCGCAGGGATGGCAAAGTGCGCCATTACTAGTTAGAACTAGTAATGGCGCACGACCAAGACAGTGCGCCATTAGTATATAATTTTTTTTTACTTTTTTGCAAACCTACTAATGGCGCACTATGCCAAAGCCCAGTCGTGTTTATACCCGAAGCCAAATCCAAGACCGCGGGCGCAAACGTCACCGCGAAAAATGAGCCATGGGTACTGGCTTCCCAAGTGGACCAATACTTCTTCGTCACCGACCCGCCAAAGCCTAGTCGTGTTGTCGTGAGGAGAGGCAAAAGTAAGATCATCGGAATGGATGGAGTAGCCAATGAGCAAGACTTCGACAAGTACGGCGACCCGAAGATCGAACATGACGACAACGATGAAGTAGCAGCACACACCATAAGAAGAAGCAGGACCACCCTACCTAAAGGACGTCTGTTCCACAAAAGAACTCCATTTGCGAAAAAGAAGGGCAAGAAGATTGTGAACAGATAGCTAGCTAAGATCGATTGTATTTAAATCATAGTCTTCATTTCTCGATTGTATTTCATGGGCACTTTTTGATATCATGAATATTTTTAAATTTCATGGGCACTTTTTGAATTCATGAGGACACTTGATCTCGATCCCCCTCCATCTCGATCTCGATTCCCCCTCCATCTCGATCTCGATCCCCGCACCCTCCCCCGCTCCACCGCCGCCGCCGATGATATTTTCAAGTAAGAAATTTGAACATATTTTTTAAAACCCGCCAAAGCCCAGTCGTGTTGTCGTGAGGAGAGGCAAAAGTAAGATCATCGGAATGGATGGAGTAGCCAATGAGCAAGACTTCGACAAGTACGGCGACCCGAAGATCGAACATGACGATGACGATGAAGTAGCAGCACACACCATAAGAAGAAGCAGGACCACCCTACCTAAAGGACGTCTGTTCCACAAAAGAACTCCATTTGCGAAAAAGAAGGGCAAGAAGATTGTGAACAGATAGCTAGCTAAGATCGATTGTATTTAAATCATAGTCTTCATTTCTCGATTGTATTTCATGGGCACTTTTTGATATCATGAATATTTTTAAATTTCATGGGCACTTTTTGAATTCATGAGGACACTTGATCTCGATCCCCCTCCATCTCGATCTCGATTCCCCCTCCATCTTGATCTCGATTCCCCCTCCATCTCGATCTCGATCCCCGCACCCTCCCCCGCTCCACCGCCGCCGCCGATGATATTTTCAAGTAAGAAATTTGAACATATTTTTTAAAAATTATTACTGTTTTTATAAAAAAATATTACCGTTATGATTTAAACAAGTTTGAACATATTTAAACACAAATAAATATAAAAAACAACATTTAAAATGCATAAAAAAATATTGGGGAGCCTGGGAATCAAACCCAAGACCTCCTGGTGTGTGTGCTGCATGCTGACCAGTCGGGCTAGTGGGTGGGTTCCGTTGTAGATAGGGTTAGGTTGTAGATATGGTTAGTGGGCTAGATTAAAACAAAATTCTAATGGCGCACCGAGGGGTGGTGCGCCATTAGAATAGTCATACTTATGGCGCACGACTGGGCGGTGCGCCACTAGAACCCTCCCCCTAGCTATCCTCCCTCCCTCTCGCCAGATCCCCTTTGACCCTCTCTCCCTCGCCACCAGATCCACCCGCGCGCTGCCCCGACCCACGCCGCCGCCGCCCCCGCGCCTCCATCTCCGTCGCCGCCCCTAGTCAGCCCCTGCCCTGCCCCCCATCGCCGTCCACTCCCAATCCACCCCCTCCCTCGCCTTCACTGCACCCACCACCCCCTCCCTCTCCTTCCCAGCCCTCGAGCTCCACCGTGCGAGGCGACAGGCAAGGCGGCGGGCAGAATCTGCTTCAACACCGCGCCGGTGAGCCGCGGAACCAGGGCGCGATGGCGCTCGACCCCTCCACCCCCCTCCACCTCTTCTTCCTCAGGTCGCCGCTGTCTTCCTCAACTTCGGCCACCTCTGTTGCTACTAAGCTGTCGCAGGGCCTCCTTGTGCCTCCCCGGTGAGCTCCGCCTCCTCTCCCCTCTTCCTTCTCACGTGCCAAGAAATGCATAGCAATTATTTTCTTCACTTAGTCATTGATGGTCATTCAGTATGAAATTACAACCTGCAGGTATTGGTTGGAATGTGTAACTACAATTTACAGGGGAAATGTTTGCAGTTAAGTTATGTGGTTGGAAAGATCATGTGTCATTAGAAACTTGGAAGCTAAAAACATTGCGATCCTCACCATAAGGATGATTATATCTTCCATGCCTGAATAGCTCTGCCTAAATAATAAATAGATAAAGGTAAAACTAAACCATGCTCAGCGATGAGATGATGTCAACTGACAACCAAAGCAAACTTGTTCATCATTACAAAAGCAAACTTGTTCAACATAACAAAAGCAAACTTGTTCAACATAACAAAAGCAAACTTGTTCAACCACATAACTACAAACTGAGACACAGTAGTAGGGGTCAACCCAATACCACAAACAACTCAATATCCCCAGTAGTAGGGGTCATCCCAATGATCCTCCACCTCTTGCCAGAGCTCCAAACCTTCTTTGGTGATTTCGATTTTCTTCCATGCCTCGTAGGTGACGTACGCATCTTTCGCGGCGTACTCAATGAGCTTGTTTGGCAGTGGGCTGTCCCCCCATAGTAGGTGGTCCGAATTCCTGTCGAGCTTCTGCTTCATTTTTTAGTAGGATGGGTGGATGAGGCTGGCTGCAAACTCAGCCAAAGACTGCCACTTCTTTCCATTGTTTGGAACTCTCCATTTGCGCTGCAAGTCGACGTACTTGTCAGGGTTGATCTCCGAACCAGACAACTTCAGCTTCTCCTTGTCGCCTCTAATGCAGAAGCCAACAAAGGTGTACAGCTTCTTCTCCTGCAGGAGCGGGCGGAGTTCCTTGGGCCTGCATCAAATTAATCTGGTGCATCAAATTCATCTACTTAAAAAACTTCAGAAACTACAGAATTAAAATGGGTTCACTTGAAGCAAAATTCAGTTAAAATAGCATCTTCAGTTCTGACCAAAATTCAGTTAAAACAGTATGATCACAACAACTACTAAATGATCACAACAACTACAAGACAACATTCTGTATGATCAAAACAGCAAGCATAACATCTGAATGATGTATTTTTTTTGCAATCTTTTGCATTACAAGACAACATTCATAACAACTACTAAATGATCACAAAAACTTGTAGACAACATTCTGTATGATCACCAAAAAACTACTAATTAGACAGAAACTTCATAACTTCAGAACTAGTATTGCATCTACTTCAGAACTTCAGAACTATTGCATCTACTTCAGAAACTTCAGAAACTTCAAAAACTTTAGAAACTACTAATTAAAACGAAACTTCAGAACTTCAGAAACTTCATAACTTCAGAACTAGTATTGCATCTACTTCAGAACTTCAGAACTATTGCATCTACTTCAGAAACTTCAGAAACTTCAAAAACTTCAGAAACTACTAATTAAAACGAAACTTCAGAACTTCAGAAACTTCAGAACTTCAGAACTAGTATTGCATCTACTTCAGAAACTACTAATTAGACAAAAAATTCAGAATTGAACGTTTTTACCATTTGGTTGCCGCAGTGATGTGGTATACCAGGACGAGATCCTCCATGCATAACTGCAGAACTGCAACAATTTGCGGAGGTTTGTCTTCCCTGGTATACTCGACATCAACGCCGATATTCCGAGAAAGCATGCCGCCGAGCCTCCTCCTCATCTTGCGGATCATCTTGTCGGCTTCGTCTGGATTGCTGCTGCATACGACATCCAGCGGCTCCTTCAGGTGGATATCAACCTTGAGCGGCACGGTGTAGTCCCGCTTCTGCCCGGGGACCGGAACGTCGTCGTCGACCACCAGTGGCTCCTTGCCAGACGCCTCACCACGGTGATGCTTGGCAGACGGAGGGGAGTTGCTCCACGATGCCTCCGCCATTCTCTTGGAAGATGGAGGGGAGTTGCTCCACG
Source organism: Triticum aestivum (assembly GCF_018294505.1). Taxonomy (NCBI): domain Eukaryota; kingdom Viridiplantae; phylum Streptophyta; class Magnoliopsida; order Poales; family Poaceae; genus Triticum; species Triticum aestivum. The sequence continues at coordinate 465,723,153 of NC_057807.1, read as the reverse complement.
ATTCCTCTGCCATTGCCCTCCTGGCCAGCGATGGTGGAGGCAGAGGGGAGTTGCTTGATGCTGGAGGCAGAGGGAGGTAGAGGGAGGAAGATGGAGCGGCAATGGAATGAGGAGGGAGGCAGAGGGAGGAAGATGGAGCGGCAATGGAATAGGAGGGGAGTTACCTGGACGTGGGAAGAAAACCCCCTCTGCATCGTGGGGAGTTGCCGATGGAGGGGAGACGTGGGGAGTTGCCTCGAAAACTCAAACGTCCTGCCCTTTGGAGGGGAGACATGGGCCCTCGAAAACTCTGGAGGGGAGACGTGGGCCCTCCTGTTTCTGAAACGTCCAGGAGGGGAGACGTGGGCCCTCCTGTTTCTGAAAACTACACCTATATCTGAAGAAACTGAAGGTGTTCTTCAGCAGCTGATTAAAATTCAGTTAACAACAACATCAGTAAAATTCAGTTAATTAACTGAAGAAGAGAAGAGAGAAAGTAGAGAGCAAGAGGAGTACTTGCATTAACTGAAATGTTTTACTTTAAGCTTGCATGCATTCTTTGCTTGTTTATATTCATTCTTGTAAACTGAACATACTCATCTATCTATCTATCTATCTATCTATCTCTCTACCTGCTTAAGTATGTATGTATGCATTGTATTTTTATTTCCTTTGGAAGTAAAGTTTATTTCCTGGCTGGCTGGCATGATGGCTCATGGATCCCTCAGCTGCAGCTACAGTTGGAGCTCAATCTGATCTCATCTGAAATGAATCTATAAATACAGAGTGTAGTTAGTTACAGAGTAGCAGAAATAGTTGCTGGATGCAGTTACTTGCATGGGCCTGGCTGATGAAGAAAAACTTTATATATATTCATACTGATGTTGACTCTATAAATCATACTTATTGGACATGTTTTATGTGTTGATCCATCAATTGATCACATTGAGAAACACCATCGTGTCTCCGACCATTTTGCAAAGGTCATGTCTCCGACCATCGTGTCGTGATGAATTTGTAGGTACCCCGAGAGGCCCTTGAGTTTGTCGGAATGTTGATTAACTTCCGTTCCGGCAAATTCGGGTACTCCATATGTCCTATTTTCAGCAAAGGTCATGCTGAAATTTTCCGTGAATTTTAGCATGACTTTGCTAAAAATAGGACATATGGGGTACTTGCGACTAATGCATGGGCCGGGGTATCTTAGTACTTAGTTAAGTAGGATCAACTGCCCCGCCATTCTTGCTGCATTAAACCATAGGTGGCAATAGAGCCAAGTGATTAGGCCCAACTTAGAATTCTCCTTAGCATCGATAAACCCTAGATGATAAACCCAACATAGGTGGCAATAGAGCCAAGTCATTAGTGCCAAGTGATTAGGCCCAACCTAGGGTGCCTCGGCATCGATAAACCCTAAATGATGAAAACTTAACTTGGCTGCCCCACGGTGTCGATGAGAACCTAAATGATATACGCTTAGGCTTTTAGGGTGCCTCGGCGTCGACAAACCCTAAATGATGAAAGCTTAGGCTTTTAGGGTGCCTCGGTGTCGACAAACCCTAAATGATGAGACCATGATCTTGTTCCTTGACAATAACCAACTTTTTGACCAAACTTTTTTCCTATTTAGAGCGAAACATGGCCCACAACAATGAGGCCGATGGTTCGGGCAGCAAGCAATTCTGGGAGCTGTCCCAGGAGATGGAGGAACAACCTCACCGCTATGAGGACGCCGCGGAAGACACCGATCCTGATTACACAACCCCTAGTGGCGTCGGGGATGACACCACTGATGGTGCCGCCGAGGATGCCACCACTGATGATGGCGGCGCACACACAGATGGCAGCTAATCGAAGAAGCAAAGGAAGGATCGGCGTCCGAATGTGCTCCGCACCGTCAAGGAGGAATTCACTCAAGTACAAGGGTAAGGTTCCTGGAGTCTACGACGACTGGGAGGAGTGTCGGAGATAGGTTCACCGTTTTAGCGGTAATAGTTACAAAGGGTACACCACTAGGGCGGAGGCCGAATCTAGATATGCCCACTATCTAGCGGGAGAGAGGAGGGAGCGTTGGAGGAACCGGATGAGGACCAGTTTGATCGCGATGATGCTCATCGTGATGACCACACTCTCTTTTATGTGATGGTAGTTTAGATGATCGATATCGACTTGTAATGTGAAGACAAACTCGATACTCGCGGTCTTGAGACTTGTAATGTTTTATCTTTGTTTGGTCTTTTGAATTCGGAGACTAATATGATGAATTGTATTCGGAGAATAATCTTCTATTGTATTCGATGAATCTGATGTTGCTGTGTGCTGCTGTCTATATTCTGTCCAATAATATATTTTGTAACATGTGCAAAAATCATAAAAGCAAAAAAAAACCAAATATTCATCTAATGGCGCATCAAGGCAGAGTGCGCCATTAGTGTGACAAGCACATGGTTACATATGGCCCCCCGGGAGGCATACTAATGGCGCATGGAGTTACACACTAATGGCGCACTGCCAGGTGCGCCATTAGTATACCAGATACTAATGGCGCACCAGTGGTGCGCCATTAGTAAAAAGTTCTAATGGCGTGCTACTAATGGCGCACCGGTAGTGTGCCATTAGTAGGCAAAACCGGTGCGCCATTAGTAGGCCTTTTCCTAGTAGTGACAAGGCCGTTTCCTCCGTTGTGTGGTACGCCAGGCCTCATTTCCATCGCCTGTTCCGTCCAAGCCCTCCTGATGAACACGACCACGTATTCCGTTCCGACCCAGCCGATTGGCTCCCCATGAACACGACGACGACGCTGTTTCTCCGTTCCGACCCAGCCATGTACGTATGCGCGATAGGCATTAGAGACCCTGCCCGTATGTATGTACGTGGCCGTATTTTTTTCTTGCACCCTCGCCGCTGTACGTACGTGTACATGCTAAGTACGCGCCTCTACTACGACACGTGCGTGCCTCTATATCTACAACACGTGCACGCCTCTACATCGACTAGTATGTATGTACACGTTCGCGACCAGGATGACAACAGTATGTACGCTTCGACCAGGTGGGTCCCGACTGTCAGGCACTTCCTTGCCTGCGAAGATGTAGCTGGTGGGTCCCAGCAGTCAGGGGGGCTAATCGTTTTGGTTTTTTTTCCCAGACACACTTCCTTGCGTGCGAAGATGTAGCTGGTGGGTCCCAGCAGTCAAGGGGGCGAATCATTTTTTTGACGCACTTCCTTGCGTGCGAAGATGTACCTGGTGGGTCCCAGCAGACAGGGGGAAACATTTTTTTTCGCGAAATAAGGTGGCCCGTCCGTTGGGTCCCCGCTGTCAGGTGGAGGAATAATTATTTTGCGCGTAATAAGGAGGCACTTCCTTGTTGCGGTCGTGGACCCAGCTGTCAGCCTCTCAACGTATAGTCCACGTCCGATGGAAGCCATTCCTTGACCACGTTGACCACGCCGCGCCGAGAGCACCAGGGCGGTGGATGACGGGGAGGCCTAGGAAGGGGACGACGCGGAGCCGGGGAAGACGCGGCAGTGGATGCCCACGCATAGAGGAGTATGAGGGTTCACTCGTTCGGCTGCGGTGTGAGGCTGCCGTTGCCGCAAAATAACAGGGGGTGTGGGTGCATAGAGGGATGGCCTGGCAGCGGTGGGAGTAGTAGGGGGCGGTGAGGCCTCCGCGGCATCACAGCCGGTCACGGGCGGCAGGAGCAGGCGGCACGACCGGCGCTGCTTTGGGCGGCTGGAGCAAGAAGACCAGAGGTTGAAGAAGCACTACGGCCGTTGGATGGACATCGTACGGTCACTGGAGCTAGAATCGTTCATACATTGACTAAAGTTGACAACGGCCTCCGTCCCAGTCAACTTAGTAGGCCCACAAGTCAGCCTCCCACCAAGGTTGGTCCCAGCTAGCAGGGGGGTAGTCATTTTTTTGTGCGTAATAAGGAGGCACTTCCGGTGGGTCCGAGCTGACAGCGGAGGGAGTGTTTTTTTCGCGAAATACGGTGGCCCGACCTGTTGGTCCCAGCAGTCAGGGGGAAATGTTTTTATGCGAAATACTGGTGGCCTGTCTAGTGGGTTCCAGATGTCAGGTGGAGGAATAATTATTTTTCGCGTAATAAGGAGGCACTTCCTTGTGGCTGCCGTGGACCCAACTGTCAGCCTCTCCACGTACAAAACTCTTCCGATGGAAGTCGGTCGTTGACCACATTGACCACGCCGCGCCGAGAGCACCACGACGGTGTATGACGGCGAGGCCAAGGAAGGGGATGACACGGAGCCGGGGAAGACGCGGCAGTGGAAGCCCACGCGGAGAGGAGTACGAGGGTTCACCGGTTCGGCTGCGGTGTGAGGCTGCCGTCGCCGCAGAATAACAGGGGTGTGGGTGAGTAGAGGGATGCCCTGGCCAGTGGTGGGAGTAGTAGGGGGCGCTGAGGCCTGCACGGCAGCACAACCGGCCATGGGAGGCAGGAGCAGGTGGTCCCGCCGGCGCTGCTTTGGCGGTTGGAGCAAGAAGATCAGAGATTGAAGAAAAACAACGGCCGTTGGATTGACATCCAACGGTTACGTCTGCTAGAATCATTTGTTGACGTAGTATATAATAACTAAAAAAATCTTGCATACGCGTCAACTAAACAGGCCCACAAGTCAGACCACTCCCTCTTTTTTTTAATAATTTATATATAGCTCATGGCAATTTCTTATGCAATTTATTGCAGTCGTTTTTTTTGGTTGGCCAGGGCCAATTTCGCATATTTCTGTGGGTTCCAAACTTTTTTTAATACCGAAATGTCGAGCCAGATTTAAAGTACTTTGAAGATATATTTGAATTAGGTTAATGCCCAGTGAAATAGGAATCTGAAAATGTGAAAAAATCAGAAATTATAAAGTAATTGCCAATTTGTCATCTGTTTTTATATTTACAACCCATTTCATATTACTTTCAAGGTGTAGAAAAATAAGTAGGCCTGGATTGGGTATTCTTCAGAAAAAATAAACTGGGCTCATTTGCACAAAGAAAAAATAGCTGGGCTGGTCACATGGTGAACATAAAATATAAGCCTGGGCTAGACGGGCCACAACCTAGTTCAAACCCTGCTCCGTCTCAACAATACCAAACAAAAAAAATACTGCTTGAGTAGCAACGTCCCAGGTGTCAGCCGATCTTGTGCCGTTCTCTTGTCTATTGACTATATACGCTCACAATGTCGTGGGTCCCAGATGTCAGGAAAACACTAGGAGGAAGCATTTTATTTTTCCATACGCTGACGTGGTGGGCCCCTACTGTCATCCTCTCCACATACTTCTGCCGATTCATGTTGTTTGTTGACCATGTTGACAACGCGAGAGGGCGGCGCCGCGGCGAGCGCACCAAAGCACACGGAGGACGTCGGCGTTAACGATTTAGGAGATGGTGGGGTGGTGATGCGTGCGCTGAGGCGCAGCTAGCCGTGGGAGGCGGAAGCAGGCGGCCCCACCGGCGCTGGTTTGGTTTTGGTGGATGGAGGAAGATGGGACTGAAGAAACACGACAGACTGTAAAAGCAGTAGGAGTACTTAACAACCTTAACTGAAACCAGCAGGGGCACTTAACAACCAAAGCTGAAAGCAGTATGAGTACTTATACAGGTTCAACCGTACAAAGCACGCCTCGAACAGTGCTACTTTGCCTACATGCTACAGTTAACCAAGGGTGAGGCCGCCTAGCCCCAGGACAAGGACCAGGCGCCACCCCGCGCATCCACAACCTTCTGAAAGCGGCTTCATCTCGCAACGTGGTCAATAAACAGGATATTTGCTTTAGAGCCATGGAAAAGCATGAACATAATCTTGTGTCCTATTCTCCAAGATGGACGGGCCTTCATTATTTGAGACCACCCACGAATAAGTATCTTTTCGCCTCCAAGGGGAATTGAGTAGGTCGACATAAACATCATGTTGTGACCAAGCGCAAGTCTGACCCGACCATGGTCACGGATCTATATAGGAACAATAGAACTCGGCAGTTCCTGTTTCAAGAAGATCACAGCTGTAAAACTATGTATAAGCAATAGTTTATGAACAACATATATAATAGAAAACAACTCGTACCATAAGTTTCTCGACACAGTTGGACCTGTTCAACGAGTGCAGCAGTGGCACACATATCCCACGTGGCCTTCCACCATTGAAACGCTCCACAAGGACCTCAAGACGATCAATAAAGTGTAGGAACATGTGGATGTCATCCCAGTCAACTTCAGTGCCATTAGTAACAGCCGAGTTACTACAGAATAACAAACGAGCAACCTGCTTAACTCTGAAAAAACCTACTGTGCCACCAATTATAAGAAAATATTAGTTAGAAGTATCATCTTCATGAGAGATTTGTTGCTACTTCTAAAGCTAAATTGTGATTAGTTAGACAGAATAGGTGGATTAAGAAGTAATCAAGGCAACAAGCAAGATCCAGATATAAAACTAACATGGATGAACAATTGGAATGACGTCGGGGTGGAAGATCGCAGTGAAGATGAGACCAGGTTCTGCTATTTCCATCAACATTCATGTGCCAACTTTCAGTCCGTAACACTTGAGAAAGTTTATCCAAGTTCGGCCATAAAAAAAGCAGCGATCTTCTTGGTTCATGAACTCAACTCGGAAGTAATATCCATGGATTGTCTTCACTGTGACCATTAAACTAGTGTATTCAGTTATGGCAAGGCCGAGCATCTTGAGTACATGTGTTCTGGCAGAGCAAGTAATACACTGCAGGAAAAATAATATGAGAACACAGCATGTTCAAAACCCCCACCCTCCCGGATGGAGAAGAGATTCTAGGGACATACTGTGCGCATTTAAAAATGCTGTGGTAGGATGAGAAGGAACAAGTGTGGCGTCTCGCCGAAGGTGCAGAAATATGTAGGGTACTCGCACTTTGGGCACTGCAATTGAAACACACAAGATTCAGTACGAAGAAAAATGCATCAACGGCGGCGGCTGCCATCCTAGGATTACCTGTGACCAAGGGACTTGGATTTATCGGGGATGGATGAAGAATTAGTACCTGGTTCTCCATGAGAAAACCCTATGCAATCGCCGAGCGGGGGTTTTCTCTAAACAAGCAGACGAGGGAGAAGGGGATTCAGGCCCAGTGAAATATTGTCGCTTCGTCCGTCCAGCTTACTGCTAAAGCTGGAAAGGGGGTGTCGTGGTTCTAAGTCTGACAGTAGAATGGGGGGTAGGTATGGAGAGGCAAGATCCTAGCTATGGAGTAGTTGTACACATGAGTGTTTAGCGAGTTCAGGCCCTTCTCGGAGGAAGTAACAGCCCTACGTCTCGGAGCCCGGAGGCAGTCGACTGATTTCTATGTGTATGAGTTATAGGGGTGCGAACCCTTCTACCAGTGGAGGGGGGTGGCTTATATAGAGGACGCCAGGACCCCAGCCATCCCACGTAGCAGAGGATTAAAGTACATTAAGGCCGGGCGTTACTGGTAACGCTCTACTTAAAGTGTCATCATGACCATTAAGCCTACTTAATTATAGACGTTTGGATTCAGAGTAGATCCCGAACTCCTAATGGTCGAGTGGGTCTTGATGGTCAAGTGTCTTCAGGTTTGTCGAGTGTCTTCCAGCCGGTCGAGTGGAGTCTCTCTTGGTCGACTGGAAGGTAACTTCGTCTAAGGATGTCCTTGGGCATGGTATCCTAGATAGGTCTATGACCCTACCCTAGGTACATATGCTCATCATTAGCCCCCGAATGGATCGAGGTTCGAGTGAGGAAGGAGTTGATGATTTTCTCCGACTCATTTCTTGCGCTTTGATTGTGTCGTATCTTGGATTGGCGATTTTTCTTTCGGTGTTGGCGTCAACTTTTACTTCAGTCGCCTTGATCCATTCTTATCTTCTGTCGAGTGAACTTTTGAACTTTGGAGAACTTCCGAGCGACGGATCGCGGGAAAGATATTGTCTGATAGATTGATCTGTTGCTAGCGGATTTTGCAGGATCTGAAATTTGGGAAGCGCGCGAAGCGGGGCGGTCCGCGGCAATCAGACGGGATAAGGCGTGGACGCCTCGATTTCCGTGCCGCCTTTTTCGCCACGTATCGTGCGTGCACGACTGTTTTGGGATGCGACAGGATCGCTCGGACCCACTCGTCAGCCACTCGGGAACTCCCTTATATAAAGCGCCGGGGGAGGGTTTTTTGACCAGTGCCTTCCCATTCTTCTCTCTTCCCTCTCTGCCTCCGCCCGCTGCGCCTGCTCCTGGCTCCGCCTATCCACCTCTCGCGCACTTCGCCGACGACAATGGTGAAGGAGAAGACGGCGGCCCTAGAGCGCGCGAAGAAGGCGATGGCGACGGGGCAAGCGAAGGGGAGACCGTCCAGTCGGGGCGGATCTTCGTTGAGGTCCCGCCTGCCGAAGGGTTGGGTCCAAGGGGATTGGATCCGCTCGACCATCACTGAGAAAGATCTCAACGACCTGGCCAATGAGGGACTGATCCCCCACGGGTCAGCGAGGCTCCCGGGGTCCGAGTGTCAACCGCAGCCGCAGGAGGGTGAGTGCGTTCTCTTAGCCACTCACGTAGATTGTGGTTTTTCTCTGCCACCGAGTGTGTTCTTCCGTGGGTTTCTAAATTTCGTTGGGGCGCAACTCCACCATTTCAATCCCAATTCCATCGCCTATCTTGCTGCCTTTGTGTCCATGTGCAAGAACTTCCTGGGTTGTCGACCGCACTGGGGTCTCTTCAAGCACATATTCACCTGTCGCTCACAGACAGTAAAAAAGGCGAGTCCGGATGATGAGAGGACCAAGGTTATTCAGATGTGCGGGGGTCTTGGGATTCAGTTGAGGAATAAGAGCACTTTCCCGGCCATGACCCTTCCTGAGTCGGTCAGAGGGTGGCAGTCGACTTGGTTCTACTGCCAAGACGAGTCGACGCCGGGGCAGTCGACTGGTCTCCCTCCGTTCTCCATGGACCGAGTGGACAAACCGTCTTCTCTGAAGGTGCTTCCTGAGGAGAAAGCCGAGGTAAAAATGTTGATGGAGCGCGTGGTCCAACTCGTTCGGGACGGAGTGACGGGCATGGATCTTCTGGAAGTCTTCCTTAGGCGGCGCATCCAACCGCTCCAGTACCGAGGCCACCCGATGTGGCTGTACTGCGGTACCGAAGACACCACTCGGGTCCATCCAGAAGCAGTCGACGACGCCACGCTGGAGAGGTGGGTGGCCGACATCACAGGGAACAAGGACAACCCTCGAGGGGCTAGGAGGATCCCGCCACTCGACTGTACTTATACGCCGGATGCGGTATGGCCACTTATCCCCGATTGTGATCTTGCTTTATCCATTCTGCTTTGCCGCGAATTGGTCGATTGATCTTTGTTTTGCTTTGTTGTTTGACAGGCCACCACTGAATTGTACTCGATTCCCAATGGGGTGCAGACGCCGACTGAGGAGGAGGAAGGATGCGGGGGCGAAATCCCGGAGGAGTGGGATTCGGATGCTGACGACGACGACGAGGGTGATGACTCTGGTGAGGAGGAAGAAGAGGAGGAGGAGGAGGAAGTTGCGCCTCCCCGCTCGGAAAGACGCTCGAAGCTTGTCCATGATCCCGCGACTGAGCGGGGTAAGGGGGTCGCAACCGCTTCCCAGTCGACCAAGCGCCCTCGGACTACTTCTCCGGCACCGACTGAGAAGGCTTCGAAGCAATCTCGAGTGGCACCGTCGAAGCCTGCAAAGGTCTTGCCGAAGATGAAGATGGTGATCCCCACTATCTCAAGGTAATGGTAGTTTTGAGCTTTCCCTGTTTCATGAACTTGTTCTTGGTCGACTCATGGTCCAATCGACTGACTTTTGGAACTGCAGCGCTGCTACTTCCGACACTTCGGCGAGGGCCGAAGACCACGAGATGGAGGATGCTGCAACCTCGAAACCTGGTATGACTCCTGTGCTGCCGTTTTCAGTCGACTGACTTATTGTCTCTAATTTTGATTCTTTCTGCAGTTTCATCTAACATTGTTATTGACCTTCCTGACGACGACGACGAAGAACCACCACGGCCGAGGAGAAGCAAGAAAACGTCTGCTGGCAAGGCGACTCAGGATGTGCCGGCACCCGAGACGTTGGTCGTGGAGGGAGACAATGTCACTCGACCCACCGTAACCTTCGCGGTGCCGTTGACGAGTGCTCGCCCTTCGTCGTCGAGTGCTGCTCAACCCTCGCTTTTCTCCACCTACCCCGTTCCAGAAGACCAAGCCAGTGCTGCTAGAGAAGCGATACGCCAAGCGGGGGTCATGATGGAGCAAGTGAAGGCGATACGAGAAGCTAGCCAGGCAGCCTATGACGCCAGTTCAGCTCTTCAGAGTAATGTTCAGGTCAGTCGGTCACTGCCTGTTCTGTTAGGATATGATATCTGTAAACTCTTCTTTCTGCAATTCTTAGAGTTTGTCCTGCACCCACTGGGTGTGTCGATTGAAATTCCGGACTAGTGGGGGCACGCTGAGTGCACCCACTGGGTGTAGTCCCCAAGGCTATGGTCGACTGCTGGCAGTCGACTATAGTCTTTATGTCTTAAGTTTTTTCCTTACTCGACTAGGTCGAATAGATTCATAGACCGGTGGGGGCACGCTGAGTGCACCCACTGGGTGTAGTCCCCGAGACTGTGGTCGACTGCTTGCAGTCGATTATAGTCTGAAGAACACCTCCGGTTTTTTTTGTGTTGTTGGTCGACTGGTCGACTCTAACCAATGAAACTAGTGGGGGCACGCTGAGTGCACCCACTGGGTGTAGTCCCCGAGACTATGGTCGAATGTTTGCATTCGGCCGTAGTCTTAGAAACGCTAAGATTTTTCCTTACTCACTCGGAAGTGAATTGTCTTTGACATCTGTCGATTGGTTCTTCGTAGAAATCCTGTGACCTTGCGTCTCGTTATACTGAGTTGGAGAACAAACACATTCATCTCGAGCTCGATCTGAAACTGGCCCAAGAGAACTTGACGAAGGCGAAGGAGGAAGCTAAAGGTATGCTGGGTGAGGCCTTTGACGACTGCCTTTGCCTCCCACTTGTTTCCGAATCTAATCTCACTGTAACTTTGCAGGCAAAGTGAGGGATGCCCTGAAGAAACAAGAGCTTGACTTGTCTGAGATGCAAAAAACTGCTTTAGAGAAGACCAGGCTCGCGGATGAGAAGCTGGCTTCAGTGACTAAGCTTGAAGAAGAAAACACCAATCTGAAAGCTGCTCTTGATGCTGCCAACTAGGAGGTCAGTCGACTGAAAAGCGACAAGACCACCCTGAATTACAAGGCCAGTGAGTTGAAGAGAAAGAAGAATGATCTAGAGGCTTATCTGGGTGGACTCGCCAAGAAGTTGTTCCTCATGCTTGAAGGTAATCCTTTGTATCAAACAAATATTTTAATTGTAAATTTTGACTGTTTGTCTTGACTCAGTGATTGTGCTTGCAGAATTTTATCAGAACTTTGAAGAGGAGACTGGTCGACTGGAAGTAAACCTGGACCCCATCAACTCTCCTGTGAAAGATGAAGTCGCCATGAACGTGCTCCGACTTGAATCTCGTGTTGCTGCCATCATTGATTATCTCGCAAGGCTGAAGGTCGCAACTTCCCGCATCGACACAACACTCTGGCCAAGAGAGACACTCCAGAACGACCTCGAGTCTCTGATGACTCGACTGAACGAGGTCCCAAGTCGAGTGCAGGAGTGGAAGAAGTCTTCGGCCAGGTGCGGTGCGGATGTTGCTCTGTCTCTGGTCCGCGTTCACTGCAAGGATGCACGAGAGGACAAGCTGGTGGCTCTTAGGGTGGCCAACACCAAGAAGCACGATTTCAGATCTTTCATGGAGACCTTCATTGCCGCTGCCACTCGGATTGCAGACGGAATTGATCTGGACGAGTTTGTGGCACTTTCCAGCCCTCCACAGGAGGGGTAAAAAACTTCTGAGCTTGATACTTTAAATTTGCCTCGGTATGCCGAGTGAGTTTTGTAACCAACAAACCTTAACAGGCCTAGCGCCTGAGCACTTTCGGTTCCGTTAGGTGTTATCCGAACTTGGGTTCGTCGCTGAATATGTTTGCATTTGGTTTGAGGCGTCTTTTGCAGGTTAAAGCGAAGCGCTTATTGCCATCGACTTGCCCCCCAATTTACTTAGGCGAGCACTGGGCTGCAGCTAAGTCTCCGAGTGAGAGGTTTGCCCTCCACTCGGTAGGATTTTTAGGTACTTAGGCGAGCACTGGGCTACAGCTAAGCCCCCGAGTGGGAGGTCTGCTCTCCACTTAGTAGGATTTCATACACTTAGGCGAGCACCGGGCTGCAGCTAAGCCCCCGAGTGGGAGGTCTGCTCTCCACTCGGTAGGATTTTTAGATACTTAGGCGAGCACTGGGCTGCAGCTAAGCCCCCGAGTGGGAGGTCTGCTCTCCACTCGGTAGGATTTCATACACTTAGGCGAGCACTGGGCTGCAGCTAAGCCCCTGAGTGGGAGGTCTGCTCTCCACTCGGTAGGATTTTTAGATACTTAGGCGAGCACTGGGTTGCAGCTAAGCCCCCGAGTGGGAGGTCTGCTCTCCACTCGGTAGGATTTTTAGATACTTAGGCGAGCACTGGGCTGCAGCTAAGCCCCCGAGTGGGAGGTCTGCTCTCCACCCGGTAGGATTTCAGACACTTAGGCAAGCACTGGGCTGCGGCTAAGCCTCCGAGTGGGAGGTCTGCTCTCCACTCGGTAGGATTTCAGACACTTAGGCGAGCACTGGGCTGCAGCTAAGCCCCCGAGTGGGAGGTCTGCTCTCCACTCGGTAGGATTTTTAGATACTTAGGTGAGCACTGGGCTGCAGCTAAGCCCCCGAGTGGGAGGCCTGCTCTCCACTCGTTAGGATTTCAGACACTTAGGCGAGCACTGGGCTGCAGCTAAGCCGCCGAGTGGGAGGTCTGCTCTCCACTCGGTAGGATTTTTAGACACTTAGGCGAGCACTGGGCTGCAGCTAAGCCCCCGAGTGGGAGGTCTGCTCTCCACTCGGTCCCGAGGCCGCAAGAGCGCCAGGCGCTGCACCGACCGTCGATCCCTCTGCCGCTGCTGCTGCGCCAGGCTCCGAAGAGCCCCAGCCCGGCGCCTACTTGAAGGCCGGCGATGGCGTCTTCATCAAGCTCCCCTGGGCGTCGAGCTCCAGGGCGCCGGTCGAAGGAGAAACTTTTGACGAAGAGGTGCTCGCCTCCGCTGGGCTGGCGCTGGTCGACGCGCCAAGCAGCAGCAACGACGAGCCTGAGGAGGAGCGATTGCTACGGAAGCTTCTATCGCTCTACTGCGCCCGACAAGCCAAGCTGGCATCCCGAGAGGCGCTTGTCGCGAAGGCGGGAGTGGACATCGAGAAGCGCGCGGAGGAGCTCCGGGGTCTCAGGTAGGAAGCTCTCCGATCCTTAGCAGAGGAGCGGGAGCAACTCGCCGAGGAGCGAAAAGCCTTCCTCCTCGGGAAGGCTGAGGTTGAGGAGCAGCAACGACTTGCTGCCGAGAAGCTGTCTGCGCAGGAAGGCGAATTGGCGCAGCGCAGGGTCAACCTTGACAGCCATGAAGAGGAGCTTGCCGCACGCGAGCAAGCGATTGGCGGGGCTCTCAAGGAAGCAAAGGATGCTGCCGCAGCTGCCGAGGACGCCAAGAAGGAGCTGGAGACGAAGATGGCGTAGCTGGAGGCTGATCTCAAGGCGAGCTGCGAGGAGCTTGCTGTGCTCAAGCGTGAGCGCGAGAAGGACGCCGCTGCTCATGGTGAGCTGCAGGGTCGTCTCGCCGAGAGGAGCCAAGAGCTTAGCGCCGCCAAGGACTCCAACGCAGATCTCGAGTTGAAGCTGGCCACCTTGACCAAGACGCTGGACGGCGCCAGGGAGCAGGAGGTGGCCTTGAAGGAGAAGATCAAGGCCGACGAGGTGCTGCTGGCGAATGCTGCTGCCGCCCACGACGCTTTCCGGGAGACTGTGGAGCACTGGACCGAGGGTCTCGTGGATCTTGCCGCAACCATCGACGGGGAGCTGGCGCAGCTAGGGATAGAAGATCTCAGGTACTCCTCCGACGAGCACCTCCAACCCAGCACCAAGCTCAGCCTGTTCTTCAAAGGCGTGGCGACGGCCCTCCAGCGACTCTGGGAGAAGATCCCAAAGTAGCTGGCCGACGAGTCGCGCAGGATCTGCGCGGGGGCTCTTCAGAAGGTGCTGGTGAAGGTGGCCTTCCGCAACCCAGGCCTCAACCTCACCAACGTCCTCAGGTCCTTGCCGCCGGATGCTGATCTGGAAGCGCTCAAGGCCCTTGTCGCACCCATTGTGGACAAGGTGAGCGAGATCAAGAGGGTTGAGGGCGATCGCGTAGATTAGGCCGCCCTTCTTTTCTTTTTCTTTGTCGCTGCCGGTCATGTCATGAGAACATTCTGTTAGAGCTGCGACAAGTTATCTTGTAATATAACTCTGTTTTGGGTAGAGATTGCTATGTTATTTCCTTTACTTGATCCCTTCCTTTGTATGTTTTTGCCCTATGCTTTTAGGGAACTTGTCGGCGCAGGCACCTTGAACCGCGAGCGCTGAGTGCGGGACGTCAGCAGCCTGCTGGCGGTGCCGCTACCGACAAGAAACCTTGTCGCAACTAGTCACAGCTCTCTTAAATTGTTGAGCAGACTCGAAACAAAGCAAGGGCGCAACTAGCTACGAGTTGGTTCCTCCGCGCACAGGTTTTCCATACAAAGTACGGCCGTTCGAGGAGAATAACTTAAAAATTTAAAACTGATTGCTCAAACTTTGGCAACTTAGCTTTTCTGTCGTTTGCTTCCCGGTAAGGCGAAACTCCCTTGAGCGACGCCTGGTTCACACCATTATCTTCTCCCTTCCCCCCGGCAAACTTGTGGGCGAGGGATCCTTCCTTTCCTTGAGAAAGAGAAAGAGGAGAAAATAAAGATACGGAGCCTCATGGCTCATTATTGCTTACCTAGGGTAGGTGCTGCACAAAGTGTCAGATAGCGCATGCAAATATAAAGTAAAAAGCATCAAATCAACAAGATGTGCGGGGCGCACGAGCTTTACTCATGCACAGGGTCTGCGCCCGGCTTTGTACAAAGGATTACATGCAACATCGGCAAGACTTGTACAAAAGGTGGTTGCCGGAACAGGTTCCGGCAACCGCGCCCTACGGGTAAAACTTACGAAGATGTTCAATGTTCCAGGAGTTGCTCACCGGAATGCCATCTTCGGTCTCAAGGCGGACAACGCCAGGCCTAGTGACTCGTTTCACCCGGTAAGGGCCTTCCCACTTCGGCGTCAACTTGTTGGAATTCTTGGTGGACTGAACGCGCCGAAGAACAAGGTCGCCTTCCTCGAAACTTTTGGCATTAACTTTGCGGCTATGGTAGCGGCGCAAAGCTTGCTGGTATCGAGCAGCTCGTACAGCAGCCTGAAGACGGTCCTCCTCAAGGAGCAGCGCGTCATCTTGTCGCAGCTGCTCTTGCTCAAGCTCATCATAAGCGAGCACTCGAGGTGACCCGTATACGAGTTCCGTGGGGAGAACTGCCTCCGCTCCATAGACTAGAGCGAAAGGTGTCTGGCCAGTAGCTCGATTTGGCGTTGTTCTGATCGACCAAAGAACCACCGACAACTCCTCAATCCAGTTTCTTCCGCACTTGTGCAGCCTGTCGAAAGTCCTGGTCTTGAGCCCGCGCAGCACTTCAGCATTCGCCCTCTCTGCTTGACCGTTGCTCCTCGGATGAGCAACAGAAGCGAAGCAGACCTTGGCGCCAAGATCTTGGACGTACTGCATGAAGGTGCGGCTTGTGAATTGCGTGCCGTTGTCGGCGATGATCCTGTTAGGGATCCCGAAACGGCAAACAATTGACCTGAAGAACTTGACTGCTGACTATGATGTCACCTTCCTCACTGGTTCCACTTCCGGCCACTTTGTGAACTTGTCGATTGCAACGTACAAGTACTCAAAGCCCCCGACAGCTCGGGGAAAGGGGCCGAGGATGTCGAGCCCCCAGACCGAAAATGGCCAGGATAAAGGGATCGTCTGGAGAGCTTGAGCTGGCTGGTGTATCTGCTTGGAATGGAACTGGCACGCTTCACACTTGGTTACTTGTGCAGTTGCATCCTGGAGGGCTGTCGGCCAAAAGAAACCTTGCCGGAACGCTTTGCCGGCAAGTGCTCTTGCGCCAATGTGGTGACCACATATGCCTCCATGTATCTCTGCCAACAACTTTTGTCCGTCTTCCCGGTGAATACACTTCAATTTCACGCCGTTGAGTCTTCTTCTGTACAGTGTGTTGTCGACAAACTGGTACATACTTGACTGCCGAGCTACTCTTTCCTCTTCTTCTTGTTCTTCGGGAAGTTCTCCTGTCTGAAGGAAACGGACAATCTATTGTGCCCATGTTGGAGCTTGCGGCTCGACAACAAGGACTAAAGGCATAGCTGCTGCTGCGGGAACATCCGCTTCTACGGTGAGAACCTGCGGCTCAGCCGGAGCTTGATGTTCCCTGGCAAGCTTGCCGGAGCAAAACTTGTCGGGAGCGTCTGCTTCAACGGAACAAACCCTAAGGCTTGCCGGAGCAGACTGCTCCTCAGCATCCTTGGTGTTGATCTTGGGGACCTTCTTGGCGGCGGCTTCGGGGAGCTCTGCCGGAAAGTAGTCACCAGAAATCAACTTCCTCTTCTTGCTCTGTCCAGTTGATGGCGTTACAGACGGTTGAGTCAGCTTGAGCACAAAGATCCCTGGTTCCACAGGTAACTTAAGTGGGGCGCACTTCGACAGGCCATCGGCAATGTCGTTCTGAGCTCTTGGAACATGTTCCATCTGTAGGCCGTCAAAGTGCTCTTCTAGCTTTCTCACTTCATCAACGTAAGCTTCCATCAACGGACTCTGATAAGTCTTGTTCACTTGGCGGACGACAAGCTGTGAGTCACCCCTGACAATGAGCTTCTTGATCCCGAGGTCTGCTGTGATCCTGAGACCGGCAAGCAAACCTTCATACTCTGCAGTATTGTTTGTTGCTTGCTCCTTGGGAAAGTGCATCTGGACTACGTACTTGAGGTGCTCTCCGGTGGGTGCAACAAGTATCACGCCAGCACCGGCGCCTTGCAGTGAGAAGGCACCATCAAAGTACATCAGCCACTCTTTGCTTGCTTCCTTGACGGGGATGCTCGTTTCTGGAATTTCTTCATCTGGTGTTGGTGTCCACTCCACTATGAACTCTGCTAATGCCCTGCTTTGGATAGTTGAAGTGCTTTCAAACTTGAGGCCAAAGCTTGACAGTTCCAGTGCCCACTCGACAATCCTTCCTGTTGCTTCCGGATTTTGCAGTATCCTCTTCAGCGGAAAACGAGTGACGACCATGATCTCATGTGCTAGGAAGTAATGGCGCAACTTTCTCGAGGCCATGAGAAGGCCGAAAAGCAATTTCTGCACACCAGAGTACCTTGACCTAGCCCCCTGCAGAAGGGAACTGACAAAGTAAACTGGGTGCTGCACCATTCTCTTCTACATCTCCTCACGTGTCTGCGCAGATCCATCTTTGTCGGGGCCAGAGCTTGCCAGCGAAGTCCCTTGCTTGTCGCTGGATGTACTCGCCGTGGTTGCTGGCTCATCGTCCGCCTCCCTCTCCGCTACTAATGCAGCACTAACCACTTGATTGGTTGCCGCTATATACAGCAGCAACTTCTCTTGTGGCTTAGGTGCGACAAGTGTTGGAGTGGAGGACAGATATCTCTTTAAGTCCTGCAGCGCAGCCTCCGCTTCCGGAGTCCATTTCATTGGACCTGCCTTTTTCAATATTTTGAAAAATGGCAGGGCGCGCTCAGCAGACCTAGAGATAAACCTGCTGAGAGCAGCCACACAACCGGCAAGCCTTCGTACATCCTTGACGCGCTTCGGTGCTTCAATCTGCTCAATGGCCTTGATCTTGTCGGGATTGGCTTCAATTCCCCGCTGAGACACGAAGAACCCGAGAAGCTTGCCGGAGGGGACTCCAAACACACACTTCTCGAGGTTAAGCTTGAGGTTGATCCTACGCAGATTTGTAAAGGTTTCGTCTAAATCTTGGATCAGAGTTGCCTTGTCCTTGCTCTTGACCACTATGTCATCCATGTAGGCTTCCACATTTCTGTGTATCTGCGGCTCAAAAGCGTCATGGACTACCCTTGCAAATGTTGAACCAGCATTCTTTAGACTGAAAGGCATCCGTACAAAACAGTATGTGCCACAGGGGGTAATGAATGCGGTCTTCTCCTCATCCTCTTCTGCCATGAAGATCTGATGATATCCTAAGTATGCATCAAGAAATGAAAGCAAGTCACATCCGGCCGTGGAGTCAACAATCTGGTCAATGCGCGGTAAGGGAAATGGGTCTTTGGGACAAGCTTTATTGACATCGGTAAAGTCGATACAAAGCCTCCATTTCCTGTTTGCCTTGCGCACGACTACAGGATTGGCCAACCACGTAGGATGGAGCACTCCTCTGACAAGGCCTGCTGCTTCCAACTTCTTGATTTCTTCAGCGATGAATTCTTGGCGTTCCACTGCCTGTTTCCTGACTTTCTGCTTGACGGGCCGCGCATGAGGACAGACAGCAAGATGGTGCTCGATTACTTTCCTGGGAACACCGGGGATGTCAGACGCTTGCCACGCAAACACGTCGACGTTCGCCCGCAGGAAAGCAACGAGCGCGCTTTCCTATTTAGGGTCGAGAGTGGCACTGATGGTGAAGGTACCACCAGTGCCGTCCTCCTTGGCGGGTACCTTCTTGGTCTCTGGTGAAGCTACCATTGTCTTCTTACACTTGCTGGTGGAGCTCGATGGTGCGTCCTCGACGGTAGCGCAGCACTCCGAAGAGGAGCGCTTGCCGGAGTGGGCATCAGAACTCTTGCCGGACTTGGTATTCTTCTTTCCCCCCGGGAGCTTCAACGGCAAGTGATATGTGATCTGTTGCGGCTGCTGCTTCCCGGTAGATCTTGTCGGCGCAGATAAGAGCATCCTTCTTGTCGCCAGGGACAGAGATGACACTTATCAGGCCTGGCATCTTCAGCACGTTGTATGCATAGTGAGAGGCTGCCATGAATTTGGCGAGCGCTGGACGGCCGAGTATCCCATTGTAAGGCAATGGAAAGTCAGCAACGTCAAAAGTGACCCTCTCAGTCCTGAAGTTTAACTCGCTGCCAAATGTTACCGGCAACGTGATCTTTCCCTTCGGCTTGCTCCTTCCCGGATTGATTCCTTGGAATGTGCCGGCCTCTTCGAGCTCACTATCAGGGATCTGGAGTTTTTGGAGTACCGCGGAGGAGATCAGGTTCAAGCCGGCCCCGTCGTAAACTAGCATCTTAGTGACCTTGAGGTTGCGGATAGTTGGTGAAACCAACATCGGCAAGCACCCGACCGCAGTTATGCGATCAGGGTGGTCCTCAATATCAAAGATGATAGGCGTGCTGGACCATTTCAGAGGCTTGCGTGACTCGACGGGTGGCTCTGCTGCATTGACTTCCCGCACCCATTGCTTGAGTTGGCGGTGTGAAGTATGCAGAGAAGCACCACCGTCAACGCACAGGACCTCTGTGGCTTTCTGGAACTCCTGCTCATCGGCCTCGTCATCATCCATATCTTCGTCGTCGTCGTCATCTTCATCCTTGTCACGGCCACGTGGAGGTCTGTCTCCTTGCCACTGCTTAGCCTTGCCGCGGCGTCCTCCTCGGCCGGGGCGTTTCTTGCCGATTCCTCCAGCACCTTCCTGGCCCTTCTCCTTGTCGCGCTGCTCGTATTCAGCCTTCTGCTGCTCGACAAGCTGCTCGACCTTCTTGCAGCTCTGGAGGTCATGGCCCTTGGTGTGGTGGATCTTGCAGTACTGCCTGTTGGCGCCGTCTTGCTTGTCGGCGACCGCCACAGCCTGGTGGTTGGTGCCTGCGGCAATCTCCTTGCCGGAGCAACCATCTTTGGCTCTCTTGCCGGACTGCTCAACGACTAGCACCTCTTTGCCTTTCTTCTTCCTGTTGTTCCGCCGCCGGTTTTTCTTTGCCGGGGCAGCATCCTCACTATCAGATCCTCCTGCTCCTGTATTCTCTCCGGGGAGTTTCCTCCCTTCCTCAGCATGCGCACACTTGTCGGCCAGGGCATATAGCTCACTGACGTCTCTGATCTTGCACATCGCCATCTCCTCCCGCATCCTGCGGTTTCGCACGTTCTGATGGAACGCGCTGATTACCGCGGCAGGGTGGACATCTGGGATGTTGTGCTGTACGCGGCTGAATCTCTGAATGTACTTGCGCAGGGGCTCTCCTTCCTTCTGGGCGAGCAGATGAAGGTCGCTTTCTTGGCCATGAGGCTTGTGTCCGCCTGTAAAGGCGCCGACAAACTGATGGCACAAGTCAGCCCAGGAGGATATGGAGTTGTCCGGCAAGTGCATGAGCCAAGATCTGACATTGGGCTTGAGCACCAGCAGGAAGTAGTTGGCAAGGATCTTGTCGTCCCGTCCCCCGACAGCTTGCACCGTGATGGTGTAGATGCTGAGGAACTCCGACGGATGCGTCTTGTCGTCATACTTCTCCGGTACGTCTGGCTTGAAATTCTTCGTGCTGGGCCACTAGACTTGCCGCAGCTCACGAGTGAACGCAGGGCAACCTACCGCGTACGGCAAGTCGCCTGGTTCCCCTGGCGCATGCATGTCGACAGAGGGCCCAGCGCGCTGGTCTGATTGACGCCGCGCTTCTCTTCGGCACTCGATGCGAGTACGAGCTTCTTCTTGCTGTCGTTCGTGAAGAACTTGGCGCTGGTCGCGACGAGCTTGCGGATCCGATGATGCGGTGGAGTCGCTGTCGAGGTGGATCCGGTGAGTCGGCGATCTTGGCCTTCGGGGTGGAGAGTGCATGGTGGTTGCACCCCCACCGGTTTTGTCGCCATCGGCTCGTGCCTGGCAGTCCTGCCGCGGCAGCGATGTACTCGGCTGCCGTGGAGTGTCGCCGTTGGCGAAGCCGATGAGACTCTGAATGGTGGCCCTCCATTCGTCGATCTTGTCTGTCGTTGGAGGGTAATCCAGGAGCAGTTGAGCTCACACCAAAGCTTCTGCTCGAGTGGTGGGCGGCTGTGGCGAACGGTGCGAGGAGCGGGATATGCTCGGACTTCTAACTACGTTAGAAGGAGCAGTATCCCGTCCAGGCGACCGTGTCTCGCTCGTGCCAGCATGTTGGCGTGCATGTTGGTCTTGAGCACCCCGAGATCCACCAGCTCGATCTTGGCCCAACAAACGTATGGTACTGCGAATACCATGACGCTGTCGGTCCTGCGCCTCTTGAGATGGGTGCAGTGCATGTACGGATGCCGATGTCTGTGCAGCCTTGTCCTTGGACATGGCAGCACCGTGAGCTCCCTCATCGGCGCCCGTCCTTCCGCCGGCGTCTACCCCGCCACCCGTTTGCTCTGGTGGTGGTGGGATCGACGTGGACGGAACAGTTGCCCCCGAAGCCTTCTTCTTCGGTGGCATGTCGATGAAGAAGATGAAGATCTAGCTCGTGTGAACGCCGGATCAGGTTCACACAATCTCGACGCCCCCTACCTGGCGCGCCAAAGATGTCAGGGAAACTGATCCACGAACACCTATGGGACCGGCGGACCGAGCCCCTTTCGGTTCGGCGGGGGGCGGACATCGCACGAAGAGCGGATCGAGGCGAAGCACACGAGCAGTTTACCCAGCTTCGGAGCTCTCCGGAGAGATAACACTCCTACTGCTGCATGTTTTAGTGTATTGAGTTCTTGCTCGGGAGCGCTGAGTGCTACAGTGCACTCTAGCTGCTAACGAGACCGAGCGTGAGTGTTTTTCTGGCTTCGAACTGAGCCGAACCTCCTCTACGTTGCGCATGGGCCTCCTTTTATACGCTCAAGGGGTCACCGATAGGTGGCAACGTAGACAAGGGTAAAAATGGAAAAGGAGTTGCGGTTGGTACAACTACCTGTACAGTGTATCCTACCTAACCCTGACGGCAGGGGACAAAGGCATTAAATGCCTGTCTGTGTTGCCCAAATAGTGCAGAAAAGGACCGTTAGGGACGCCACCGTTTGCCACAATGGTAATCTTGTCAGCGTCGCTTGCCACCGCACACCGTTGGCTGCACAACCTCTCTCCACGCGCGCCTGGAAAGGCCCCAGGGCGACACGTTGGTGGATGTGCTGGAGCGCAGGTACAGGGTGGTAGCTTGTCGCGGCAAGCGCCTTGCCGCGGTCATTGTCTTGTCGCGCCCGAAAGCTTGTCGCTCACCGGGCCTTGCCGGGACGCGTGGCGCGTCGCGGCAAGTTCCTTGAGATGCCTTGGTTGGCCTTCCCGGCAAGCTCCTCTTGCCAGGGTCTTGTCTCTTGGCTTGAATACTTTGTTCTTGAATGGTTCCAAAGGAACCATGGAGGACCTTGGCGGTCGCCCGGCAAGCCTTGCCGCGGGGTGCTGCAACTGCCCGTGCACAAGTTCGGGATACTAGGGTACCCCTATTCTAGTACACCGACACCCGGACGGATGCAAGTTTTAGGAAAACGATGCCGATGCAATGTAGATGATGACATGGCAAAATGCAACACGCAAGCAAATGACATGGCAACGACAGAGAATAACTGGCAGACACCTAACGCATCGAATCCGGGGCGTTACAACACTCCACCACTACGAGAGGATCTCGTCCCGAGATCTAGGATGGCACCAGAGGGAAAAGGAAGAGGAAGATAAGCGGTAAAACTAAGTTGCTTCTTCGACAAACGAGTGAAACCATGAACCTTGAGAGGTTGAGCAAAATGAAGAAAGAAAACAACGAAGATGAACAAAGTTGAAAACACTCCGTTAGAAAAGAGGAACAAGGAACATTCGAGAACCTTGTAGGTTTAGTGATAAGATAGATATTGAAACCACTCCGGTTAAAACTAGATGGAGAAGGAATAAGATTGAGATAATTTGGGCAGCACTCCGGTTGAATATGGAAGGAATAGAACATGAACTTGAGAAGATGGGATGATACTTGATGAAATCAACAACATACTGCCTCTGGAACTATTGAAAAAAATGGCACAAGGGGTAAGAAAGATTTCAGACAACACTCCGGTTGTGAAGGGGCAAAACTTGATAAGATGAAAGCCTTGAAGAGATGACACAACACTCCGATTAAATGGAGAAGCAAGGAGAAGAACATGATCTTGCCAAAGCAAGATGATGAGTGAAAAGAGCAACATCACAATGCCTCCGGAACGAAAGAATAGAAGTTAGACCGTTGGGATAAAGGGACGGAGAAGAAAATGACAACTTGTGCCACAAATGAGCTTGGAAAGCACCCTTCCAAGATGGTTACAACGGGGTTGTTGGAAAACCAACAACGAAAAGAATAAGCTTTTAGTGGGCTTATGGAAACATCGCAAGACTATGAGATGACATTCTGCCACTAACGAAAAACAATTGCTTGTTTGAGATCAACGAAGAGATGAAAAACCTCTTTCACCGAGAAGGATATGGAGAAAGCTTGGATCAATGATAAGCACCACAAATAGCAACATTGCCAATGGAAGGCTTTAGGTGAAATATAACCCAAGATAACTCCAATAAAGAGATTGATGGATTTAAAATACCTTATGATCGAAGAGAAAAATGATGGTTTTTAACATATCTCATTCTTGACAACATGTGAATCATGAAACACGAACTCAAATTGTCAAGAATGACATAACACCACCTCAAGAGATAAGGTAGAAGGAATTGCACTTCGAAATGCAAAAGAAGAATACTTGAACTCCTCAAAACAAAACATGTGTTGAGCACCATGTTTATTTTTGAGTATAGCTTGGCGGATCTTAGCTCCGAGAGAAATCTTGAAGAACAATTGAAGAATGAAAAGAATCCTTGACGAACCACCATGTAGAGCCTCCATGAAGAACTCCGATAATGAAAGGATGATAAAAAGAAAGAGAAGTTGAAAACACAAGGTGAAGGCTTGCGATGATTTAGATGGAGCTTTGCGATGAGATAGTGCGGAAAACTTGGAACTCCGGAAAAGAAAAGATGAAGCATCTCGAACCGAGAAATGTGACATGATGAACAACTCTGGAAAGAAGAAACTAGATCACTCGGATGAAACAATAATAAGAATTACGGTATGCGTATCCTTCACCAATTTAAATTGATGACAAACAACGGATTTGGCATACTACTTATTCTCATAGAAAGGATTAAGAGAGATATAGAGCAAACTTGAGAAGGTCTTGATGGAACCACCGGTGGGATTGAAACAACGAAAGAATGGATGAATTGATACGATAACGAAGAAAGTGAAATCTTGAACAAACCATCGAAAGAATTGAAAAAGACCATAGCAAAGGCACAATTCACCGGGAAGAATTGGAAAACGAATGAAGATACTTGAGGTGATTTAGATACATGAGAACGAAGAGATCATGAACTGACTAGAGGGTATTTGAACGATTCACCGGTAAGATTTGGAGAACAAGAGTTGAAGGTTGAGAATGAGTAATATTCAGAAATGATGGCATTCGGATTATCAAGAAAGGAAGCAACTCCTGAAATGCATCAAATGGTTGAAAAGAATTCTCACAATCGAAAACAATTATGAGAGGATGACATAAGCTAGAACTATGAATCTTCAAGAGAATGGACCAAGATTTAAGAGAAATCCTTCTTCGGTCTTCAAGGTCCGAGAATGACGATGAAGAACACCACCAAGAATTGTTGAGATACTCCGGGATGAAAATTAGAAAGGTTGAACCAACGATGAAAGAATTTGAAAGATCTTGGAGAAGGACATATGACTTATGATAAATCATTCTTACATCACACTTGAAAAGAATTAGGAATGACTCCAGAATAATTAGAAGAGTCAGGTAAGATCCTGGGAAAAGACCTGTGGGTTAGGGCCCACTAAAAAGAAAACACCATTGGAAATGATTTTAAAGAGAGATTGCACCGGTTGAATTAAATGGCTCAAAAGAGATAACAACCTCGAGATATCTAGAACAGATTAGGAATGATAACACGAATCTTCCGAGATATCTTCAGCACTCTAGAACAAATGAATAGCGAGAAGTGAAAGATTAAGAGGTGCACCGGTATGAAAAAGCATTTGACACGAGGAAAAGAATATGATCAACACTGAAAGCTTGAAATGGATCCACCGGAGAAGAAAAAGAACGAAGGATGATGAACTTGAAGCTCCGTTAGTATCTTCGTGAGAATCACCGGATAAGAACATTGATTGAAAAGAATGAAGAGACTTCACATGAATAAATGGATACTTGATTAACATATATGAGTCCTTGCAGAAAAAGGGTGGGAGGGCGGGAAAACAAAGGCAACTTGGGATGGATGAAACAAACACCGGTGTGAAAACTTAGAGTTGATCTTGCGGATGGGAAAAAATGATGTGATCCACTTGAAGAGAAGCACGCCGGTTGGAAAGAATTGACATGACAATCTCGATGATCAAAAGGATTAGCACTCCCATAAAATTATGAGAACACCATTTAGGAAAGGTATGGAATCAACACTTGACATTGAAGCAACTCAAATACCACAACTCAAAACAAAACAAAGGATTGGCTTGCAGAAATAAGCCAGAACAAATACATATGATAGAGATTTACCCAATCCCATATCATGCATCTGTCGGAAAGATATTCTAGGAGCTACTTGAATTCCCACCTATAAAACTCCCGAAACTTTCTGGTTATGCAATCTGGTATTGGGGACACAGGGGAAGCAATATATCTCACCCAAACTAACAATCCCTACATCCAGCTGTATCCATCCGTCAACAAATAACCAAGAAAACTCCGGAAATCGTGTACCTCAACCTTCGAAAAGCATCCGTTATACGAGTTATGGCAATACTCTCGAACTCCCCAGTACTGGGTGACGTCGAGGTTATCTCACCAACAACTGCATAAAATAGATTTTCGATGTCGGCAAAACTCAGGTATTCCAGAACTGCAATGATAAAATTGTGACGACAACACCTCGGAGCTCAACTCCCCGGGTCAATGCCACATAATAGACAGGAGGCACCAAGAACAATGTTCTCATCACAAAACCATCGGAACGATTCCAAGATACCCGCGTGATCCAAATTTTTTTTAGTGAAATTTGAGGAGAGGAAAGTCAAAACATCTACGTCAAGAGACCTCACCAGAGCGACGAAGGGGCCGAGGAGTAAAAAGAATCCTACTCTTCGATATATATAATCCTAAGACTCAAAATAGTTTTCTTCTAGACTCAACAACGGCCAACAATCAAGGGGGCTCCTATGGTCGGTCGAGGCTCTGATTATCAACTTGTCACGCCCAATATGCGATACTATCCTAAAGAGACTCGAAGGTCCCACCAAGGATAGAACCGCATATTGAAACGCTTTTGCAAGGTGGATATCATTACATCAACATTACATAATAGATGGGGATACATACATAAGGCATACAATGCCACACGAATACAACAATATATCATACACAATATCAACATCCGACTACAGATGAAACACAAACAGAAGCTCAAACGACATCCACCCTGCTAGCCTAGGCTGCCGACCTGGAACCTATCCCCTGATCGAAGTAGAAGCAGAAGAAGAACTCCAAAACAAGCAAACATTGCTCTCGCGTCATGATCATCGCATAACCTGTACCTGCAACTGTTGTTGTAGTAATCTGTGAGCCACGAGGACTCAGCAATCCCATTACCATGGGTATCAAGACTAGCAAATCTTAATGGGAAAAGAAGGGGTAAAGTGGTGAGGCTACAGCAGTGACTAAGCATATATGGTGGCTAACATACGCAAACAAGAGCGAGGAGAGAGCAAGCGGAACGGTCGTGAAGCTAGCAATGATCAAGAAGTGATCCTGAACTCCTACTTACGTCAAACATAACCCAGAAACCGTGTTCACTTCCCGGACTCCGCCGAAAAGAGACCATCACGGCTACACACACGGTTGATGCGTTTTAATTCGGATCTGGTGTCAAGTTATCTACAACCGGACATTAACAAATTCCCATCTGCCTATAACCGCAGGCACGGCTTTCAAAAGATTATACCCTGCAGGGGTGTCCCAACTTAGCCCATGACAAGCTCTCGTGATCAACAAAGGAATACACCTTCTCCCAGGAAGACCCGATCAGACTCGGAATCCCGGTTTACAAGACATTTCGACAATGGTAAAACAAGACCAGCAAGACCGCCTGATGCGCCGACAATCCCGATAGGAGCTGCACATATCTCGTTCTCAGGGCAACACCGGATGAGCAATCTGTACAACTAAAACCAGACCTCAAGTTTCCCTAAGGGGGAGCTGCAAAGGGCTCTAGTTCGGACCAACACTTAGACAAGCACTGGCCCTGGGGGGCTGTAATAAAGATGACCCTTGGGTTAATTACTCCCAAGGGAAAAGTAGGTGGTGGTGAGGCAAATGGTAAACCAATGTTGGGCCTTGCTGGAGGAGTTTTATTCAAAGCGAACTGTCAAGGGGGTCCCATAAATCACCCGACCGCGTAAGGAACGCAAAATCCGGGAACATAACACCGGTAGGACGGAAACTAGGGCGGCAAGAGTGGAACAAAACACCAGGCATAAGGCCGAGCCTTCCACCCTTTACCAAATATATAGATGCATTAATAATATAAGAGATATTGTGATATCCCAACCAAAATCCTGTCCACCATGGAGCAATCTTCAACTTCACCAGCAACTAGCAACGCTATAAGAGGGCTGAGCAAAGCGGTAACATAGCCAAGCAACAGTTTGCTAGGAAGGGTGTCAAAGGTTAGAGGTTCATGGAAATTTGGGAGGCTTGATGAGCAAAAGATAGGTAATGCAGCATAGCGATAGAACGAAGCAACTAGCATAGCAATGATAGTAGTGAGATCCAGGGTAGTGGTCATCTTGCCTGAAATCCCGCAAGGAAGAAGAACGAGTCCATGAAGAAGACGAACGGATGAAACCGAACCAAGCGTAGACGAACGAATCCTCACGATCGCAACATTACCAGAACTAAGAAGCAACATCGGAAAGAAACAAACAACATGGTAAACACACAAGCATAATCATGGCATATATGATACATGTCCGGTTTAATAAGGCATGGCATGGCAAAGTGCAACAAACAATACTACAAGTTAAGTGGAGCTCAATATGCAACGAGTTGCATATTGATGAAACACCACATGACTTATTTAGTTCTCTCTCGTTTAGGTACACAACAATGTTACATGTTGTTAAACATGGCAAGGGGTGAAGCATATGAAAATTGCCTATCTAGGCAAGTTTAAATGGGCCGGAAGTAACAAACAACAATTCCGAAAAATCCTCATGAGCAATATTCGAATTTGGTACTGTTCTGCCCTAAACCATATTTTAATGTTGTTAAACAGTAAAACAAAGTGCACCATGTTAAACTAGGAATTTTTCCACCCCATTTACATATAAAGTTTATTTAAAACCGAGCTACGGTTATTTAGTTATGAAATAAATCATTTTAACATGGCATTTAAGCAAATTAATGCGAACATCAATTTAAACATTTTAAACATGGATGAAAATGGCATATTATTAATCTACACAAAATTCTAAGCAATTTACATATATAAAGTTTTTATATGAGATGCAGAGTCTGTGATTTATTAAATGCATGAAGCTGGGGGCTTTTCTGAAAAACAACAGACGCTGGAATAAATCTAAAATCGCAACAGAGGAAAAAACCACGCATTGGGCTGAAACTGGCCAGCCCAACAGTGCGCAGGGGAGGTTTGGCGGCTGCTCACATTGGGCCAACAGGCCGACTGGCTTGGGGCTGGGCCTTGGAGGCCGCTGGAGGGGAGGCAGCCCAGGCGCGCGGTCAACGGGGAGAGCGGGCGAGCTGCTCGTCCTCTGCTCGAAGCAGAGCTGCGGGCGGCGATGGCCACGGCCGGACTCGAGCGGCAGCGGCTGTAGGGAAGGCCGACGAGGCTCGGAATGGATGGATCCGAGGGCAGGGGTCCCAGATCCGGCGACGAACGACGGCGGTGACGAGCTTCCAGGGCAGAGGCGGCTCCCGAGCTCGGGTGGTGGCGGCCATGGCAGAACTCCCGCGGGAGAGAGAGTGAGAGAGAGGAAGGAGAAGGTAGGAGAAGGAGGAGCAGGGGAGGTGAGGTCCGTCCTGGCTGCTGGTGCTCGACGGTGCGGCTGCCGGGGTCGCCGGTGGAAGGCGCGAGGCGGCGGGGGAAGCGGGCGAGGAGGCGAGGCGCTGGGGCGCAGGGGCTGGGCAGCTCGGGGCCCAGATGGGCTTCCCAGGGCCCGATCTGGGTTCCTGGCGGGCCGCGGCGGCGGGGCTGGATGGGGCGACGTGGCGCGCGTGGATTGGACCGGGGCGCGCTGGCAGCGGCGCCAAGTGGCGGAGCAGGGTTGGAGTGGCGCGGAATGCGAGGAAGGGGGGAGGTTGGCTGCGGCTGGAGGTAGGTGGAGGGTCTAGGGGGCTAGGGTTGCCCAAAATGGACATGGGGGTGTCCATTTATAGGTACGAGGGGCTAGGTTAGGAAGAATTGGGGGCTTTAGGAGCGTTTCGGAGCCTCCGATCGCGATCCGACGATCAGGAACGGAGGGGGGTTTAGGTGGGCTGCAGATGGCTGTGCAGAGGGGGGTTGGACTGAGAAGACAGAAGAGAAGGCAGCCCGGCAACAGTTTCCGGAGACCGAAAATGTCCGACGCTAGACCGGCTATAGTGCGGCTGTAACTTTACCGGTTGGGCTATCAAACGGACTCCGAATGCGACGAAACTTGACAGGCGGCCTGTCTACACTATAATAAGACCACACGACAAGTTTCAACCCATTCCGAGAACATTTTTATGCCACTTATAAAATAATATTTCGGAGGTGCCGCGGGCGCGTGCAAGTGTGGTCGGGCTCAGAACGGACAACGGAGAGAACCGGGGAAACCCGGACGGATGCAAGTTTTAGGAAAACGATGCCGATGCAATGTAGATGATGACATGGCAAAATGCAACACGCAAGCAAATGACATGGCAACGACGGCGAATAACTGGCAGACACCTAACACATCGAATCCGGGGCGTTACAGGGCCGCATGCCGACCCTGCATGTTTGGGGGCCCATGTGTTCTACCTCAGCGCTTTTGATATTGCAAGCGATCAGTACTGCGCTGGTTTTAGATGTTGTCGCAAGGCAAATACACAAAATTGAATAAAGCACGGCAGCTGTTGGAATGAAATCGAACAACAGTTCCTAACCAGCAATCAGAGTTGCAATTCTATCAATGATATCCCATGTGATAAATAATACTGTCGTACTACTTATACACACATGACACTTGTTTCACCATGCCAGATTATTACATCAAAATCTCTCGGCGGATAGATCAGTTCAGCAGTTGCGTGCTGCTATTGAAGAATTTCAAAGTTGATTTGGACCAGCTCTCCTTGCCGAGAAAGTTCGATTTTGACATCATCCCCTACCGCAAGATATGATTTAGATTTGAACCTTGACCATCCTTTAGCATCAATCATCATGCGACCATCCTTTGTACTTACGGTATATTGAGCAGGTTCATTCACACCAAGGATGCGCATGGTAAGAGAAATTTGGCCGCGGTCGCCCGGATTGTTGAACGACTCCCTCGTTGCTCTAGGAATTCTCTGTTTGAAAACAAGAAGACATATGCAAACAGTTAGATCAACACAGTGAATCATGTGAAACAACAAGGAAATAAAAAAGAACGAAGCACTTGGGCGGCCAATGTTTACCAAGAAGATGGACATGTCAGTTTTTGTAAGGACTTTGGTATATGAAGTGCGAACTGCAGCCCAGTCTGTTGCCGGTGCAACTGCACGGGCCAGACAAATGCAAGTGCAAGTGTTGGTGCAGGTGCCGAAGCCGCTGCTGCTGCTGGAGATGGTGCTCCTTGTAGAGCTGGTGCCGGTGTCGATGCCCGATCCTCCGGTAGATCAGACTGATCCGCTGACGCGGTCGGTGCCCAATCCTCAGCTGGATCAGACTGAGTTGATGCCGCTGTCAGTGCTAGAGCAACTGCCGGTGCTCGATCTATGCGAGACAACGGCGATCGTGTCTAGTCTGCTATGATTAGCTTTCTAACTTGACTAGGATCCGTGACCCTGATCCAGTTTTTTTCTTCATTTCTTTTAAACGCGAGAAGGACTAATTGTGGTGTTTTTGTTAAGCCAAACTGCAGTTCATCATAGGGATTCAGCTTGTACTCAGACAACAGACTGATCCAATTTTTTCCAGTAATATAAGTGATGGACAGTGCCTTCGTTACTGACACGACATAAGAAGTGAAACCTGCAAAAATAGCCATCGTAGAGCAAACCAAATGGTTTATTCTGTGATGAATGTCACATGGCAAAACCTGCATCATAAAATTGCAGGAAAAGAAAGAAAACATGACATTAAATCAATAAGATTTAGACAGTAAGTCAATAAGATTTACTTGATGTGACACGAGTGAATCCTTACCAGGAAATCACTATGTTGAAGTACTAAACATAAGATTGATCGTCCAACTACGCGTGGCATGCAGGGGCCCTGCCTACTCCCACAAGCAGGACAGTCCAAAGGTCGTGACAAATCGTATGGACCAAACATCCATGGGACTGGAAATCCTGGTGGGTGCGATAAACCCTGCAATGCATACAGATATTGGAGTGTAACCATAATTGATAAACCGTCCTCACAAAAAATATGATCTGGATACTTCAAAATGTACAGACTGAATTGAGTGGACAGACATTAACATAGACCGTTCTCAGGAATGGCCACACACCAAAAGCGGCAGTACTAATAAACAATACAGGGCTCACAAACACAAATCAAGTACTGAACAATAGTACTTACTACAGACAAGCAAAGTTGCACTAACTAAACTCTGCAGACTATTTCTTGCCACCGACCTACGGGATGAACCCCGCATAATGGACTAGGCCATGGACTTCGTGTGAGATGTCTACATGCACCATCACCATCTTGTCAACCTTGGAGAACCTAATAGAGTGGACTTTCCACTCATAAACATGATGATGAAGATAGGCCGCATCAGATTTGTTGGGAAGCTTTACAAGAACCACACCCTTTGTAATCGAAGGCACAACCAGGAAATTGTTGTGGTCAAGTACAGCCTCGAGAACATGCCTGACAACAATGCTACAGGAAAACACTAGTTCAGGACACGTGGCGACAAGGACACAACAGCTGGATAGTTCAGCAGTAGAACTCATCATCAGGTCTTCCAGTTCACACGGCATGACTTTGAGAACTTCATCTCCACCGTGGACCTGGTTCTAATTCAAACAGAAACCCTATTTCATTACTACCGCCGTTCAGAAATATAAGATGATTTTCGATATTATACTCCATATATGACTACATATACGCACAGAAATGAGTGAACAAAGACACTAGAACATGTCTTCAAAGGCATGAGAGCAGAGGGATTACATGCAATATTCATAACACAAGTTACTGAGGCAAATATACCCTCTTAAAAGGTAGCATTGATGTTCATAAAGTACTCCCTCCGTCCCAAAATTCTTGTCTTAGATTTGTCTAGATACGGATGTACCAAGTCACATTTTAGTATTAGATACATCCGTATCTAGACAAATCTAAGACAAGAAATTTGGGACAGAGGGAGTAGTTGAAAGTAATCTATAAGAAATCAGTGTCAACCTCTCGCATGTTTTGGTCAAAAGAGGAATTTAGAACCGTCATTTGGCACACTAAAATCACATGCAAGGTCACCCAGAAAGTTGTACTACCAGTACTAGTACTGCGTGTTAGATGAAAAAACACGATCAAGATCGAGAAAAAGATCGTCAACAAGAGACATTACCTGGACTTGCTTAATGAGGGATCCTGGAGAGAGGGGCTTGGACAGGGCAATGTCTTTGAGCTTGTATGCGGTAGTCTCGGCAGGGTGCTTGAACTTCTTCGTACCATGAGCCTCGACGGTTTTGGCCAGAGCCATAGACATCACGTCGGCCGGTGCTCCGGCGTCCATCCAAGAGAGGAAGCTGAGAGAGAGAGTGAAAGGAGGAACGAGATGAGGGAGAAGCGAAGCGAGTGGGGGTTTTCTTCAAGAGAGGAAGCTGAGAGAGAAGAGTGAAATGATGGTTGCTTCGTCCGTCCAACTTACTGCTGGAAAGGAGGGGGATTTGTGATTTGATGGCTCATTGGGCATTACTGCAGCGGTTCGATCGGGGTAGTCTACCGTCACTCTACTATGGAGTAATTTAGTGCATGGCTGGTGGACCCAGGTGCTGGCTGTCCCACACGTCAGCAAAAGTGAGTAATTTAGTGCATGGCTGGAGGAGGATCCGCACGGTAGAGCGTGTCCACTGTTTTTCATTCTGAAGAAAAAATGATTACACCAAGCGTTTCCACTCTTACGACGGAGGAGTGCGAAACACGGCAGCCACTTGAACATACACAGTGCTCCTACTGCTAGGCATGTGCAGTGGTTCATACGTCAGTACTACACAATCTTGTTGCTGTGTTGTGCGCATGTCAACTACTCCTATATGTAACATAGTACCGCTTTTTCGACTGTCCGGTCGAGAATGAACGGTGAGATCAATGTTAACAGAACTAGATCCACGGCGCATGGAGAGTACGGTGCTACAGTACTCCACGAAACATGAACCATATGAAGCACATCCTGTAGTGTTAGACAGGGTGTATGAAGGGTGCACGGGATGGGAGCAAAAGTTCCCTTCTCGACCCACTTTTGGGTGTTTGGCAGAGTGCATGAAGGGTGCATGAGTCCACACTAGTAGGTTGACAAAAATACATGAAGAGGAAACAACTATATTGAGATGAGAATGCAACCAAACACACCCACACGCTTTGAGCTACAGTGGCGGATTTGTATCGTCTGAGTTTGATCCAACGGTGACATGGACATGCCCATGCAGAGGGCGCCTAAACACCACCGAAGTCCCTCTGCTTCTCGAGGCGCACGACGTTGATGATGCAGGGTGCAACCGCCCGTAGAGCCCGCTCCGGGTCGACGGGAGCCAGCTCGTCAAAGACGGCATCCAATGGCACGAATGCATTCCGGTGACGGAGCCCTGAAAGGATTCGCCCGACAACGGCGACGGCAGCGTGCAACCCCTCCTTGTCTAGCTCAGCCCCCACCATCGCACGGAGACGGCTCAGCTTCTCGGAGATATAGGTGAAGAAGGAGACCAGGTCAGGAAGCCGTAGCTCATTGAAGTCGGCCGGGTGGTCGAACGGGTTTAGCCCGATGGCCGGCATCGTCACACTGGCACGACGGTAGGCATCGCACAGCCGCAACACGTGCGTGGCAACTTGGTTCACCAAGTGGCTGAGGCGATCCTAGACCTCATCACGATCGGCCCGCTCGCGCTCCAGCCGGCTCCCCTGACAGCCTATCGTATCTCCCGCTTTCTGCAGCAACTTCGCCGACGCCTCGAGCATCTTTGTGGTGGACGCCTGCCGCTTTTGAAGCTCCGTGAACTCCTGCACATAACGGAGGAGCATGGCACTCCTCTCCTCCTTGAGCTCACGGGCTCCATGTCCTTGGCCCTGAGCTCCGCATCCTTGGCATGGAGCTCCTGTGTCAGGCACCTCACCTCGGACTCCGTGATCTGCTGCGCCGCCATGGCACCAGGTATAAGCAATGGGGAGAGGAAGCAAAGGGGGCGAAACGGCTGAAAGGCAATGCAATCTATGGGAAGGCGGAGGGAGCCAGTCGAGGAGCGGGGAATCTTTTGGTTTTCACCACGGTAAAACACCAGTCGACGGCTTCTCACATCAGGGAGAAGTGGGTTTTTACAGGTGGAGTCATCGTGACTAATTGCTACCGCGCCTGCTCTCGTCAATCAAAAAATTAAAAATCCCGCCGCGCCTGCTCCCGTCAATCAAAAAATTTAAAATCCTGCCGCACCCAAACACCAGAGCAACGCCGCGGTGGATATTTAAATTTACCTGCCGGCAAGTAGATAAAAAAAGGGGTGAAAAAACAAATGTGGCGGCGGCCTAGCTAATCGGTCGAACTAGCCCAACTAGCTAGCCACCGTGCTTCATTGATGTACTCGGCGGGAAAGGTGGTCTTTCGTGATTTGACGACTCATTTACTTGCTTCAGTGCTATGACTGAGGAGGACCCAGAAAACGCGCGGTAGGGCGTCCCACGTCAGGAAGAATATATGCGTGCACCACCTGGGAGGACCCCGAAACCGCGTGGTAGGGTGTGCCACGTCTCGGCACGGAGGAAAAATGTGCGTGTAAAAATATACTGTATCAGATGTAGTACCTATGGTTCGACCTCGGGACCCAGCCAGTCGGTCGAAAACACCCCACTAGCCACACAACTTCATCATGCAAACATGGCACGGTTAGCTCCATGTCGACCAGCCGCAACATCTCTTGTTCTAGGCGATTCTTCTATTTTCCAAGCTTTTTTTAGTTGTAATAACACCACGGCGAGCTAGCGCCGCTCTTCGTGTGTGCCCGTGCAAAGGTTAGATGATGGAGAGAAGAGAGATTGAGATCACAGACCTGGGACCACCCGTAAGTGAGACAACGGTCATGCACGTGTTGATGAGGCACTCCCTCTACTCTACTCAACGCAAGTACTGTATAAAATCAAGTTATGGGACAAAGCCAACAACCATTCGTTTTTTCAGGCTATCGACTTACGCTTTGTAGTCCAGGTTGCCAGTTCGAATCTCGTCTTTCAGATTTGTTAGTTTTAGGTCCAAATTTGATTAATGACAAGTGGGACCCCCGTGTGTTGTTCCGATATTTCAGTGTAGGATGGTTTTTTTGAACAAAAACATTGCGCGGTTAGACAAGTAACGGCACGAGTTACACGTATTTTGCAAGTTTACGAACAAAAATGATAGCGGCATAGAGTATCACATCCACCCCGCAGCTTAGATACTATGGTGATACGCGTTTTTACACCGTTGGAAGTGAGATCCAATGGCTTGGGAGTAGTCTTTGTAATTATGCGTAATTTCCAAACACTCCAAAGTTTTTTTTGCAAATAAAACATTCAGGCCTCGTGTGTGCCGCTGCATCTTTGATCCAACGGCTCCCCGGTGCTAATATTAGGTGCTCCCCGTAGCTTAATTACCCGCTACGGTGATATGAGCATCTAGGTCGTATGATCAGTGATCAGATGGCACATGCATAGTGCTTGTACTTTCTGCACATTTCCCAAACTCTCTCAGCCATATATTGCAAAAACATTCAAACCTCCTACTGCAGGCTGTTAGATCTCAGTGAACTCGTATCACCATAGAATCTACGGTGCGGGAGCACCTCATACTCTCCCGTGCGAGAAAACATAAGGTGCTATCTCAGCTTGGATGCTACGGTGATACGAGCTTGGAGGTCGTTTGATCTGAGATCCAATGGCATCTAAGCAGTATTTGTGCTTGTAAGCAGTGGCCGAACTCTTTTGGGGCTTTTCTGCAAAGAACCATTCGAACCACCGAGGAGGTGTTGGGTCACAAATCCAACGCCCCCGAAGAGCTTGTATCACCAAAGCATCTAAGGTGTGGTGGCACATGATATTCTTACATACAGGAGAATATGATGTCCTCCTTCATCAGATGCTACGGTGATACGAGCTTCGAGGTCGTTGGATATGGGATCAAAGGGAATCTAAGTAGTTTTTGTACAAATTGTGTGCAATTCTCAAACCCATCAAGGTTTCCTGCAAAAAAATTAAGACACATCATGTGAGCTGCTATATCTCAGATCTACAAGCTCCAAGCAACTCGTATCGGCATATAGCATGTAAGGTATGGGGGCACATGATATTCTCCCGGGGAGGAGGGGTGGGCGGTGCACAACCAATCGGTGGTTGGGAGGGTGGGAACAAATATAATCTAAGCAACCCTAAACAGAGCTCCACAATTTTATCTACGGTCGAGGGGTTGACCCCCGACAATCATAGCTCCGCCTAAACACAACATTTGCATGTACTGTAGTACTAGACTTAATACTCATGTTTCAGTTTCATGTTCATTTTAAATATTGAACTGAGGACCATGGATGTCTTACATTTTACTCCCTTCGTTCCTAAATATTAGTCTTTTTAGAGGCTTCAAATGGACTGGCACATACAGATGTATATAGACATATTTTAGAGTCTAGATTTACTCATTTTGCTCCGTATGTAGTCACTTGTTGAACTCTCTAAAAGACTAATATTTAGGAATAGAAGGAGTATTTTTGAACTCGTGTCATACATGCATGGGTTGGAAAAATAGATGCACTATACTTATTGGATTGTTGTTGTGTTCGTGCGTGTGTGTGTGTGTGTGTTTGTGTGTGGTCATATGCTTCATACATACAAAGTTTTCTCACCTCCATATTGTTCATCTTTTAAATTTGAATTTGCATTGGAAAACTTACTAGGGATACCATGAAATGTGAAATCCACGTTGAGATCACTATATCACAAATTCACTCTAATTCAGCGACTCGTCATAAATCAATTACCACGTTGAGATTAGTATTTGCAAGGAAAATACGGGTATTGTAATACACATAGATTCGTTCGGCAATTTAAAAGGTTCCTTTCATATTCTCAAATGGTAGGACCTAACGGCGTACCAGCCAGACCTTGGCTCATGTTGATCCTAAAAAAAGGGCTCGTGTCCTTCGGTGGCGTGCGTGGTACACACATTAGGCAACCCCAACCAGTCGAGCTTCAGCGTTTCAAGTCAAAATATCTGGCGGCCAGAATTCCAGCCCTAGGAAATTCCCCTCATGTCCTCGGTCCATAATGACTACTGATGAACAACGGAGGGATGCTTTAGTAACTAGACAACGTTACCTACCGTGCCGAGCACGGTTCAATTCCCTCGGTCGCCGCTCGTCAATGTCACCCGTCAACTGCATTGCCTAGTACTACTACTACTACACCAGGATGAGAACAAAATTGAGCCCGTTTGTTCGTGCCTAGTACTTTTTTTGTTCTTGCCTAGTACTTGAGTTAATATATCAGGCAATGCACTGGTACGGAGGGATTATCCCTTTTCCGGTTTATAGGGCTTATCTCAAAATTTTAGTTTTCCCATTTTATAAGTCTCAATTTGGTTGTTCCCCATCACATGTTCAGATTTCAAGGTGCAATAAATCATTACATGCAAGTATTAAGAGAAAATTGACCAATGCATGTACTTTATGCATGCATGCATTGCAATTAATGCATTCGTAAACACAATTTTTTAGGAAAATAAGCGCATTAATTGAGTGGTTTTGCAAACTACAACAATTGTTCCACCACTCACCATCTACCTTGGTTGGTGAGATTTTTGAATTGAGCCCTATAAACCGGAAAGGAGGTTTAACTAAGCAAAATGTTTGACCAAATCCTTTCTTCAGAAATACAACAGGACAGATGTACGGCTTGAAAATTTATTGCATGATGCAGGTTATGATATTGTTTCGAATCCCGGGTCTTAAATTTCAGAAAATCCAAAAGGGAGCATAAATTCTTGAAACTGAGCATGGTCATGTGATATGGCACAAATATTACTTCGTAAGTTTTTTCTTCAATTCAAGACAAGCTGCTTATGACAAGTTGCACAAATGAAGAGCCAAGATATTTTGGAACAAAGACCTGTCACGTATTTTTTGAGGGTAAAGACCTGTCACGTTAAGGCGAACGCTTTCACTATTGAAACCGTGGGCGTTTACGTGCCACCATGAGTCCCCGCTTCTCATCGGCAGGTGCCGTCCCAGCAAGCGTGTGAGTCCACGGGAGGCGTGCGAGCAGACCGCTGTGTAGACTCACCGGGAGGCGAGCCCTTTGACCAGGCTCTGCCGCCCACCGTAGTCCCAACTGCTCCCACTTTTAATGTCGCCGGCGCCGCAGTTTAAAATCAATCCCGCACTACCCGATATCGGTACAATCCTCTCTCTTCCTCTCCGATTCTCCTGTCGTCTACCTCCAACTAGCCTGACCTAAACGTACGCCATGCCACATCACGATGGTCTGCCCTTAGTGTTCCAGTTTCATGAGGAAGACACCCAGCCGGAGTCTCAAGAACATAAGGCGCTTTGGGACGAGCTTGAACTGGCCTTGCGGGAAGACGCCGCGCCTGTCCCCGCTCCCGTTCCGGCTCCCGTCGCCCCGACTGTGCCAGAGCCCATCCCCGTGGCATTGATGGGATGGGAGCCGCACATTGTCGCCGAGCTTGATGCCATGGGGTTCCACGAGGTCCCCACCGACTTTCACGCGCCCGTGCACCTGTCAGCGCATGCGCCTGCGCGTGCACTGACGCGCACGCCCGTGCCGGTGCCCCTGCACCTGCCAGCGCATGCGCCTGTGCATGCACTGACGTGCGCGCCCATGCCGGTGCCCATGCACACGAACGTCTCCGTCGCGCCGTTGATAACGCCTGTCCCCGCGCGGGTGCCAGTGCCCCCCTTAGCGGCATGGATGGCCGCCGTCGACCGCTTCCTTGCACCAACGCCAGTCGCCTCCTCCCACCAGTTGACTCGCTCCGAAGTCCAGAACATTTTGGCCTTCCTTGAAGCTAGGCCAACGTACAGGTGTACGCCAACAATGGCGCAAGACGCCATCGTCGCCGTCGGTCAGTGGCCCGACGACACACCAAGCACGGCAGAGGAGCCGCTTCCCTCCGCAAGACGCCCCCGCCGCCGCCGCGTAATCTAAATTTGCCATGAAAAACATTCGGATTTCCATGCTTAAAATCCGAACGTTTATCATTTCTGTTTATTTTATATCGATCGTCGTATAATTCAAAGTCGGAGTCAGACTGAACGAAATATATGGTTTGATCGATTGAATGTTCTGCTAGAGCCGTATCAAATTAAATATAAAACGTCATCAAGCCACATGTATTCCTTGTCATCCAACGACCTAGACTGCTTCAATGTCGAGCGCTCAACACGTTTAGCGTGCAGTTAATTTCATGCCAAAAATAGTTCTAATCACATGACAACACGCAAATAATATCCTAGTAGTTAATATCCGCATGCACTTAATATACTTCCAAATTAACGTGCATTGCACGTACACACTGACTAGTGCTGCTAGTACGTGAAACTGGTGCCATGACTTGTGAGTTGTGAACGTGTCTAGATATGGTCAATGGCAACATCGCCCGCGAGTTCTTCGTGTTTGCCCGTACGTCTAAACGCGGAAGGGGAGGAGAGAGAGAGCACACATGGAACCCACCAGTAAGTGAAGGCGAATAGTACTAAAAATAATATTATATGTTATCCATTAATTAGGCTGTGGTAATATAAAAACATTATGTGAACAAAGGGGGTACAACAAACATTGCTATTCTACGTATGTTGCCTATTGACGTGCGGCTTGAAGGCCCGGTCGCATGTTCGATCCTTGTCCTTTATTTTTTAATTTGTATATGGGTCCAAATTTGTTTCATGACATTTGGGCCCCTTGGTGTGTAGTTTGTAGCACTTTAATTTGTGGGTCGAAATTTGTTCCATTCCAAGTGGACTATCGGTGTGTAGTTTTGTAGCTTATTTATAATAATTAAAGAGAACAACATAGTTTTTTCAATAATACTATGGTGCGACGTTGAAGGTGAGAAAGGACGTGCGAGAGAGCGATGACCAAGCCAGAGGGAAATCAACTAGGGGAGTTGCGTGGGTTGCAACGGCGTTTGGAGTAGTTGTGGGCCGAATGCTACGAAAATATAATCTAAACCGACCGGAATAAATGCCTACACAAATTAATCCAAGGTTGGAGTGCCCCTCGCAATGTAAATAGCTCTGGCTTTGCGAGGGATGGAGAGGTAGTAGCTTCAACGCGTGGAAGATACGGTATGAGAAAGTGAAGTCAATCGAGAGACATATAGATAGAGAGACAAAGTGAGTGTGGTCCGACATTCATTGAACAAATATATATGCTCCGGAGAGATATTGTCCAATTGAGCTTTTGGTAAGGGTGAGGGCTGTAAGATAGAGCTTGAGAGATGATCCAGTCACAGACGTGTAGATATATTTTGTGCGTGGGAGGAAGCAAGGTCAACCGATCACATAGGGTCGCCGTGCGATCAAAAGAGTGAGACGGGTTGGAGAGAGTGACCTAGATAGACGATATGTGTGAGAGAGTGTACAATGTGAATAGGTCGAATTGGGCACAAACATGGTGATTGATGTCTACTACACAACCTTCTTCTTGTAGACGTTGTTGGGCCTGCAAGTGCACAGGTTTGTAGGACAATAGCAAATTTCCCTCAAGTGGATGACCTAAGGTTTATCAATCCGTAGGAGGCGTAGGATGAAGATGGTCTCTCTCAAACAACCTTGCAACCAAATAACAAAGAGTCTCTTGTGTCCCCAACACACCCAATACAATGGTAAATTGTATAGGTGCACTAGTTCGGCGAAGAGATGAAGATACAAGTGCAAAATAGATGGTAGACAAAGGTATTTGTAATCTGAAATTATAAAAATAGCAAGGTAGAGCCGTAAAAGTGAGCGTAAACGGTATTGCAATGATAGAAAACAAGGCCTAGGGTTCATACTTTCACTCGTGCAAGTTCTCTCAACAATAATAACATAGATAGATCATATAACAAGCCCTCAACATGCAACAAAGAGTCACTCCAAAGCCACTAATAGCGGAGAACAAACGTAGAGATTATGGTAGGATATGAAACCACCTCAAAGTTATCCTTTATGTTCTATCTATTCAAGAGTTCGTAGTAAAATAACATAAAGCTATTCTTTCCGCTCAATCCATCATAGAGTTCATACTAGAATAACACCTTAAGACACAAATCAACCAAAACCCTAATGTCACCTAGATACTCCATTGTCACTCAAGTATCCGTGGGCATGATTATACGATATGCATCACACAATCTCAGATTCATCCAACCAACATAAAAGTACTTCAAAGAGTGGCCCAAAGCTACTACCGGAGAGTCAAGAACGTGTGCCAACCCCTATGCATAGGTTCCCAATGTCACTAAACCCACAAGTTGATCACCAAAACATACATCAAGTGGCACATGATATCCCATTGTCACCACAGATAATCACGGCAAGACATACATCAAGTGTTCTCATAAAGACTCAATCCGATAAGATAACTTCAAAGGGGAAACTCAATTCATCACAAGAGAGTAGAGGGGTAGAAACACCATAAGATCCAACTACAATAGCAAAGCTCGGGATACATCAAGATCGTGCCATAGAGGGAACACGAGAGAGAACAAGAGAGGGAGAGAGATCAAACACATAGCTACTGGTACATACCCTCAGCCCCGAGGGTGAACTACTCCCTCCTCATCATGGATAGCGCCGGGATGATGAAGATGGCCTTCGGTGATGGGATCCCCCTCCGGGAGGGTGCCGGAACAGGGTCCCGATTGGTTTTTGGTGGCTACGAAGGCTTGCGGCGGCGGAACTCCTGGTCTAGGTTCTGTTCTGGAAGTTTTTGGGTATGTAAGTATATATGGGTGCAGGGGGTACGTCGGTGGAGCTACGGGGGCCTCAAGAGGCAGGGGGCGCGCCCGAGGGGGGGGAGCCCCCACCCTCGTGAGCACCTCCCGTATCTCCTGACATGCACTCCAAGTCCATCGGGTGGCTTTCCTTCCAAAAATAACTTCTCCAGTTGATTTCGTTCCGTTTTGACTCTGTCTATTATTCCTTTTCCTCGAAACACTGAAATAGGCATAAAACAGCAAATCTGGGCTGGGCCTCCGGTTAATAGGTTAGTCCCAAAAATAATATAAAAGTGGAAAATAAAGCCCATGATCATTCAAAACACATA
This sequence comes from Triticum aestivum, assembly GCF_018294505.1. NCBI lineage: Eukaryota > Viridiplantae > Streptophyta > Magnoliopsida > Poales > Poaceae > Triticum > Triticum aestivum. The sequence continues at coordinate 465,680,392 of NC_057807.1, read as the reverse complement.
GTAATATAGCATGAATGCTTCATAAATTATAGATACGTTGGAGACGTATCAGCATCCCCAAGCTTAATTCCTACTCATCCTCGAGTAGGTAAATGATAAAAGAAAGAATTTATGAAGTGTGAATGCTAGAGGTGCATAAGTTTGATCAAATATAATTCCAATCACATTTTCTAGCATGATAATATGTCATAAGAGTAGTTCATCTCATAAAACTTTTCACGAACTAGTAACAAGCAATTCACATGTCAAAGCATAGACCGTAAACATTCTTGAAAACTAGCAAACTTCATTCTTAGTCATCAAAACAATTGCAATTCATCTTATTTTCAGAAATAGCAAACTCCACATACTCAACTATCATATAGTCTTCTACAATTGCTAACACCCACGCAATACTTGTGGTTATAAAGTTTTAATCAGACACAGAGAAATATTGGGGCTTATAATGTTGCCTCCAAATGTATTGACCTTTGGGTGATGTCAACAATAATAGTTCATGCTAACATACATCCAATTGGATATATATATCAGGATCACCCCACCACGAAGTGCTTGCCAAAGGATAAAATAAAAAAGGGAAAGGTGAAGATCACCTTGACTCTTGCATAAAGTAAAAGATAGGCCCTTCGCAGAGGGAAGCAGGGATTTGCAGAGGTGCCAAAGCTCGATTTTGAAATAGAGATAAATAATTTTGAGAGGTATGATATCATTGTCAACATAACAACCAAGAGTTCCCAATATCTTCCATACTACATACGTTATAGGCGGTTCCCAAACAGAATGGTAAAAGTTTTTACTCCCCCAACCACCAACAAGCATCAATCCATGGCTTGCTCGAAACAACGAGTGCCTCCAACTAACAACAATCCTGGGGGAGTTTTGTTTAATTATTTTGATTTGCTTTGATCTTTTTGGATCATGGGACTTGGCATCCTGGTTACCGCCACATTCTCGTGAATGAGGAGTGGAGTCCACTCCTCTTGAGAATAACCCACCTAGCATGGAAGACACTGACAACCCCTAGTTGCTAGATGAGCAATTCGGGCATACAAAACAGATTATAATTTGAAGGTTTAGAGTTTGGCACATGCAAATTTACTTGGAACGGCAGGTAAATACTGCATATAGGTAGGTATGGTGGACACTCATGGCAAAAACTGGGTTTAAGGATATTGGATGCACAAGCAGTATTCCTGCTTAGTACAGATATTTAGGCTAGCAAGGGGAGAAAGGCAAGCTCAACATGTTTGAATGATCCATGACAATATACTTTAACTGAGATGCGAGAAAACATAACCCATTACGTTGTCTTCCTTGTCCAACATCAACTCTTTAGCATGTCATACTTAATGAGTGCTCACAATTATAAAATATGTCTATGATAATATATTTATATGTGAAATCTCTCTTCCTTCAATATTCTTTCATGAATTGTTCAAATGACTAATATGATGCTTGCTAAATGTCATTAAATTTACAACCTCTACTTCTTAGATGTGAAGTCATTACTCCCCATGGGATAAGAAAATGAGGCATATATAATTTCAGATTTATGACAATCAACTCATTCAACAATTTACTCATAGGATATAAGTGAAGCACACGAGTAAACGACAAACTACTCAAAAAGATATAAGTGAAGACCAGTGAGTAGCAAAATAATTATGCAACTATGCAAGGACTCTATCTCAATAAAGAATTTCAGATCTTGGTATTGTATTCAAGCAGCCAGAAAAACAAAATAAAATGACATTGCAAGGATAGCACAACTCATGTGAAGAAGCAAAAACTTAGGCTCAACCGATACTAACCGATGATTGTTTACGAATAAAGGTGGGATGCCTACCGGGGCATCCCCAAGCTTAGATGCTTGAGACTTCTTGAAATATTAACTTGGGGTGCCTTGGGCATCCCCAAGCTTGAACTTTTGTGTCTCCTTAATTCCTCTCATATCATGGTTTCTCTTCTTTTTATCAAAAGCTTCATTCACAACAAACTCAAGAAGAACTCGTGAGATAGGTTAGTATAAACCAATGCAAAACCTTATCATCTTCTACTGTAACAAATCACTAAAATTATTATTCAACATTTCATACTAAATGCCTCTGTATATTTAATACTCCTATCCTCAAATAGAATCATTAAACAAGCAAACATATGCAAACAATGCAACCATAACAGCAATCTGGCAAAACAGTACAGTCTGTAAAGAATGCAAGAGTATCAATACTTCCCTGACTCCAAAAATTATGAACTAAAATTCCCACTGTAATAAATTTATCAGAGATTAATATGAAAAAATATTCAACGTTATACCATTCTCTGACTTTTCTAAGGAATTTTTTCAACAGCGGTAAACTTTCTGTTTTCAAACGGCAACATGTAAACTAGCAAAATAAGCATGGCAATGGCTATCCTTGACATTTTTTATTGAAACTAAAGATGCAAAACATTATTCTAACTAACAGCAAGCAAAAACTAGCAAGATAAAATGACGCTCCAAGCAAAACACATATCATGTGGTGAATAAAAATATAGCTCCAAGTAAAGTTACCGATAAACGAAGACGAAAGAGGGGATGCCTTCCGGGGCATCCCCAAGCTTAGGCTCTTGGTTGTCCTTGAATATTACCTTGGGGTGCCTTGGGCATCCCCAATCTTAGTCTCTTTCCGCTCCTTATTCCATAGTCCATCGAATCTTTACCCAAAACTTGAAAACTTCAACCACACAAAACTCAAAACAAAACTCGTAAGCTCCGTTAGTATAAGAAAATAAAACCACCACTTAGGTACTGTAATGAACTCATTCTAAATTCATATTGGTGTTAAACCTACTGTATTCTAACTTCTCTATGGTTCATACCCTCTGATACTACTCATAGATTGATCAAAATAAGCAAACAACACATAGAAAACAGAATCTGTCAAAAACACAACAGCATGTACTAATCTGTATCAAATGTATACTTATGGAACCCCAAAAATTATTAAATAAACTTCTGGACCTGAGCAATTTGTCTATTAATCATCTTCAAAAAGAATGAACCTAAAAGCACTCTCCAGTAAAAAATGGCAGCCATTCTCGTGAGCGCTAAAGTTTCTGTTTTCTACAGAAAGATCATTTAAACTTCACCTGAGTCTTCCCAAAGGTCCTACTTGGCACTTTATTGAAAAAAAAAGCTATAAAACATGATTACTACAGTAGCATAATCATGTGGACACACAAAAACAGTAAGTATAAATATTGGGTTGTCTCCCAACAAGCACTTTTATTTAATGCCTTTCTAGCTAGGCATGATGATGGCAATGATGCTCACATAAAAGATAAGAATTGAAACATAACGAGAGCATCATGAAGCATATGAATAGCACATTTAAGTCTAACCCACTTATTATGCATAGGAATTTTGTAAGCAAACAACTTATGGGAACAATAATCAACTAGCATAGGAAGGTAAAACAAGCACAACTTCAAGAATTTAAGCACATAGGGAGGAAACATGATATTATTGCAATTCCTACTAGCATATATTCCTACCTCATAATAATCTTCAGTAGAATCATGAATGAATTCAACAATATAACCAGCACCTAAAGAATTCTTTTCATGACCTACAAGCATGGAAAATTTACTACTCTCCACATAAGCAAAATTCTTCTCATTCGGAATGGTGGGAGTATCATAAGAGACTTGAACACTAACAATTGTTTCCACATTAAAAGAGTAATGTTCAGAAAAAGGGTAATCATAATCATGACAAGATTTGTAAATATAATCATCACTACTTTTTATAGCATAAGTTTCATCACAATAATCATCATAAGTAGCAACTTCGTTCTCATCATAATCGATTGAAACCTCTCCCAAGATAGTGGAATCACTAAATAAAGTTGACACTCTTCCAAATCTACTTTCATATTAATCACAATAAAAATCAACATCCTCCAAGATAGTGGGATCACTACTTCCTAAAGTTGACTCTCTTCCGAACCCACTTTCATCAATATAATCATCATAGGTAGGAGGCATGCTATCATCATAACAACTTTGCATATCAAAACTTGGGATGCTAAAAATATCATCTTCATTAAACATAGCATCCTCAAGCTTGGGACAAACATTAATTCCAGCAAATATATTCTCAAATATTTCATCCTCATCAAACATAGCTTCCCCAAGCTTGGGCCCTTTCATATCATAAGCATAATCACTCTCATCATTAAAAATATGAATAGCACCAATAGTATGGCAATTATCATCATCAGAAGTAGTAGTAGGAGCAACATCATTTGGGAGGGATACCTTTTTACCTTTGTTGCTCTTTCTTTTCTTTTTCTTCTTCACATTATGTGTAGGTTCAACCTTCCTCTTTGAGCTCCTTATTGATGAGATTGGCCGAATAGAAAGCTCCTCCTCGTTACCTGATTTATCATAAGAAATAATAGGAGGAGATTGGGAAGCCTCTTCCCTTTCATTAGTATTCTCATCATCTTCCATTTGCTTTCTTTTCTTTAGATAATTGGCAATATAAGGATTTTCAATGCAATTCTCCGCACAATACATATAAATTTTCTCTAGATCAAAATCAAGAATTTTATCAAGACTAGATTTTGGAATACCCTCAGTTATACATTTCATTTCTTCATAACCCAAAATAAGGCTAAGCTCTTTATGATGCTAAAGGGTAATCAACTTTATCACAATATTTGGACACGACTTGATCATGAAACAAATAGCATTGGATCATGAAACGGTCGCGCTTCACCACCGCACGTGAGCTACCTCATCTACGCCCTCGTCCGCCGCATCGGGTGGTCCACCGACAATGTCGGCCGCCGCAACTGACGTGCCTCACAGACACCGAGTTCCACCGCATCAGGTGCGCTTCACCGACGCCGTCTCCCAGCTCACCGGGGATACTTCATCGAGCACATCGTCGCACCTCCGCCCCCCGAGGTCGTTGGGGCTTCACCAACGGTCTCGTCCACCGCATCGTAGAGCTCCACTGCCACTCAAGATCTGCATCCGTGCGCGGCCAGCGAACGCCAGCGCATCACCCTCAATGGCTCTGAAGTGACCCGCACTCTAGCTAGGCGAGCATGCCCAAACGCCGGCCCGAACTAGGTATCCACACATCACTCCCTTGTGCACTATTACGACGATGTTTGTATATCCTTTCACTGCTCTCTTAGCTTACACGCCTATGCAACTCTGACTTTAACTCTTATTTCTTCTGGAGATATCATCTGAAACAAGCAAATCCATTTTTTAGCGAAGCATGACGGGGCTACGGGATCTGGTACACATCCTGCACACCCGTATAACCTTGTAATTATCTGTCCTCCGGTACAACATCAAGGTCGATTCCTCTTATTTGATCAACCATTCGCCATGTCAAAAATGCAGAGGGGGATGCAAGGAGCACAAGGCCTGCACATCCAAGCAAGTGGTAACAAGGACTTGTACATGGAACATCCCAAGCGCAAGCAGAGCTGCAGCGAGCCTGTACAACGAGCTAGCGTAAGTCCCTGCATTTCATTTAATTCGTACTGGCATTCGTGTATGATTTGTGTGCAGTGGCTGATCCACGAATTCAAGTTACCAGGGGTGAACATTTAACTTAAAAAATACGAAGGCACTTGCACTCCGGAAATCAACATAACCTAAGAAATGTGAAGCTACATGCACTTTGAAAACCAGCTAATGATCCAAAGTAGTTCAGATTATAAACACTAAATGATGCAAGCACCAAAAAACACAAAATGCAACATGGTGTACAAGTACTACAAACATGGTCTGTACCTGCCTGAATTATTCGTTCTCTGGCTGAAAATATCGAAGTGTAATTGCACGTATAACCAGTGCGCAAACTACATATCAATATATCTATCCTGCACAAGTATGCCAATAGTTTCAAACAACAGATTAGAAAAGTACTTATGCTATGTTATCATGATACAAGGACTTTCTGGTAGATGGCCTCGACGTTTCCTCAAGCTATGAAAATGCACTATAATTTGCTTGTCATCAATGCCTGCAAATCTCTGTCTCTCTCAACATAGTAGATCATCATTAGACACTAAATCCTTCAATGAGCCTGCAAAATGCTTGCATTAGATCCCTCATTAGACACTATATGTTCATCACCAGGAGCATGTAAAATGTTTGCATCAAATCCTTCATTAGCAGTCTGTTCATTAGACACTTCAGGCTCAAGAAGAACATGAGCTTGTATGTTTGCACCAGAAACTTGATTAGATACATCAGATTCAGTCAGTTCAGTATTGATTGGGGGAGTTATAAAATAAGTAGAAATTGGTTTCATTTTCTCATAGATTCCCTACATACAAGCAGTTTTACAACACCGTCAGGTTTAACTATTGGCCAGAAATTTAAGAGTTGAATTAGATATAATCAGGGATGTGATGTACCTGCTCGTTGCACATGCTACTCTTGCAAGCTGCGACTGTCTGTTTGCGCAAGCTCGATGCCATGCCCGTGCTGCCGCCGCTGCCTCCCACGCAGGCTACACCTAGGGTTGGATCTTCATCTTCTTATCCTTCCGTTCGCTTGAAGCCCGGCGACCGCCCTCCAACGAGGGCGCGGGGAAGTGTTGTGTCGGTCTGTCCAGCGGCGGCTAGGTTAGGAGCGAACCAGACTGTAGGCTGGAGCAAATGAATTGGGATTTTTCCTACTGTCAATCGATATGGGAGGCGCTCGTTTGGGCCGCGAGCCTGCTACAGGGCCTGCCTTGCACTTATGTTATTGGCCCATCCAAATTGAAACATTTTCTTCATTTTTTACATTGCCTGCTCGTGCGTTGGGACGAACAAAACTAGCATGGGCCAACCTGGACGACTCAAACTAGGTGCACACTTTCCAGCCACCTGAGGCGGCTGCCCATACCAGCCCCTATGGTGGCGTCGCCCCTTTTTGTGTGTAGGATTGGATAGTGAAAAATATTCCAGTGGCGCTTTTGATTTACCCACAGAATGGTTGAATTGCTTGTTTCTATGAACTGAGTTCGCGAATAATGTGAAGGATGCTAGTCTTTTCATCCTATTGTAGATTGCTTAGATCTCGATATGGCAAAAGTAATCGCATGAAATATACAGTAAAAGCCAGTGTGATGTGTTTGGCTACAACTATTCTGACTACACGTCCTCATATAACATATCAAGGACGCACCATCTTACCAGATTAACCATTTGACTTACCCATGCAGTGTGGGAAGAAAGAAGTATTGGGACTGCGTATCCAAGCAATTGATGCCATGGACTCCTTTGTACAACCTTGTAAGCGAAAAAGAAGTTGCAGTGTGTCTGTACAAAGAACTAGCGTAAGTTCAGTTACCTGCTTCTCGGAATTTTAGTTAGCCACTTATTGCAAAATTGTTCAATTACGATGCTTGGCTTAATTTAGTTTGCTACTGATTGCATAATGCCACAGCCTGTTAATCATATTGTAGACTACGCCTATCTATGTGTTTGATACTTACTGTTAAGAATTACCTGTTTGCCTTAACTTAAATATCTACTTGTTTGTTTAACTGCTTTGCTGCTGCAACAACGGGTTACAATGATGTTAATAACTACTCCCTCCGTCCCATAATATAGGATGTTTTTTGACACTAGCATAGTGTTAAAAAAACGTCTTACATTATGGGACGGAGGGAGTACTTTTCAACATCCAATTGAAACTCTTTAATTCCTTGTTTGTTTAACTGGTTTGCTGTTATAACTCCCAGTTGAGATGTTTTGCTAAGTTCAACTTTTCTGAATCCAATCGGAACTTTAATGGCAAAACAGGTTAGCCCAAGATCAAAGAGCGAGGTCCCCATGGACGTTGCATCATCCCACATCAGTGGCACCGGCCCAATCGTGCATTATGAATTGCCAACTACTGATGCTCTAGAGGCTAAACTAGTGGTAGAAAGAGATTCTGCTTCTGCACTTAGAGATGAAGTTGACATGTTGAGGAAGCAAACAGCACAATCACAAGCAGTACTCAAGACAACCATTAAATATTTGATGGATTTCAAAACGAAGCAAGCTGAGACTGACCAGATTGTTAAGGTCCTGAAGGAAAAAAGGAAATTAAGTTCCTACTTGGTAAATCATAGGTGAAATGTTCTTTCCATAGTTGAATAACCTTTGTGTTGTCTGTTCATGTAATCAATCAAACCATTTGTTTAGAGATCATGTAATAATTTTTTTTTGTTTTTTGGTTTGTAATTTTATTTGAGCACAAGTCTGTATTAATTGATAAGACTCGGAGACATTTCATTTGGATTGCTGTGCCAGACCTACAAATATGCCAATCGGGCTGAATGTGCATTAGCAATAGTAGTAGTATAGATGGACCATAAGTGGCACGCATCGGAAAGGGCCGAGATGCTGGCTAAAGAAAAGATGCTGTTGTAGCCAAAAAAAGTACAACGGCCTGGCTTATGTATGTTAGTTGATATTATTGATCCATATACTCTATAAGTGTTTATATGCCTGTTAGTTCCGTACATTCTTGGTTGACTGACTCGGTATTTGAATCTTGATACATCGCTTGTGTACATATCTAAATGGGAGTACACATTATGCTGCGTGTGACATTTGAGTTGGACATGAAGTGTTCCAAATATTCGAATTCACCTTAAACTGGATACTAGTTTTTGAATTTGAGTATCGGCATTTGTAAACCATATTCATATATGACAGTGGAATACATCTTTGTCGTCCTTTTGAAGATATATAAAAACACATAGAACAATTTTTAAAGATTCATATAGGAATACAAAATGGATTCGAATTTAGTTGCCAGGGTAAACGTGGATGCTTATTGTCCCAAAATTCGAAAGAAGCTGCAAAATGTCCACTCCCACGTCGGCTGCCCGAAGCCAATTGTTTGGGAAATGGAAATTACTGTCTACACATTACACGGACAATCCATCGGCCCGATTTCCACTGCTCTAAATAGGGGTAGGTTAGTAACTTCAATTAGACGTGACACGACCGCCTTTAAGCCCATTCTGACACGGTGGGCGTCAAACATGGGTGGCAAAACACATTTGATTCAAGCTCGTCCGAAAGACCTTTGTTTCTCCCTCCATTCCCCATTCATACACGGTGGGCGGCAAAACAAACTCGACTCGGCCGAAATCGATGTAGGCAAATATTTTCAATAGGGGCAGGTTTGTAACTTCACTCAGACATGACACAATCTCCCTACCTGTCAGCCCCGTTCATACACCGTGGGTGCCAACCATGGGTGCCAACCACCCTCTCCTCGCCCGAAATTGCTCTGGGCAAATATTGGCGAGATGCGAGATTACCGTCCTATCCCCAACCGACGAGATGTCCAAATTTTAAACGGGGGCTAAGTTCGTAACTTTCCCATATTTCAGACAGGCGCGTCCCAAAAACATGGTTCCCCGTACCTCTCCCTCCATTTTCCCATTCATACACCGTCCGCGCTAAAACACCCCATCCCCACACCAGCCTCCGTCCGCCACCCCATCCATCGCCGCCGTCCTCCACCACATCCATCGCCAATGCTGGAGCGCCTACCAAGACCGCGTCGTCCACTGCTAGAGATGGATGTTTCTCATCCATGGCGACGGACCAATAGCCTTGCATCGCGTCCTCTCGCTTCATCGGCAACGGGACTTATCCCCCGATGCACCCGTCTACCGTCGCAGATCTGCTTCAACACCACCGACAGCCATCGCACCCCAATGCTACACGGCGCCGCAAGAGAGGTGGTACTTCATATCTCCTCAACTTTTAGATCTCAACCAGAAAATAGGTCTTAACTTGGTTGCTCTACTTTCTTTTCAGCTCTTAGAATTTAGTTCTTAGTTCGAAGCAAATAATGGATGCTAAATATCATTTCTCCGGTTTGCAACTTCAAATCTGCCCTGGCACAGCCATAATACGGTTTAATTGATCATGCTTAGGGTTTAATTGATCATGTTGGTTTCGTAATGGTTTCTTTAATAGAAATCAGAGGGAAAACCCTCTTTTGCTAAAAAATATGCTTAGAGTTTCCCCCTTTTATGATCACTATACGATCAGAATACGTGCTTCATGTCATAGTAACACTGCTCCACGCATCAAGCTAAACAAGCTTAGATGTTCAAATACGAATCTGATATTATTAAAATAGAGTTGTTTAATTGGTCAGCTAAATGTTCCTAAATTAGTTTTGAAAATGCATGTTCGTCGCTCGCTCGCTCGAATATAAGAACGTTTTGTACAGTACACCAGTGTTCAAAACACTCTTGTATTATGGGAAGAGGGATTGGTTCATTTTGTAGCATTCTGCATCTTATCTCCCTCGCCTACCATTTACTAAAAAAGATAAGATCTATATTTAATCTTACCAACAAGTAGAATACACAGACAATGCCAGTGCAGAAGTGTAGCCCATTGCTCTTGTCAGTACATTTTGTCCTGTAACGCTTGTACTTCAAGGGATTGGTAGTTGATTATGTAGCATCAATCTGCATCTTATCTTCATTATCCTCTATCCCTTCCAGTATTATCATATCAAAAATTACTCTCTACAAAATGTAGAGTACAAGCAATGCTTATGAAGAAGATTCTGTGCTGAAATTCTTGAGTTATCCTTCCCTTGACATGGAGAAGGACATTATAAAGCCGGTGTTAACTGTTAATGTAAGTCAGTCCTTCTAAAGCCTTTATCCTCAACTGCTGTTTAATTTTCTCATACTCCCTATCATTTACTGCTGTTTAGTTTGCTATTTCTACCAAAATGCATGTTCGTAAGAACCGTAAGTTCTAAGTTTTACTTGTAAAACCAAATTTCTTATTCATACCATGCACATTACATAATACTCCCTATATGTATGCTTGGTTTTGTGGATCTATAATCCAGTGTGTGGCGAAGCAGCCCACGTTTGCACCTTGTCATCTCCTGTTTTATCTTACTGATGTGGCTGATGATATGAACAACATGCCATGCACATTATCCAAAATAGATACAATGATTTTCTTTGCCCTTCATCTATGCTTGTTATGTTGACATGGTAATCCAGTAGTGTGGTGAAGCTCCCCGCATTATGAACAATGCTAAATTACGCTATTGATATTTTGAACTTACTCTTTATTTTCTAATTTGAAATTGGATAGAATTGACAGAACAGTTATCATCTTTGTTTATACACGTGCAAAACCTGTCATCTCTCTGCTTTGTTTCAGGGTGATATGCCTGATGGCATGCACAAGTCTGCTGAAGGCTGTGAGACAAACCCAACATATATTGCAGCAAAGAAGGCAAAACATCTTGAAGATAGCGAGAAAACCCCAAAGTCTTGTAATGATGCAGTGTTCAAGTTACTTGAGACTAACAATCAGATAAGCTCACATAATTCGTTGTCTGAATTAGTTTGACTTCTTCAGTCCCAAGTTCTAGCAGAAAGGCGTTCTGCAACTCAACTTCGACTTGAAGTTCTATGTCTAAGAAAGATTGCGGAGAACACCAATGAGAACCTCATCGCTAAACAACTACACCCGGAAGCTATGACCGACATGCTAGGCTGGTCTCACAGCCTTGCTCAGCAGCTTGCGCAGCAGTTCCCCCGCAAGGCTAACCTTTCTTGAACTGTCTTGAAAGTGGTCTCGGTTCAGTATTATTTTGTTACGCTGCAATGGTGCCCAGTTTTTGTAATCTGCTTCTTCGTTGCGCTTTATGATCACTGGTGGCGAACTTCGATGCCCAGTGGATGTAATATACCTTAAATCCTTTATTGTATAGTGTAGGTTTATTCTTAGTTACTATGCCGTAATTTCTTTATTGTGTAGAGTAGGTTTGTTCTTAATTCCTACTAGTTACTGCCATCATTCGCTATCTGAAAAAAAATCAGATGTAGTCGAACGGGCCGAAACATTCGATAACGGGCCAGGCTTTTAGCGGGCCACAATTCGGCCGGCCTGCATCTTTCTTGGGCCCGAATGATTGGGGCCTTTACACATTGCGCCAGGCCCAAACTTACACCGGCCTATATTTTAGTTGGGCCTTTTGTCGACCCAGCGCTTAGTTCGGCCCAGGTAGCATTGGGCCATTAACAAGTTGAATATTGTACTGGCCTGTTACGATCAGATGAAACCACGGGCCTTTAGCAGGCCAAAATGCAAGTTGGGCCTCAATTTTCACTAGTCGTCGACGGGCCTTCAGCAGGCCGAAATGTAGACCGGGCCGTTATGGGCCCAGTTAGCTCACGGGCCGTTACCAGGTTGAAACATATCTCGGGCCTTAGTTGGCCCACTGATATCATGGGCCTGTAAGAGGCCGAAAGCTTAGTACAGGCATCAACGAGCCTAATTACGCGACAGGCCTTTAACAGGCCCAAAGTGACGTTGGGCTTAACTGTTGCCACCTTTAGCACGGGCCGTTAGTGGGCCCGATGTCCCGTCAGACCATATATGGCCCATGGGAAGCACGGGCCATTCCCATGCCGAAAGTCACACCGGGCTGAAATGGGCCCATGTCTACATCAGGCCTCTAACAGGCCGAAAGTCACTGGGCTGTAGTTGGGCCCGAATATTCGGCGAACAATTAACGGGCCAGATCTGGCTTCGGGCCGCAAATGGGCCCAAATATTGGGCGAACAATTAACGGGCCAGATCTGGTTTCAGGCTGTAAATGGGCCTTTATTAAGCAGGCCGTTATTGGGCTGGCCCACTAGTACCTGATTAAGTTCTACGGGCCTTTGACTAGGCCTGCCTTTTTAACCTATATGGGCCTCTGTTGGGCCCAACCACGTGTCAACGTACCATAGTCATGTCTCCTGCAATGGACGGGCGACATCTGGCCCACTGACGAGCTGACAGGTGTTCCCTTCGGCCAATCAGAATTTTACACGTGGAAATTTCCCATTGGTCGGGGCTGTTAACGGGTTATCGGATCCAAAACCCGACCCGATAGCTTAACGGCGTTCCGTTACGGTGGATGCCACGTGTTGGTCACCCTTTACGAAAGCACTTCTGTGACGCGCGATTTATCGTCATGGAAGTGGACACTTCCGTGATGATAATTTTGGTAATGTCATGGAACACTTCTACGACAGCACAGGTATGACTATCTTGATTCTGTCATAAATTTGTCATGGATGTACATGCATGACAAAGAACGCGATCTACTGTGACAAACACGTATCATCATGGAAGTGTATTTTTTTGTAGTGTCTCCTTTGCTAGTCAGCCTTTCTTTTCGTTTACTGGGATCATTAATACCCAACATGCATGCAAGAAAACTGAGTGGAGGAACTAGTTGACTGTCAATATGACTGCATGCATGCAACTATTAAACATGTTGCTAGTACGAGAAAATATCATTAATTTTGCCTCGATTATTGTTGATGGCCTTGTATAGGTGCAAAATGTATATTCCATAGCGGCCTTGTATATAAAAATGGAGGGAGTAGTGAATATGACTTCTCATAAGTGATGACATGCATGTCAATCAAGCGCCGAGTACAATCTTTGTATGATGATGTTCAAACAAGACTTGCAGAGCTAGAGAAGTCAAATCCTTTTCTTTAAGAACATAGAAGGTGGTACACTTGCAAACAAGACTGCTTCAATTCATTGACTAATTGTTTTTTCCAATTGCTAGCTAGACATCACACCATAGAACCATGAAATTAATCCTCGACCATCCATTGAATCTGAACCGTGTGAAACCATTTCAGAACAGGGGTGAACGAGGAAGGATGCTAAATTTTGTACTCCTAGATTCAGTTTTCATAGTGAAATATTTTTGCATTTGTTCCTAGATTCAGTTTGTACAAAACTTACAATCAAGAAATTAAATGAAATTAATGGTGTGAAGCTATAGTACGTAAACATCTACCTACATGGAGCCTTGCAGTCACGTCTGAACATGGTGCCTGGAGAAGAGGGATAGGGAGGAGAGTGTGGGTTGCGACTTGTGACCTGGAGGTTGTATCACGCGCCCGTGCTTGCGTGCCGCTGCCGTCACTCGACGCCGGTGTGCCCAGTCTGCCGCCCGCCATCGCCCTATGCTGCGAGTAGGCGCTAGGGTTCCTGGCGTAGCCGGTTGCTGTCTCCCTGCCGAGCCGCCGAGACCAAATCCCCTTGGAAGCTAGCGCCGCTAGTCCACGCCAGAGAGGGAGAGACGATTGGATGGAGAGGGAGAGGCGGCACCGTACAGGCGGAAGCGGAGTAGACGGAGAGGTGGAGAGAGTCAAGCGGGTGGCGGCCGGCGGAGGAATTGGGGTAGGTAGGGTTTGGGAGGAAGCCAGGAGATAGTCTTTTTTTTAGGTGACGGCCAGGAGATAGTCGGTGCAGAGGTGAGAGACAAGAGAGGAGAGGGCATTCACGTTTGATTGACTGACATTGGTTAACTGGGCCGTCAACCGTGCTGGATAGGCCCGATCAACATGAATACACCGATTTTTCTACCGGAGTAGCGTCCCCCAAGGACAACTGGCCCATTGAACCAGAGACGGAGTGCTAAGGGAGATGGACGACCAGAAACAACCAGATCAGGACAACGGACGGTCAGGAGCTCAAATTGCTGAGAGGGCTCGCTTTAGGCACGATTTTACTGTCCTTAATTGTAATTTCTGCATGCTGTATAGCCATAGCCCTCAAAGTGCTGATCGGCACTAAATCCATTTTGCTCCATGAGCCATGTAGCTTTAACCTAACACGCGTATGCTAGTTCCCGAGCCACAGTCTAGCTTGACATCAGCTGGGTTGCGAGTCATTTAATTTAGACTTATTAGCAAAAAACATTAATTGGTGCAGTATCCCCCCTAGGCTCAGGCCGGGCAGAAGTGGTCGGGTTGGCGATCAATATCTTCTCGAGTAGTAGCTCTTATTGCAAAACCGCCAATCCATTAGCCCCCCACTCAGATCAGTTTGAAAATAAGGATTGAAGTCCTCCTCGGACGCTTATAACTAGATCAAACTGATGTGCAGTAGCCCCCGAGACTCATGTCGGGCAGAACTGGGCAGCCTGATGATCGAAATCCTTCCAGAAGTTCTTTTTAGGATAAAAGAAATATATTAATATCACGAAGATACCAATTACACCCAAAAGAAAAAAAGAAGAAGAAGAAAAAAGACCCCTCTATAGTGATAAACTCTTTATAGCCGCACCACGAACTGCCACCTAGACACATAAAGTATTAGAAATGTTATCATGCTCCCACTTGCTTTTTTTTCAAAAGACAAACTTGAGGAGGATCGGAGACCGGATCGATGACCGACTTAAAGATGAAGCACCGCCATTGGCCCGAGCGCCACCCCTACGAAGACTAAAACCGTAACATATCTACTAGCCAGAGCAAGGCACCAGGAGTCCAGGACCCCCCTTCCAAAACTGGCCGCTGGAGTGGCAAGCAGAGCAAGGGCGAATTCACAGGCTTGCCGGTGAAGATTGAGGGGAGGAAGGCCTTGCCCTAGTCACATTGCGAGAGGGGAGAGAAAGACTTGTAATAGTAGGTTGCCCTTGCAACACTTTTTGAGTGTGTGATGTGAGGCCCTGGTGTGGCAAAAAAGTATTTTGTCTAAGGCGAGATTTGAACCAAACACCTTTCTAAATTGATCAAACTTATTTGATCTTAGGTGTCATAAACTAAGGCAAATTTACTCACAAACTAAACGGGTCCCTCGGTCTCTTCTCCAGTAGCACGTCCCGCTGAATGGTTTTGCTAAAACCTGAATGGGTGGATGGATTTGTTAAAATGCGTACATAATGGAGTATATGGTGGTGCATCTACACTGAAAAGTTGTTGTCTAAGGTTTGGCTGGCATTGCAACCCTAAGGGCATCTCCAGCCGCAACGCGTAAAAAACCTTCCGTATCCGTCCGCGGACAGGTTGGGACCAATCCCTAGACACGGATGCGGGAGGTTGACATCCAACGCTAGCTGCATATATTTTCACAACAGCTCGAGTGCGGCTTAAATGCGGCGCAGTGGCCAGTGTTAGTTCCTCGGGTACCTGCGTCCCCATTGAAGCGGCCGAGAGGTCACATGTGTCAGCGCAATCAATGCCGGCCTCCGCGTGCTCTGGGCCCGCATGAATGCTGTGCGGTAAGCGGTGCGTGCATCAGAAGGAAAGCACACGAGGGTCGGGTGATGTGTTTTGGTGGGCCAGAGCGATAAGAAGCGGGCTTGCGAGTGGTTCGGACTCTCGCAAATCTCCTCCACTTTTGTCTCTGTTTTGCGGTAGAAATCGCGTCCGGACCATCCCGCGGACCGATATAGGTTGCCATTGGATGGCTTTCACGATCTGGACAACGCGGTCCGGACAGTTATGGTAGGTTTACGAATCCGCCTTGGATATGCCTTAAGCTGTTTAAATTTTCTTTTTGCGATTGCCCTAAGCTGTTTAATTACTAATACGTGATTTCAGTATGGAAGGTAGGAGCGGTGAACCAAATGTTGGAATATCCGTACGTGTCTGAAGTCTAAACTACCAAACGTTGGCTGTTTACAATATTATAACTGAATGGACAGTCTTTTTTGTCACACGCAGAAGGTCGACCGGCTATCACCTGAGCTTATTAGCCTTGAAACGCAACAGAGGATCTGTAACTAGTGGGCACTACTTAATATTTATTCTTCTTGTCCTCCCTTGAGACTTGCGAAACAATGTCCATGGCAACTCGCCATGCTTGAGGTACTTCATCTAACCCAGGAACTGGCCTAGCTAGCTAGTTCTGCTAGTGTCCGTAGAAACTCGGCTCTGGTTCTGTAGTTCATCCGAGTCATCACTGTGCAGATGGAATTAGAAAGCGAGTTAAATCTAGTGCTAACCGCAAATAGTTATCTGCAAAACGAACATTTCAACATAAATAGGGAGTGATAAAAAACTCACTGTATAGGTGAGTAGATGAACTGCTTTGGCGGTATCTCAAGTTCATCTGCGCTCTTCTCAAACATTTCCAGAACCTTGCTCATCGTCGGGCGAGACGCCGGTGAGATCTGTATGCACCACAGCCCGATAGTGGCCATCTTCTTCGCGATCTCTTCAGGTCCATCAAATCCCAAGTCAAATGGTTGCAAGCTCCCAAATTGTGCGAGGTGACTGTGAGCCCAATCCGGGAAGTACACCTCACTTTCCCTCTCAACACTTGCTCGCAAGTTTCTCCTTCCACCGACCATTTCCAAGAGCACCATCCCGAAGCTGTACACATCCGACTTTGTCGACACGACCCCGAACCGCCTCGAGAAGACCTCAGGCGCGATGAACCCGACTGTACCCCTCATGCCATCCATCGACAATAGGTAGCTCTCCTTGGGGTTGCACAACTTCGCCAGACCAAAATCGGCGATCTTCGGGACGAAGTCCTGGTCTAGGAGGATGTTTTGGGGCTTGATGTCAAAGTGTATGATTCGTGTGTTACACCCTCGGTGAAGATACTCCAATCCTCTCGCGATGCCCGTTGCGATCCCATATAGTGTCTCCCATCCAAGAGCTTGTTTCGAATTCTCGGTGTAGATGAATTTGTCGAGTGACCCATTAGGCATATAATCATAGATGAGAGCTCTCTTTGAACCTTCCAAACAGAAACCAAGCAGAGTGACAACATTGACGTGGGATGTCCTTCTAATGCTGATGACCTCATTTACAAATTCTTCTCCATTTCCGGTCGTGTCATGAAGGAACTTGACAGCGACATGGCCGCCATTTGGTAGGGTGCCCTTGTATACCATGCCATAGCTACCCTCCCCTAGCTTTTCACCAAATGATTTGGTTATTTTCTTGAGGTGTGAGAATTTGTACCTCCTGGGAGCTAGTGAGCCGTAGTTGCCCAATATTTCTTTGATGTTGTCCCGTCGGTCGTTGTAGTCCTTTCCTGTCAACGATGGAAATGGAGATCTTCCACTTCTGTGAATCTTCACAGCAATAATGGAGCACGTCGTGACCAAAACAATTATTGCAACCGCTGAAACTGGAACAAAAAAAATGTATAATTACTTTTCAGCAAGTAATTATTTTGACAAGATATATATCATTATGTAATTGTATGAAAACCAGCATATGTACAAGGTAATCAGGGAAAAAGACATCCTTTTGTTGCTCAACTTGTCGGTTAGAAGGGGATGGAAGGGCTTTGAAGTGATACCTGCCACAATTATGCCCAACTTGCCACGCTTAGAAGCTGCAACAAGAAAACTTGTGGTTAATTACGGCGATTCTTGGTCGAACTGTGTATGAATATATATGATACATTTTACAACAGATAAATGCTACTTCGTCCATTTCATATTATATAATGTGCATTTATAGTTTCCCAAATGTCAGACTTCATAAACATTAATCAAGTTTATAGAGAACAATATCTATATCTACAATACTAAATATACATTATATAAAAATACATTTCATGATGAAATTAATGATATTGATCTGGTATTCTAGATGTTGATAACACTCTAAAAAAACTTGATCAAAATTTCACTTTCAAAAACTTAATCTTTTTTTGAGGGAATCTTTCAAAAACTGAATCTAATAGACTACTTCCCGGATACATTATATATTTTGTAACGGGTGCATTATATAGTTGCATGTATTAATCAGTTATTGCAAAGCTTCTTCATTCTACGTTGACGCCACCGCCCCAGTCAAGCAAGCGTCTCACACGGGCTGGTTGTACGTTCTGCCGCTGTTTCGATTCATTCAGTGAATGAATTCCTTTCAGGGGACCAGCTTGCCGCTTTAATCACGAGGGCCGAGAATTTATGATCGCACCCGATCGGTCGATCGATCAAGACGTAGCGAAAGACCACGACCTCACTCACTCACCTGACCTCACCATGTAGTACATCGCTTTCCCACCAACAATTCATTAATGAAGCTAGTTCACATTTAACTCACCTGTTGAGGGGGACGACGGCGCCGGCGCCGGAGCCACGACGATCCTGGTTGTGTTGGGCGGCATGTAGAAGGGCACCACCTCGAACCTCGTGTAGCATGTCAGCGAGTAGGCCCGCCCTCCTTTTGTCCTACGCATACAGAGTATACATGCATGCATGCATGTCCGGCCGTGGTGTCAGTCCTCATACGCCGCCGGCCGGCAGCAGGCAGCTCTACGACGTAGATGAACGCGTGCGATCGATCAAAATAATACTAGTACTTACATGGGCAACGACGCGGCGATGCTCTGGAGGCAGAGGCGGCAGTCGGCGGGGGACAGGCCCGCCACACACTGCGCGAACCCGTAAAGGCTCTCGTCGGCGGTGATATTGGTCTGCCCGAACGCGGCAAGCGGACGCGGCCGGCCGTTCGCTCCAGCCTCGGCGGCGGCAGGAGCGAGGCGGTCCATTAGCCGATTGAGCGCGGCGCTGTACCTGTCGGCCTCGCCGGCGCTGGTCATGTTGTTGTTGTAGAAGGAGAATCTCTGCTCCGTGTCCGGCTCCGGCCGCGCGAGCTCCCTCCCGTCCGCCGCCGGGTCCACGTACCGGAGCAGGCAGTTGTTGTACATCATGGTGGCGGACGCAGCGCGCGGGCACGCCAGCGTCACGTTCCCGGCCGCCATGCGCAGGCACAGCCGGCACACCTCCGGCGGGCCGGCGTCCGCGTAGCACAAGGCCAGCCCGTACGGCGCGCCACCCTTCACCTGCTGACTGCGAAACGCGGTAGCGTAGCCGTCGCTGGAGCGGCCGGCGGCGGCGACCACGTCCCTGAGCACACCGCGGACGCTGGCCCCGTAGGTGCTCCCCGCGGTGTAGTTCGCCGGCGAGCATTGGAACCAGACCTGCACCGTCTGAGCGAGCGCTCCCGGGGCGGCACAGACGGCGAGGAGCACGGCGATGGAGACGAGAGCGTGGGTGGCCATTGCTCTGCTACTGAGAAAGATCGATGGAGACCAAAGCAAAGTCGACCTCTATGTGTGTGAGGACAGAGGAGTGAGTAGTAAAGTGGTCTTTGTTTATTTTGCCACAGACGACCTCCGAATGATGCGTGGGTCTTCTGGATGGGTCCACAAAGTGCGTCCATCATTTGTTTTGTAACTAGTGCTATATGATTGGGCGGTGTTCGGCGACGGTCGGTCGTTGCACTGGCGATGGTCTTGTGGCGATGGCCTCCCTCCGTAGCAAGATGCATGAGAGACCCTGCGGGGCAGCAATGCCACATCTACGTAATTTATTTACGTAATGTTACGTAGAGGCTGATTTGAAGGACTATCATTAGTCATTAAGGGCGCGCGGGCCCACCTGAAAACAGGGGGGGAAAGTTGATTGGTGTAGAAAGGAAAGTACGTAAGGTTAAGTAGGATTCATACGTGGGTGTAGCATTTTTGCCCTGTGGGGCGCCCAGCTGCCGGACACCCTGTCCTTGCCGTCCTCGGTGGTCGCCAGTCGTCGAGACACCTGGAGACTCCTTTGCTGTTGGAAATATGAGCCATTTACCGAATAATTTTATTAACAAAAACAGTAGATAACGCATGACTAATATAGTAGAGATAAAGCAAGTCATGCAATCTGACAGAGAGAAGATAATACCATCTGCATATATGAACTAGAACCGAACACATCTAGAACGGACACTAGAACAAGAAGTTGTGGCAGAACCTCTAACAGAAAGAGTATGAGAACGTACGGAACGGGAGCAGAAGCACCGGTCTCGGGTCGGTGTCCTCGCCAGCCATGTTGTCAAGGAGGTTGTCGACGTCGGCGAAGAACTCGTCATCGGGGAAGTAGTCGTCGGAGTCTGGGGCGTCCGTGACGAAGAAGTCAGTAATCGCGCGGAGCGCTCCCCAAATACCCTATCACCCTTCTCCCGTGCAGGACTCAAAGAGGTGCGGTTTCGGAGGCCTACTGTCCCGACTCGCGGTGCACGCCGCAAGACGGGATGAGGAAGACACATCAGCTCAGAGATTGGAACCGGTGACGAGAGGAAGAAGAAGTTATGGTGCGTCGTTCGGATTCAGTGTCCACTACAGAAAAACGTTTCAGCTCCCACGTGACCTTTCGTATACCCGTCGTGCTTGGCAAAAAATTAGATATCGGCTCATTCCCGCAACCCGCGGCGCGGCGCGGCGAGGCGTGGCATGTTGGGCGGCAGAGGAGGAGCGTGTGTGGATGTCCCTCTTATTCTCATGCTTATACATGTGGCGAAAAAACCTCCCTTATAAAGAGGTCCAGCTCCATCTAAACTAGCAATGTGGGACTAAACTTTAGTAGCGCCCCTTGCCTTGCACGAATGGGCTAAGTGGGCCTCTAAGATTTATTAGGAATTTCTAAAATTTTTATTGGGATGACCCATAAATAGATAAAATTTCAGCAACCCCCCACCAGATCCGAGACACATACAAAATTTGCCTTTGGTTCCAAAACACTATTTTATATACCCGTATTGTAGTGGAGACTATTAAGTTGAATTTCCACCTCGAACTCTATGCTACACTAATAAGCAACTTGAACAGTGGATTGGGCCCGTAACTTCAAGTTTTCTGTGAATATAGCTTCACACAAAGCCTTGACCGATACTAGGCTACTGTGGGTCTTCCCCGTGGGTGGTGCTTATGCGTCATACTCCGTGACCTTTTATGAGTTTACTAGAGAGAACCCTACTCTCATAGATTGCGATGTTTGACAATCAGACTCATATAGGTGTGTTCTTCAAAAGATGTTCTGCATGACAACATCTTTGCTTAAATGAGCCACTTAGAATACATTAAGATATATATCAACCTGCCATACAGATTTAGGGGAGTATTGCATCTTCATGGAGTGGTATTGTTAACAGTAAGGATACTCTTTTCTCAGTTGACCAACAACTTGTCTTCCACATCTAATTCACGAGATCTCCGGTCACATAGACTAGGTTACCACTATGAACAACTCATATTGCGGGTCTCATACCCATCTCCTTCGATGCATTATCTATCACTTTACGTGATATACCCTTAGTAAAAGGATCTGCCAGATTTTTAGACGTTTGGATATAATCCAATGCAATAACTCCGAAGTTTTTCATTTTCCTGACAGACTTTAACCTTCTCTGAACGTGTCTTGACGACTTCATGTTATCCTTTGAACCACTCACTTTCGTGATCACGGTTTGATTGTCGCAGTTCATAAGGATACCCGGTACAGGTTTCTCGACAACCGACAAGTCATTCAAGAGTCGACGAAGCCAATCTGCTTCGACCGTAGTTGTATCTAGTGCTGTGAGTTCTGCTTTCATTGTTGACCTCGTTAAGTTGGTCTGCTTGCAAGACTTCCAAGAAACAGCGCTACCTCCATGAGTGAATACATATCCGCTCGTGGCCTTTATCTCATCAGCATCTGAGATCCAGTTTGAGTCATTATACCCTTCAAGCACCCTTGGGTGCCCAGTGTAGTGAATTCCATAATTCGCAGTGCCTTTCAAATAGCACAAAACTCTCTCTAGAGCTTTCCAATGCACATCTCCTGGTTTTGAGACAAACCGACTCAATTTGCTAACAGCAAAAGAGATGTCAGGTCTTGTAGCATTGGCTGAGTACATAAGCAAGCCAATAATCTGAGAATATTTCAATTGATCTCTAGCAATTCTTTGATTCTTTCGAAGCAACACGCTAGCATCATATGGTGTTGGAGAGGGTTTGCAGTCACTATAGCCAAATCTCCCCAAGATCTTTTCCACATAGTGAGATTGAAGCAATGTAATCCCACCATCATCGTCTCTCAACAACTTGATTTTCAGAATGACATCAGCCACTCCTGAATCCTTCATCTCAAAATAGTGAGATAGGAAATCCTTGACCTCCTTAATAACATTTAGATTTGTTCCGAAATCAGTATGCATCAACATACAAGCAAATGATAAATCCCTCGCCCCACCATGGCGGTAGTACACACATTTATCAGCTTTGTTTACAACAAAGCCTGTAGCTGTTGAAGTTCTTCCAAACTTCTCATGCCACTGCTTGGGTGCTTGCTTAAGTCCATACAAAGACTTCATCAACTTGCACACTTTTCCTTCCTGACCATCTACTACAAACCCATCTGGTTGTTCCATATAAATTTCCTCATCCAACTCTCCATTGACTAAAGCAGTCTTAACATCCATTTGATGAACAAGAAGACCATGTGAGGCAGCTAATGAAAGTAGTACTCGAATAGTGGTCAGTCGAGGCACATGTGAGTAAGTATCAAAGAAGTCTTCACCTTCCTTTTGGGTATAACCCTTGGGCACGAGCTGTGCCTTGTACTTTTCAATAGTACCATCAGGCCTAAGCTTCTTCTTGAATACCCATTTGCACCCTATAGGTTTGCACCCGTAAGGACGATCAGTGATCTCCCAGGTTTCATTTGCCAAGATGGAATCCATCTCACTACAGACCGCTTCCTTCCAGTAGTCAGCATCCTCAGATGCATAGGCCTAGAAATGGGAGTGTCATCTATGAGATACACAAGAAAATCATCCCCAAAGGACTTTGTAATCCTCTGTATCGTGCTCCTAGTAGGAACTTCATTGTTCTCCTCCACAGGATTTTCAAAGTGTTCCATCGAAATGGCAAGTTCAGTAATTGTAACTGGTTCCTGATTCGATGAACTAGTCATCTCTTGATTAGATGAGGTAGCCATATCCTTCATGGGAAAGATATGTTCAAAAAAGTCGCATCATTCGACTCCATGATCGTACCGACATGCATGTCAGGTACCTCAGATTTTACAACCAAGAATCTATAACCAATGCTATGAAAAGCATATCCCACGGAAACACAGTCCACAGTTTTTGGTCCCAGCTTCCGCTTCTTTGGTATTGGCACATTGACTTTCACCAAACAACCCCAGGTTCATAGATAAGAGAGCTTTAACCTTTTCTTCTCCCATTGTCGAACGGAGTTATCTCTTTGTTCTTTATGGGAACTCAGTTTAGGACATGAAATGTAGTCAATATTGCCTCTCCCACCATGCCTTGGAGAGACCTGATGTGTCTAACATGGCGTTAACCAAATCAGTTAGAGTACAGTTCTTTCTTTCGGCCACCCCATTTGACTGAGGTGAATAGGGAGGCGTCCTCTCATGGATTATAGCGTGTTTTGCACAAAAATAATCAAATTCATTTGAGAAATACTCTCCACCACAATCGGACCTAAGCCTCTTGATCTTTCGATTAAGTTGGTTTTCCGCTTCAGCTTTATAGATCTTGAAATAGTTCAAAGCCTCACCCTCCTCATCCTTACATTTCAGAAGATACACATGGCAATATCTAGTGGAGTCATTAACCAACGTCATGAAATATTTCTTTGGGACATTTACATTTATGCCCCTAATTTGCGCCCACTCTCAGATTTACCCCTAAATTTTTGATGTGCTCAAATTTGCCCCTAAAAAGCATTTTAAGTCGCAGGAATGCCCTTCCATCTGGTCAAAGTTGTTTGACCAAAACTTTGAAAATTCATAACAAATTCATACGAAGTCAGAAAAATGCAAATAAGATATCAAAATGTTCATAAAAACATCACCTATACGCGCATGTCATTTACGTTCCTCACCTACATGTGCATTTATTTGAATTCACCCTAAATTGTTTTTTAATGTTATAAACCCTAAAAAGCTTTAAAGAGTACTTTTGTCATGAACGTAAATGACATGTGCATATAGGTGCTTTTTTATGAGCATTTTGATATCTTATTTTGCATTCTTCTAAGTTCATATGAATTTGTTATGAATTTTCAAAGTTTTGGTCAAACAACTTTGACCAGCTGGAAGGGCATTCCTGTGACTTAAAATGCTTTTTAGGGACAAATTTGAGCACATCAAAAAGTTAGGGGTAAATTTGAGTAGTGGGTTCGAGTTAGGGGCACAAATGTGAATGTCCCTATTTCTTTCCATCTTTTGTCAAAATACCATTCATTTCACATAGATCTGAATGTATGAGCTCTAGTGGTGCAAGATTTCTCATTTCCACAGTCGTGTGAGACTTACGAGGTTGCATAGCTTGCACACAAGCTTGACACTTAGATCCCTTGACGGTGGTGAAACTAAGGATTAAGTTCAACTTGGCTAGTCGTGACATGCAACCAAAATTAACATGAAAGAGGCGCGAATGCCACAAATTTGTTTCACTATTATTGCAAACATGATTAACAACTTTATTGCGAACATCTGACAAGGATAAACGAAACATGCCTCCTGAATCATAGACTTTACCAACAAAGGTTCCATACTTGGATATTACAAATTTATTTGACTCAAAGACAAGCTTGTAGCCATCTCTACACAGAAGAGATCCGCTAACAAGATTTTTATTGACACAGGGGACATAATGCATGTTCTTCAGCCGCACGATCTTCCCCGAAGTAAACTTCAGATCGATCGTGCCAACACCACGAATAGAAGCACTTGAACCGTGCCGATCAGCATGGTGGAAGTCCCTGCGGTCTGATAAGACGAAAACATGGAAATATCACTGCAAACATGCACATTAGCACCCGTGTCAATCAACCAATCGGGAGAATGACATACTGAAAGAATAGTGGGAAATATACCATACCCAGCTTCCTTCATGTCAGTGTCACCAATGACAACATTAGCGGTCTTGCCGCCTTTCCCAAGATGACACTTGTCATAACGATTAGGGCAACTAGGAGCCCAATGGTCAGGATCTCCGCACACATGACAACCACCTTTCTTCTTGTCATTCTTCTTCTTGAAGTTGGTGTGCTGCACAACCTTGTTCTTCCCATCAAACTTTGCTTTACCATCAAACTTGCCCTTGTTCTTGAACAAGTGGGGCTGGAAGTTTTTTTTTTGTACAAAATTGGCACTAGTACCCCCCCCCCTCAATACCTCGAGCACGGTTGTCCTTTGCTCTCGCCTTTTCTTCCACATCAAGAGTACCAATGAAAGCTGGAACGCAAAACTTCTGCCTCTTATGCTTCAGTAAGGTAGCAAAGCTCCTCCACGAAGGAGGAAGATTAGTGATGATATCTCCGGCAACAAACTTGTCCGGTAGCATATAATTGAAGTGCTCATGTTCTCTAGCAAATGACTGTATCTCATGAGCTTGCTCAACCACAGAGCGCTCTTCAGTCATCCTGTAATCATAGAATTGTTCCATGATGTACAACTCAGTGCCAGCATCCGAGACCCTAAACTTGGCCTCGAGTGCGTCCCACATATCTTTTCCATTATCAATTAACGCATAAGCATCAACTATGTTCTCACCAAGAACACTCAAGAGAGCATCCTTAAACATGGTATCCATTTTCTGAAAAGCTTGTTCCTGTTCAGCATCATATTCTCCTTCGGGTTGCCAAGAGTGGAGTCATAGCAACTCATGGTTTGAAACCATAGAATGGAACTCACGCGCCACCTCTTACAGTGGATACCCTCAAACATAGGAGGTCTCATGGAAGCAACAAAACCACTCGGGGTAAATTGCCTATAATAAGGTTTTTGGATTGTTGGAAATATGAGCAATTTACCGAATAATTTTATTAACGGAAATACTAGATAACGTATGACTAATATAGCAGAGATAAATCAAGTCATGCAATCTGATAGAGAGAAGGTAAATAGCATCTCCATATATGAACTAGAACTGAACACATCTAGATCAGACACTAGAGCAAGAAGTTGTGGCAGAACCTGTAACACAAAGAGTATGAGAACGTATGGAACAGGAGCAGAAGCATCGGTCTTAGGGTCGGTGTCCTCGCCAGCCAATTCATAAAGGAGGTTGTCGATGTTGGGGAATAAGTAGTCGTCGGGGAAGTAGTCATCGGAGTCCGGGGCGTCCGTGACGAAGAAGTCAGTAGTCGCGCGGAGTGCTCCCCAAAAACCTTATCACCCTTCTCCCGTACAAGACTTAAAGAGGTGAGGTTTTGGAGGCCTACTGTCCCGACTCGCGGCATGCCGCAAGCTGGGATGGGGAAGACAACAGCAGCTCAGAGATTGGAACCGGTGGCGAGAGGAAGAAGTTCTGGTGCGTCTCTCTCAGAGGAGAGACCTCCCTTTGATAGGCGCAAGAGAAGGAGGCGAGAGGCGAGCGACGGGAGATGAAGCAAAAGAGGGAGACGAAGAGAATGGACTTCAGCCGAAGAGGCGCGCCATTCGGATTTAGTGTCCACTATAGAAAAACGTTTCAGCTGCTGCATGACCTTTCATATACCCGTCGTGCATGGGAAAAATTTAGACATCGGCTCGGCTCATTCCCGCAACCCACGACGCATTGTGATGAGGCATGGCATGGCATGGCATGGCGAGGCGGGCGGCAGAGGAGGAGCGCGTGTGGATGTCTCTCTTGTTCTCATGCTCATACATGTGGGGAAAGAACCTCCCTTATAAAGAGGTCCAACTCCCTCTAAACTAGCAATGTGGAATTAAACTTTGGTAGTGCCCCTTGCCTTGCACGAATGGGCTAAGTGGGCCTCTAGGATTTATTAGGAATTTCTGAAATTGTTATTGGATTGGCCCATAAATAGATAAAATTCCAGTATCCGCTCCTTCCTTTCCACGCTAGCGGCTTGCTCGGTGCCAGCCACGCCTCCTGCAAGCCTAAGACCCTGCCCTGCCCCCCGACCGCATGGTGCCCCTGCAAGTCGGTGCCAGCCGCCTAATCCACATCCCAACACTCAGTTGGGCCGAATTTGAGGTATCAGCTCGTTGATTGACCATTCCCCAACTTTTGTTTTAGGTTTTGTTATTTGTTGTGCACTATCCAGTACATGAACCATGAACACACACACACACACACACAATTTTGCACATAATTTCTGTTCAATTGTGTCATTGTGATTGATAGAAATTAGAAAGTAAATTCTTATTACATAATTATTGAAGAATGAAGAGGACCAAATATATTGCAGAATTGTTTCATAAACATGCTATGGAGATAGGAAGAATGATATCTCAGATGCGGCAACAACAAATGTTGAGAGAGCATTTTCGGTCATGCATTTAGTTAAGAGCAAGTATGATTGCCTAGTCACATACATTGACTGGATTTTTTTGCTTAGGTGAATAAAGATGATATAATTGGTACTTTCATGACCATGGAAAAGCGTAGGCCAGAAACATAGTATTCTTTAACTTCTCAAGGTATGTACTATGTAATTTCTTTTATGCAAAACAGATACTTAATTGAGAATTTTAGTATGATTGTAATACCATATTGATCTATTTTTATTTGGTATTGGTAATTACTTAGAACGTTTGCATGTCATGTTTGTTGACAAAAGGAATTGAAGACCACCCTGGTTTCAAATCCTAGATCCGCCACTGCCCCACTGTGCTACTCTACAGGCGGAATGACACATCGGGCTGGTGACTATTGGGTGACACACTGATACGTCTCCAACGTATCTATAATTTTTGATTGTTCCATGCTATTATATTACCTGTTTTGGATGTTTATGGGCTTTATTTTATACATTATTATAATTTTTGGGAGTAACCTACTAACCGGAGGCCGTATTGCTGTTTTTTGTCTATTTCAGTATTGCGAAGAAAAGGAATATCAAACGGAGTTCAAACGGAATGAAACCTTCGGAAGCGTGATTTTTGGAACGAACGTGATCCAGAGGACTTGGAATGCAAGTCAAGAAGCAGCCGAGGCGTCCACGAGAGGGTAGGGCGCCCCCCTATAGGGCGCGCCCCTGTCTCGTGGGCCCCTCGGGCGGCCACCGACGTACTTCTTCCTCCTATATAAGTCTACATACCCCAAAAACATCCAGGGAGCAACCAAAACACAATTTCCACCGCCGTAACCTTCTGTATCCACGAGATCCCATCTTGGAGCTGCCGCCGGCGTTTTGCCGGAGGGGGAATCCACCACGGAGGGCTTATACATCAACACCATAGCCCCTCCGATGAGTTGTGAGTAGTTTACCACAGACCTTCGGGTCCATAGTTATTAGCTAGTTGGCTTCTTCTCTCTTTTTGGATCTCTATACAATGTTCTCCCCCTCTCTTGTGGAGATTTATTCGATGTAATCTCTTTTTGCGGTGTGTTTGTCGAGATCCAATGAATTGTGGGTTTATGATCAAGTTTATCTATGGATAATAATTGAATCTTCTCTGAATTCTTTTATATGATTGAGTTATCTTTGCAAGTCTCTTCGAATTATCGGTTTGGTTTGGCCTACTAGATTGATCTTTCTTGCCATGGGAGAAGTGCTTAGCTTTGGGTTCAATCTTGCGGTGTTCTTACCCAGTGACAAAAAGGGTTGCAAGACACGTATTGTATTGTTGCCATCGAGGATAAAAAGATGGGGTTTATATCATATTGCTTGAGTTTATCCCTCTACATCATGTCATCTTGCTTAATGCGTTACTCTGTTCTTATGAACTTAATACTCTAGATGCATGCTGGATAGCGGTCGATGTGTGGAGTAATAGTAGTAGATGCAGGCAAGAGTCGGTCTACTTGTTGCGGACGTGATGCTTATATACATGATCATGCCTAGATAGTATCATAATTATTCGCTTTTCTATCAATTGCTCGACAGTAATTTGTTCACCCACCGTAATACTTATGCTCTTGAGAGAAGCCTCTAGTGAAACCTATGGCCCCCAGGTCTATCTCTTATCATATTTGCTTCCAATCTACTTTTATTTGCATCTTTATTTTCTGCATCTATATTATAACATACCAAAAATATATTTATCTTATCATATTATCTCTATCAGATCTCACTTTCGCAAGTGGCCGTGAAGGGATTGACAACCCCTTTATTGCGTTGGTTGCGAGTTCTTTGTTTGTTTGTGTAGGTTCGTGGGACTTGTTGAGGAGCCTCCTACTGGATTGATACCTTGGTTCTCAAAAACTGAGGGAAATACTTATGCTACTGTGCTGCATCACCCTTTCCTCTTCAAGGAAAACCAACGCAAGATCAAGATGTAGCACACACTCTCAGGTCACGCTCTAGCAAACAAGGTTTCTCCAAGTTCCTAGTCTTTAGAGGCTGCTCCGCGTTTATCGAGATTGAGGGTGAGGGCGACTAGCACAAGGGAGAGTGGCAGGGCAGTGCTGGAGCACGTCGAGAGGATAGCGGGGTGACTCGAGGGTTGGGGCCAAGGCCAAGAGGCGTTGTTGCTAGTATAGATGATGGCATACCGCTACTAGAGAATGTCTAAGCGGCATTCACGGATCTTCCACCAAGATGGCCACCAATTGTGGACTGTAACAATTGTGCCTCGCCTTCAGTCCTCAAGCACTTTGGTAGAGGCCTTCTTGGGTGTGGTTTCTTTCTTTGGCATTGTCAGTGGGGCGGATGCAGTTGTGGCTACACACACCATCCACAATACTGCGGTGATTATAGAGCAATCTCAAGAGGTCACCCTATACATGATGATTGACCAGCTCCGTGAATGGCTGCTAGAGGGCTAGGATTGGAAAATTTAACAAATCTCAGTGTCAGAATTTGGGGTTATTTTTCCTTCTATGGAGAGTTTGCGGATGGTGTCCACTTGCACCAGCGTTATCGTACTACTATACGAGCTTGTGATTTATGTTAAGCAGGCAATAGACGGTGGCAAGACCTTTGGCTCCCTCGTCAATTCGTGGGTTCTGTTGGATGATGTGCATGTTGTTATGCACAATTCTTATTCTTTGGTGGCCTTTCCTAAACTCATTGGAAAGCCAATGGTTGTTGATGAAGTTTCTCTGTCTCGTTTTGGACCTATGCATACGCAAAATTTCGTGACATGATCCATCTCGTGTTCGTGGTTTCGTGGAGATTTTCCTAGGCAGTTTGGCTATTCTATCTCTATTTGGGTGGAGGGGTAGCCTATCGCCCAAAACCCTACCCCTACCTCCACCCTCTCCACCTTCTCAAGATGACAACGATAATAATGACAACATGAATGGAAGTGATTTCGGTCCTCCTTTCACACAACAGGAGTGGGCCAAACATGCCATAACTTTACCCTAATCGAGTTCCTATCGATGGTGGTAGTGGTACTGCCAAGGATCCTGCTAAGCTATGATAACCCACAAGTAATGGGGATTGCGACAGTCTTCGAGGGTAGTGTTTCACCCAAATTTAATGATCCAACACAAGGGGAGCCAAAGAATATTTGTTAGTATTAGTAGTTGAGTTGTCAATTCAACCACACTAGGAGAGCTAAATATCTGTAGCAAAGTATTTAGTAGCATAGAAGTATGATAGTTTGGTAGCAGTAGTAACAACACCAATAGTAACAGTAACAATAGCCATAGCAGTTATAGTGATTGTAACAACAACAACAACGAAAGTAACTTAGCAAAGATTAATATGAGAACAATGTAGGCATTGGATTAGCGATGGATATTCGTGTTGGATGATATTCATCATGTAACAGTCACAAGCTAGAGCGATACATAATAGCTCGAATTCATCAATTCAATGTAGGCATGTATTTCGTATATAGTCATACATGCTTCTAATAAAAACTTGCATGACATCTTTTGTCCTACCCTCCCATGGAAGCGGGGTCCATAAGAAAACTAAGGGATATTAAGGCCTCCTTTTTAATAGAGAACCGGAAGAAAGCATTAACATATGGTGAATACATGAACTCCTCGAATTACAGCCATCCCTAGAGAGTATCCCAACTATTGTCACTTTGGGGTTTGCGGATCAGAACAATAACAAGTGCATATAACTAGAAGAGAGGATCAAGAACTCAAATATATTCATGAAAACATTGAGGGTTCAGATCTGAAATCATGGCACTCTGGCCCTAGTGTCAAATATTAAGCATAGCAATGTCATAGCAACATCAATCTCGAAACATAGTGGATACTAGGGATCAAGCCCTAACAAATTGTCTCGATTACATGACAAATCTCATCCAACTCCATCAGCGTCTAGCAAGCCTATGAAGGAATTACTCACTCCCGGTGGTGAGCATCATGGAATTGTTGATGGGGAAGGGTTGATGATGACGACGGCGATGATTTCCATCTTCTTGAGCCCTGAATGAACTCCAGATCAGCCCTTTCGATGAAGAACATGAGGTGGCGCCGGCTCTGTATCGTAAAACGCGATGATTCCTTTGCTATAATTTTTTCTCCATGAGAGGGCACTTATAGAGTCGGACTTAAGGTAAACGAAGGCCTGTGGGACCCACAAGCTCACAGGGCATGCCCCCTGAGCTCGTGACTCCTAGGTGTCCTCCCTCCGGTAGTTCTCTTCGCTAATATTTTTATATATTCTAAAAATATTCTCCGTAAATATTTTGCTCAATTTGAGAAATTTTATTTCTGCACAAGAATAACACCATGGCAATTCTACTAAAATCAACGTCAGTCCGTGTTAGTTCCATTCAAATCATGCAAATTAGAGTCCAAAACAAGATCAAAAGGGTTTGGAAAAGTAGATATGTTTGGAACGTATCAAGCTACCAGCTGTTCCAAGGGTGTATGCCAATTCGATGATGGAGGCTCACCCTATCCCGTTTTCTGTGGTGTGCTCCAACCTCCTAACCCATCCGGCATCTCCTTCTCTCTCTGGTATCAAAGACTATCCCAAGAAACCTACCAACGATGCTGAGATTTCTATTCCTATACTGAAGAACAAGTCTACTATCACAAAGTTCTCCTCCCGCAACCACAGTCATGCATCTAGTGCCTCCAAATAATCCAACATGGGCCTATGCCGCAATCTTGACCATGACCTTGGAAAGGTGGCTGGGGAATACGTGCCTGAGCACTTTTCGTGTTTGCCTTCTGGGCGCTCCATGCATATCTAGCTCTAGTTTCGATGACATTCAAGAGTTGTCGCAATCGTGACATTGTAGAGTCAGCGGTGGCTCGTGCGAAGAGAAGCACGAGGAGAGGAATCGAGTACCCCTAGGTATTCTGTCGCCCAAATCTCCCGCGCATGTTCTCCCTCCTAATCACTTAGACCCATATTTTTCTAATGTGGCTCGAGACTCTGGTTTACTATTTCATTCCTCTTTTGTTTTTGCTTCTAAGTTGATTTCTGTAATCTAGGATAATGTACTTGCTCAAGCTGCCTTGTACAAAGCTCGAGCAGCAGCTCGGGTTGTTGTCTCATTGTTGCCGAGCGCTAGTAGTCAGGCTAGTAGGGGCCAACCCCCGTTGTTCGCACCAGAGGAAAAAGAGCTAAAAGATATGTTGCCCCTAGCAGGACTACTTTCCATATTAAAAAGCTCTCATTCAAATGCGGACCATTTTGGGAACATGCGTGGTTTTGGTGGTAGGGGCACCGGAACTAGCTTCGTGAATACATCTGAGACACTCTTATTGACATCATTTGCCTTCAAAAAACCATTAAAACCTTCTTTTCTGCTAACTTATTTTCTTCGCTTGTGGGCGCTCACAATTTTATTTGGAAGTGGTTGCCGACTAATGGACACTCAGGCGGTATCCTTATTGGGGATAAACTAGCTGTTTTTGACTATCTCCTTCGATCCTGGTATTTTCTTCACTTGCATGGTTCTTTGTTAATAAGCTTTGGGAAGTGGTAGTTGTGTACAGCCATGCAGACCCCTTGATCTTGCAGTTTTTTTAGATGAGTTGGTTTCCACCTCCAGCTTTCCTTTGTTGATTGGTGGTGATTTCAAGTTGATGCGAACACCTGATGATAAGAACAAGTTGTTTTTTCTTAGGCTAGGGATGATGCCTTCTATAATTTAATCCCGTTAGTCGGTGCTGGACTGTGTTCTTATATGCCCGAAATGGGACTCGTTCTTTCCTTGCTCTTCGTTTATTGCTAAAACTCACATTGATAGTGACCACACCCCCACTTCTCGATTATGGTGATCTTATGGTTGGTTTAAAACATAGATTTTGTTTCGACTCGCCAGTCTTGTCATTGATGGCTTTTTTGCCTTATTTCAGACAAGATTTTATCCCTTCTCTTCTCTAATCTTCATTCTTTTGGACCCATGGATGATTGGCATTTCTGTTCTTAAAATCTTCACAAATTCTTCAAGGGTTGGGGTGCCAATCCGGCGGTCGAGTCTCATTGAGATAAAGTTAGTCTTTTGGTTAGAATCAAGAAGCTTGATTCCGTTGTTGTTTCTGTGGGTCTCTCCATTTCTAGGTTCAAATGTATGCCTTAGAAATCGCACTTTTGGACATCCATCGTCAGGAGGAAATTTACTGGCAATAGCGAGGACGTGTTTCCTGGATTCTTAAGGGTAATGCTATCACTGCTTCCTTCTTTGTTATTGCTAATGGAAGGCATCATCGTTGTTCTATTTTGCACTTAGTTATAAATGGGAAAGTTGTGGCTGATCCCGCCATCATCTTGGACAATGTGTGCTCCTTCTTGTCTCTTCTGTCTGCTAGTCCTTCCTCTGGCATGTCTATTTCACCACAGCTGTGGCCTACTGATGCTCATGTCTCCTATGCTGAAAACCTCGAACTTTTGATGCCCTTATCTGAGGCTGAGATTGATGAAGTGTTAGAGACATCAAAGTCTAACTCTACTCTTGGCCCGGATGGCTTCTTTATCTCGTTCTTCAAAAATTTCCGCCTGTTATGAAATTCCTTGTTTATGCTATCATCCAAGGCCTCGGGACGGTGGATATTTTTTGGCTGAACAATGCGGTAATTTCTCTAGTTCCTAAGGTTAAGGGTGCTGACTCCATACGTCAATTTAGTCCTATTGCGCTCATCAATAATATTGTTAAGCTCCCTTCGAAAGGTTCTGATTCTCGCTTATCCCTGGTGGCCCATAGGTTTATTGGGTCACACCAGTCTGCTTTCAAAAAGTTTTGATTTATTCTTGATGGGAACCATAGTTTTCATGAGATTGTGCATTCTCTCTAGTGGGAGCAAGGCTATTATTATTCTTAAAATTGATTTTGAGCAAGCTTACGAATCTGTTATTTCGTGCTTCTTGCCTTGCCGGCCCAGCTGCTGCTCCTTGCTAGCCGCGACGCCGTGGCCGACATAGAGGTAGCGACACCTTTGACCATCAGATTGAATAATACATAACAAATTCGTTCTAACTCAAAAAAATAGGAATAAGATATCAAAATGTTCATAAAAACATCACCTATATGTGGCAGTCATGATAAAAGTGTTGGAAAGTCCGCATCCCAGTTTGGGCTCATATCACTACAAAAAAAGACACATCCGTGACATTTTGGGCCGAACGAATTTTTTTTCTGTCATACATATGACACTTCTATGATGCTAATTGTGACAAAACCCGGTATCATCATAGATGTGGTGGGCTCCTACTTCTATGACAAAAAATCATGACAGAAAATTGGCTTTTTGTCCTGGGCGGGCCGGAGACATAGTTGCATGACATTCTTTGGGCCGTCCATGACGGAAAAAACCGTGGTAGAAGCGAGGGCGAGGAAAATTTCGGGGAGTTCCCGGTTATGGTGGGTGGTCGGGGGCTGAGCAATGCATGTTTCTCTCGTACACGTACGCGCGTGTGTGCGAGGCGTTGGCTCTAACTGAAGCTGAGCGAGGCGTTGGGTTCTAACTGAACCCGAGCGATTGCACTGCAGGCCACGCGTTACTGAACCCGAGCGATCGATTCCTTCGCTACTGCTGCTAAATGAAGCCGATCGATGCCGCCTCTCTGGATGAATAGTGAGCATTGCAGGGGGGGTTGGATGAACAGTGAGCCGTGGGAGTGGATGAACAGGACCCGTGGCGTTGCCTTTGGATGAACAGGACCCCGATCGATCAAGCCGGTTGGGGCTGGATGAACAGGACCCCGTGGAGGGATGGATGAACAGGACGACCCCGTGGAGGGCTGGATGAACAGTAGAAGGTGGAGGGGTGGATGAATAGTAGCCCGTGGAGGGGTGGTTGAACAGGAGCCCGTGGAGAGGGGTGGTTGAACAATAGCTGGTGGAGTAGCGCACGGTGGAGGTTGGATGAACATGAGCCCGTGGACGAACTGTCGCACATGGAGGCTGGAGGAGGTCGACGGTGGATGAACAGTAGCCCGTGGAGGCTGGAGGAGGTCGACGGTGGAGATGAATAGTATCACGTGGAGTCCCGTTTTGCGGTACGCCACACCCCTCCCGATGAACAGGACCCCCGTTTCGACCGTAGCGCTCCAACACAAGTCCGTTTCGTCCATTTTGCGGTACGCCACACCCCTCCCAACCAACAGGACCCCCGTTTCGACCGTAGGAGGTCCGTTTCCTCCGTTTTGCGGTACGCCACACCCCTCCCGATCAACAGGACCCCCATTTCGACTGTAGGAGGTCCGTTTCCTCCGTTTTGTGGTACACCACACCCCTCACGATCAACAGGACCCCGTTTCGAACGTGGCCGGTCGAACACAAGGCCGTTTCCTCCGTTCTGCGGTACGCCAGGCCTCGTTTCCATCGCCTGTTCCGTCCAAGCCCTCCTGATGAACACGACCACGCATTCCATTCTGACCCAGCCGGTTGGCTCCCCATGAACACGACGACGACGTTGTTTCTCCGTTCCGACCCAGCCAATGTACACGAGCCCTGGCCGTACGTATATATGCGCGAGTAGGCGTTCGAGACCCCGCCCGTATGTACACATACGTGGCCATATTTTCTTTCTTGCACCCTGGCCGCTGTACGTACGTGTACATGCTACGTGCGCGCCTCTACTATGACATGTGCGCGCCTCTACATCCACTAGTATATATGTACGTACACGTTCGCGACCAGAATGACAACGCTACATATGCTTCGACCAGGTGGGTCCCGACTGTCAGGCACTTCCTTGCGTGCGAAGATGTAGCTGGTGGGTCCCAGCAGTCAGGGGGCGAATCATTTTTTTTCGGACGCACTTCCTTGCGTGCGAAGATGTAGCTGGTGGGTCCCATCAGTCAGGGGGGCGAATCATTTTTTTCCGGACGCACTTCCTTGCGTGTGAAGATGTAGCTGGTGGGTCCCAGCAGTGAGGGGGAAACATTTTTTTCATGAAATATAGTGGCCCGTCCGGTGGGTCCCAGCTGTCAGGTGGAGGAATCATTATTTTCCACGTAATAAGGAGGCACTTCCTTGCTGCGGCCATGGACCCAGTTGTCAGCCTCTCCATGTACAGTCCACGTCTGATGGAAGCCGTTCCTTGACCACGTTGACCACGCCGCGCCAAGAGCACCGGGGCGGTGGACGACGGCGAGGCCTAGGAAGGGGACGATGCGGAACCTGGGAAGACGCGGCAGTGGATGCCCACACGTAGAGGAGTACAAGGGTTCACTGGTTCGCTGCGGTGTGAGGCTCTCGTCACTGCAGAATACCAGGGGGTGTGGGTGAGTAGAGGGATGGCCTGGCCAGCGGTGGGAGTAGTAGGCGGCGGTGACACCTCCGCCGCATCGCAGCCGGTCATGGGAGGCAGGAGCACGAGGCATGACCGGCGTTGGTTTGGGCGGCTGAAGCAAGAAGACCAGAGGTTGAAGAAGCACTACGGCCGTTGGATGGACATCGTACGGTCACTGGAGCTAGAATCGTGCATATTGACTAAGTTGACAAAGCCCTCCGTCCCCGTCAACTTAGTAGGCCCACAAGTCAGCCTGCCACTATACTTGGTCCCAACTAACAGGGGGAGTAATCATTTTTTGTGCGTAATAAGGAGGCACTTCCTTGCATGCGAAGATATAGCCGGTGGGTCCGAGCTGTCAGCAGCGGTAACGTTTTTTCATGAAATACAGAGGCCCTTTCAATGGGTCCCTAATGTCAAGTGGAGGAATCACTATTTTGCGTGTAATAAGGAGGCATTTCCTTGCGTGCGATCGTGGACCCAGCTGTCGGCCTCTCCACTACAGTCCACTTTAGATGCATGTCGGTCGTTGACCACGTTGACCAGGCCGCACCGAGAGCACCAGGGCGGTGGACGACGGCGAGGCCTAGGAAGGGAACGACAGGGAGGCAGGGAAGACTCGGAAGTTGTTTCCCACGCGGAGGGGAGTACGACTATACGAGGGTTTACTGGTTCGTTTGCCGTCGCCGGAGAATAACAGAAAGTGTGGGTGAGTAGAGGGATGGCTAGGCCAATGACGGGAGTACGGTGGGGGCGGTGAGGCCTGCGCGGCAGCACAGCCGGCTGCGGGGAGAAGGGAGCAGGAAGTCCCGCCGGCGCTTGTTTGAGCGGCTGGAGCAGGAAGGGTAGAGATTGAAGAAGCACGACGGCCGTTTGATGGACATCCAACAGTCATTGCTTGTGCGTCAACCTTTTTTAGGAAAGCCTCAAATCTGTGGAAAACAGCATACAACCCATCTGCCATTATTTCTAATAATTTACAACCCATTTGCTAATTCTTAAGGTTTTTTTGGAGCCCATATTCTTTTTGTTAGCATTACAGCCCATATTGTGGCCACGGTTAAAAAATTATACAAAATTTTGCATATTTCGGTGCGGTTCGAACTATTTTTAATCCTGAAATTTCGACTCACATTCAAACTGATTTTAAAAATAAATTTATATTAATATAAAATCCAACAAATTCTCCACGCATAAAAAATAATGTAATTTAAAATCTTGAAATGAAAAAAAGATATTTGAAACTAATTGCCAGTTTGATGTGTTTTAAAAATGTACATCCCATTTCTCATTATTGATAGGCCATTTTCTCGGCTGGAGCAAGAAGACCAGAGGTTGAAGAAGCACTATGGCCATTGGATGGACATCATACGGTCACTGGAGCTAGAATCGTTCATATTGACTAAGTTGACAAAGCCCTCCGTCCTCGTCAACTTAGTAGGTCCACAAGTCAGCCAGCGACTATGGTGGGTCCCAGCTAGCAGGGGGTATTCATTTTTTGGTGCGTAATAAGGAGGCACTTCCTTGCGTGCGAAGATATAGCTGGTGTGTCTGACGTGTCAGCGGGGGGGAACGTTTTTTTCACGAAATACAGAAGCCCTTCCCACGTACAGTGTGTAATAAGGAGGAACTTTCCTTGCGTGCGACCATGGACCTCGTGGGTCCCAGCCGTCAGGCTCTCCACGTACAGTCCTCTTCCGATGACTCTCATATGTTGACCACGCCGCGCCGAGCGCACCGAGGCGGTGGACGACGGCGAGGCCCCAGACTGGAACGACCCGGAGATGGGGAA
Source organism: Triticum aestivum (assembly GCF_018294505.1). Classification (NCBI taxonomy): domain Eukaryota; kingdom Viridiplantae; phylum Streptophyta; class Magnoliopsida; order Poales; family Poaceae; genus Triticum; species Triticum aestivum. Next base: position 465,641,441 of record NC_057807.1, on the reverse strand, counting down.
GACGCGGCAGTGGAGTCACAGATGGAGAGGAGTGGGAAACTTGACTAGTTCGGGTGTGGGGTGGGCCTACACTCAGTAGAGAATAAAAGGAGGTGCGGAGTGGAGGGATGGCCTGGCCGTCGGCGGGGTAGCGTTTCACTGAGGAGCGCAAAACAACGCCGCTGGACGCCGAAGGCTGGAGCAGGCGGTTCCGGCAGCGCTGGGGGAAGAAGACGAGAGATTGAAGAAGAATGCCGGCCGTTGGATGTAAATCCAATGCCTTCTTAGGCTTCGACCTACTGGCCAACATGTCAGCCAGTCCATTTGTTTTTTAGTCCATTTGGTGGGCTGGGTGAAACAATGATGTAGCATCTATGCAGCCCGTTTAAATCCCATTTGCATTTTTCTCGAAATCCGCGGACTTGCTGGGCTGGGTGAAAATATCATGTTGGGCTAGACGGAGAAATGTTATAAAAACATAAACACATGATTGCATGTCAGTAAAATCTTTGCAAGCTTATGTACGCAATCACTAGGAGTTAACTTGCCAAGTTATATATAAATTTTTATTATTATTATTTTGTAAGAACTTTCAACTTACGAAATAAAATATCATTTTAATTTGATGAGTTAATAGTACGTGGGATATTATTATTTTTTAGGCTAGACGTGGGACAGTTGAGTTGGTTCTAGGGGAAAGTACTGGGAGAAAACTCAGTTTACATCGAAAAAGAAAGTGGGAGAAAATTCAGAGACCTGCTGGGTCCACCTGAGGAGGGGAATATGTTGGGAGGAAGGAGATTCAAAGCACGGCAGCCGAGTGAACTAGTTTTTTTACGGACAAGTGAACTAGTTTACATACATAAGAAAATAGCCACTAAAAAAGCAATCAGGTTAATGGGTTCTTAAAAGAAATATTCCTGACAAAACAGATAATTATGACACATAGGCTAATGCATGAAACACTCAGATGATAAAGGTTCTTATAAACAGATAAAGCACAACATCTAGACCTTCCTGGCACACTTGATCATGATGATGCGGCTGTCCGTGTACTCGTCGGTTACGGGAAGCAGCACGCCCTCATGTCCAAGATCTGCATGTACATGTCGTAGCATGCGTATGCACCCTTGGCCGCGTAGGTTATGTAGGCTAGATTCAGAGGTACCTCCCACGTCTTCATGCCGTCTTCTTTCATGTTGGCGTATCAGGGGCCGATGATGGTCTCAGCGAGGTCAACCACGGAGTCCTTCTGCTGCCCGTTGCTGATGATCTTGTATTGCTTCTAGATGTCGACAAGCTTGTTGCACCAGATGGCCGAATCATCGCGTTCTTCCTTCTCTCCACCATAGAGAAGGTGCAGTCGGCGCTGCTGTTGAAACGGGCGAATGCTCCAGAACCTGGTGCAGCCATAGGACTAAGGCGAGGTAGAGCTTCACCGAGTTTGTATCGTTGGTGTACATCACATTCAACTTGGTGCAGCCATAGGACTGAACGGCGAACTCAAAGGGGAACTCCTTGCTGAAGTCCATATCCAGCAGGCTCACCCCTCGGATCGCCATTGGAGTCTCTTCGAGTGGACGAGTGTGTAGGCGGTGGCAGCAGTTTGTTTTTCAGCTCTTGGGGAACTGGATTCAACAATAAGCTAAGTGTGTACATGCGACAACAGTTACTACCCCTCCCTCGTCCTCTGCACGCCCGGCAGAAGATGCACCCTCGGCGCATTGAAACGCCTCCATTAAGAAACCTACTCCGGCCACATGTCGGTTCACGAGCGGGTCTGTATTGGTACTGTAATAACAGGAGTTAGTGGTCACTTTACTTAAATTTAATTAGCTTTAATAGAAATTTATACTTAAAACAAACAATGCATTCGCTCGTTCTATCAGTGCCATAGGATCAACATGCACAACAATTAGAATTATTATTCTCAGGACGCACACGATCAACACATTTGTCGCACTTTCACAAAGATAATACTACCAAGTTTGAACTGTTTGTTATGGTTGTTGTCCTCTGCATCATCATGTCGTGTTTCCCAGCTTGCAAGATTCAGAACCAACAAATAAGATCCAAATAATAAGTACAACAAAGATGCCTACACATCTCATTGATTCCCAGCTTGCAAGATTCAGAACCAACAAATAAGATCCAAATAATAAGTACAACAAAGATGCCTACACATCTCATTGATTCCCAGCTTGCAAGATTCAGAACCAACAAATAAGATTCAAATAATAAGTACAACAAAGATGCCTACACATCTCACTGATTCCCAGCTTGCAAGATTCAGAACCAACCCATTAGAGCCTTTTGATAAAGTGAATATCGGGATTAAATCCATCTTGGCTAGCCATGTCATACAATCAAAGAACTTGGCGAATGCTCTTGACCGTCACAACATCTATAGTTGAGTATTCCTGTTTGCATAGCATGTTTCACAGCACAAACAAGGAGACATGAGAGCATGATTTCTCTTTAATAGCGGCCTCCTTGAACTCAACCTCCAGCTCTACTTGGATGAGGTCTGCCTGGAGTTCCATGATTCAATTCATGTGCCTTTTTCTGCAGTTCACCTGAAATGAAGCAAAGATTGCATCATTCAGCTAGCAAGAAGTACTTGCTCTTGTGAGCTGGCAGGTTCTTCTTTAGTAGTTGCACTAAAATTGAGGAACATTAAGGTTGGCTGTCCGGCTCATGTAAGGTGCAACTATAATTTTCTTATCCTTTTGTGCAGTTCCACTAAAATAAAGTGCCATTGTGGTGACAGTGACAGCTCCATCTTGCAAAGGCTAATAAAATTTTGCACGAGATTACCGGCAGAACTTGACGGAGATTTTGGAAACTCCAATCACCATTTTGTGCAGTTCCACCAAAATTGAGAGATGTTGCCCACGTGACATTTTAGTTGAACTGCACAAGACACTCATTCCAAAAAAAGTGTTTTGTGCAGTTCACCAAAAGGTCACAATAGCAACAAGGTGAAATGGATATCCCTATCTGCACAAAAAGATAGAAAGTAAACAGTTGCTGGTCAATAAGAATATACGGAACATATACAAAATGAAAAGAAGCATCTTAATTATGTTCATGGAAATCACGCAAGGACAGTAGAAATTTTAAAATGTCAGCAATGCTTCATGTTACCAGAAGCATTACGATCAACAATGAGATTCCTCAAATATGGGATTACTTTAATGGTGGCATTGCTTGTTTACCAGACACAGTAAATCAACACCACCTAAAGAGTTGGTTTAAGGGCATGGGACCATGGGGACACCAGGACACTCTGCAGCGTAAAGGAGCAACTTACTTATCATACTAGGGAAAACAGCAGGAGTGTCATTTGTAACATAGTTTAATTGTGTCTTATCACTGGAGGCATTAGATTAACAATAACACCGGTTAGACATGTCCCTAAGGTAACAGTGTGATCGCTTCATTTTACATGCGCCCTTACATTAACAACAACAAAAGGTTGGTATAAGGACATGCGAGAGTGGACGCATCAGCACAATGTAACTACAAGGAGGCATAAAGTGGTGATGCCGAGTTTTTTCATGCTATGTGAGGGTAGCAAACCTAATCCTGTAGACCTTGTACTATGTGAGGGCAACAAATCTAATCTTGGAGACCTTTTACTATGTGAGGGTAGCAAATCTAATCCTGGAGACCTTTTACTATGTGAGTGCAGCAAATCTAATCCTGGAGACCTTTTACTATGTGAGGGCAGCAAATCTAATCCTGAGACCTTTTACTATGTGAGGGCAGCAAATCTAATCCTGAAACCTTTTACTATGTGAGGGTAGCAAATTTAATCCTGGAGACCTTTTACTATGTGATGGCAGCAAATCTAATCCTAGACATACTCTGTTGACTTGTCCACCAGCCGCCACTTTCTATCCTTTTTTCAACCAATAATAGATCCGTTCCTTATCCAGTTTGTATTGCGTTTTCCCATTATTTCCCGTTTCAACCAAGAGACCGGTTCGGTATCCGGTCTCTACTACTTTCACCATATTATTTCCTCTTTGAACCAAGTCCTAGATTCATGCTACAACTTTTCCCCCTTCCTTCGTTGTTTGAACAAAGCCCTAGATTCAAATGCATGAAGTAGCTTTACCTCTAATAATACTAAAAATTTAGGTGTCTTTGGAAGAGCTGACGGGAGTAGAAAAAGATGCACATGCAGACACGTGGGGAGCTGGGGTAGTAGAGCAAGGCCGCTTTCGAAGAACTTATACCTGAGGGTCGTCGGGATGTCGGCGGCGGTAGGTCGGATCTATGGACAATACGCGACAGGGAGGAAGAAGGGTCGGAGGACCTCCCGAGCGAGCGCTGTGTCGGAGAGAACGGCACGGGCAGAGGATCGGGCCCCTCCGGCAGCTATGGGTTTCCTCCCTCGGTGGCGTTGACCGCGTGAACGATGCACCTTTTAGTCCTCTACACACACCGACCGAAGGGATCCGGCCGGATCTGTGACCAGCGGTGAGCAGAGAGAAAATGTTGCTACCACTGTCTTGTTTATATCTGGAGAGGATGAGAGAATGAAGAGAGCAACCCTAGTAAAGCAAGCGCTCAGGCCCCTGCGTCCATATATAGTGGAGTGATTATATTTTTTCTCTCCACAACAAGTGTTTCAATTTGTGTACGTGGCATTAAAGAAAAGAAACTATCTATTTAAGGTGACTACTGTATGACTCCTACTTACTACTAGTAGTACTACAGTATTGTTCACTTGTGCTCCCCGCCCCTCCATTCATTGAACAACCCCATGGGTGAATAAACATACAGTAAGTATTGTATTTATATAGAACGAACAAGCTTGAACTATTTTCGCGTAGTTAAAAGTTGAGGGCGGGGCTTTTCCCGGGCAGTACGCACGGCAATTTTCGGGTAGGCGGTTTGACAGAGAGGCGAGGAAGGTGAGCGAGTGGGGCTATGCGATTTGACGACACGTTACTGCTGGAATGACTTGTGATATGACCACTCACTATAGTCATGAATTACTGGCGCTCCGACCGGGGTGATGCCCCCCTTCCGTTTCGCGCTCTAATATAGTGCATGACACGTCGACCCGGATGCTGGCTCTCCCACATGTCGGAGTAGTAAGAAGGAGAAAAGAATGATGCGGTATATACTAGTACTATACTATGTACTACTCAGGTCAGAAGAGTGTGAACCACGGCATCCCAGTGATCCAGCAGTGCGAACCACGGTAGCCTAGTGAACCAGCAGTAGAAAACAATGTGGTGATATGGCCATAAAAAACAATGTGCTACGGTCCACACTGTAGCATGTACAGTAACACTCCTCTTTGTTTGGATCCCTGAGTTAGAGCTAGTTTGGGTTGAAATAGCCTCAAATTATCGAAACAAGAGGGGTTAGTTTGAGCTAGTTTGCTCTAACCTAGCTAAAAAAAACTAGCCCGGTGGAGAGGTTCTAATTGGGTTAGTTATCCTCGGGCCCACTAAAACTAAAAAAATCTCCCCTGCCCGCACCAGATCGCTCCCCCCCTATCGCACGACTCCTCTCTGTTCCCCATAGGGCCGCCTGCGCAAGCGCCACTCGTCCTCTCTCTCCTCCGACCGCCCTCTCCTTCCGTCCTGGGCCGCCCTACTCTGGCCGCCCTCTCCCTCCGGCCTTCGAAGGTCGCCCCGCTCCCCCTTCACTAGTCGTTTTTCTCCCTTTGTCGTGCATGGCAGCGGAGCATCTACCAGGGAGGTTGCGAGAGGGGTGAGTTTGCTCGTTCCTTCTCTGTCTCACGGCCATATCATTGATCTTGCTTGCTCTAGCGCTAATTCTGATTTGGAAAAGTAGATCCTGATAAAACTTGGTATAGATTTGTGGTGCATGCATGGAATTATTCAATGTTGCTTGAGGAGGTAATAAATCTTTCTAGAGGCCCAAAGATTCAGGTCACCTTTCTAGGTATTTCAATTTCAGGCTTGCATTATTTCTAGAGGAACAAATATTCAGTTCACCTTTCTAGGTATTTCAATTTTAGGCTTGCATTATTTCTAGAGGCCCAAAGATTCAGTTCACCTTTCTAGGTATTTCAGTTTCAGGCTTGCATTATTTCTAGAGGCCCAAAGATTCAGTTCACCTTTCTAGGTATTTCACTTTCAGGCTTGCATTATTTCTAGAGGCCCAAAGATTCAGTTCACCTTTCTAGGTATTTTAGTTTCAGGCTTGCATTATTTCTAGAGGCCCAAAGATTCAGTTCACCTTTCTAGGTATTTTAGTTACAGGCTTGCATTATTTCTAGAGGCCCAAAGATTAAGTTCCTAGTCGGCGGCAAGCAGCCCTGCTACCCATGCCGGTGTCGACGCAAGGGCCAGCGCCGGAGGGGTTCCTGGGGCTTGGGCTCTACATAGCCTTCCTCCAGAGCGACGATGGCGAGCTCCTCCCTCGGTGTGTGAGGGGCTCCGGGCTCCCTCCCTATCGTGAATGACTTCCGTGATGAGTTAGCTCATTCTTTGTTTCATGAAGTGTTTTTTTATTTAAGCTTGATCGACGACTTGTATGTTTAAGTGGGATATCTCATTTGTATGGACAAAGTAAAAATTATCATGTTTTGCATGCTTGATTTGTATAGATGGTTCGTTTATGTCAATTGTGAGCGGGAGGAGGCCACAGAAGAGCCGGCCACAAATCCGGCAGGAAATAGGGTCCAAAGTAGTAAAATGATTGAGATAGAGCATTTATTGTCAATCTAACCCTGCCATCCATATACCTCTTGATTTAGAGTTAGTTCAGGGTTAGAATCTAACTCTAACCTCTACTGAGTTAGAGTTCTCCTCGTCTCGGTTCATCGCCATCATACTTTCCCCATTCCTGTGTTTTCAGTATCCTGCGAATCAAAGAGGCCCTTTTTTGCGGGAAAAATCAAAGAGGCCCTTAGACTGATTTAGGTCCGGTCATTTTTTATAAACGTGTTATGTCCAAAATTTAATGAACGTGCTCCGGTTTCCACGAAAATAATCCGGTTTCATGTAGTAATTCATTCATTTATTTATTCTTCCGCGGGGGGTTTGCATGTAATTCGTGAGGTCTGAAATGTAAAGTACCCCGGCATATGCTCCGAGTCGTGCATGCACTACGACCCAGATGCTCTATGTCCCACATGTCCGCGAATGGGAGCACGTGGAAATAGCCTAGGAGTACATATAGGAGGATAAATGCGTGAAAAAATATGTACTGTGAAGCGTAGTCGCGATTCGAAAAGGAGACCTAAAGTGATGACAGTTATAGGTCGCACGCACCCAACTAGTGGTACTAGACATACGACTAATTTTTCCCTCAAAAAAAAGATGCACGAGTGCTCAGTACTCCTATTCTATAAACACGAGTCCCATCTGACAACAGTGTCCGTGCTACAGCTAGCTCTCCTCCCATGTTTCTCTCTTCTAATTCTAAACTCGGCCATCGCCCAGTGGGCGGGGTGGGTTTGCTCAACTGCGGCCCCACCTCACAGTGAAAACGTTATGACTGGAATAAAAATGCCATATACCCCCTCCGTTCATAAATACTCCCTCCGTCCTTCAAAGAGTGTACTTCCAACTTTCTTGGAGGGTCAAACTATCTCAAAGTTTGACTGAGTTTGTACAAAAATATATCAATGCTTGTGAAACCAAATGGTTATATGACAAAAATATATTTTATCACGATTCTAATGCCTAATTTTATGGCATAAATGTTGGTCTATTATTATATAAATATGGTCAAACATAAAAAAGTTTGACTTTCCAACAAAGTTGGAAGTACACTGTAGGACCTTGAGAAGAAGTATGTAAGTCTATAGGGGGGGGGGTGATTAGACTACTTGACCAATTAAAAACTATGCCTTTTCCCAATTTTAGACATTGGCAGATTTTAGTTATCTTAGCACAAGTCAAGCAATCTTCACACAATTCAAGCAAGCATGCAAAGAGTATATGAGCAGGGGAAAGTAAAGCATGCAACTTGCAAGAATGTAAAGGGAAGGGTTTGGAGATTTCAAACGCAATTTGGAGACACGGTGATTTTTGAGCCGTGGTTCCGATAGGTGGTGCTATCGTACATCCACGTTGATGGAGACTTCAACCCACGAAGGGTAATGGTTGCGCGAGTCCACGGAGGGCTCCACCCAAGAAGGGTCCACAAAGAAGCAACCTTGTCTATCCCACCAGGGCCGTCGCCCACGAAGGACTTGCCTCACTAGCGGTAGATCTTCACGAAGTAGGCGATCTCCTTGCCCTTACAAACTCCTTGGTTCAACTCCACAATCTTGTCGGAGGCTCCCAAGTGACACCTAGCCAATCTAGGAGACACCACTCTCCAAGAAGTAACAAATGGTGTGTTGATGATGAACTCCTTGCTCTTGTGCTTCAAATGATAGTCTCCCCAACACTCAACTCTCTCTCATAGGATTTCGATCTGGTGGAAAGAAGATTTAAGTGGAAAGCAACTTAGGGAAGGCTAGAGATCAAGATTCATATGGTAGGAATGGAATATCTTGGCCTCAACACATGAGGAGGTAGTTCTCTCTCAGAAATGGTAAGTTGGAAGTGTAGGTTTGTTCTGGTGGCTCTCTCCATGAATGAAGAGGAGGTGGAGGGGTATATATAGCCTCCACACAAAATCTAACCGTTACACACAATTTACCAATCTCGGTGGGACCGAATCAACAAACTCGGTCAGACCGATTCAATAAACAATGTGACCGTTAGGATTTTTGATGGGACCGAAATGCAACTCGGTAGGACCGATATGGTTAGGGTTAGGGCATAACATAATCTCAGTGAGACCGATTACACAAACTCGGTGAGACCGATTTTGGTAATAAGCTAACCAGAGAGTTGGTCAGGAAAACTCGGTGGGACCGATTACTCAAACTCGGTGGGACTGATTTTGGTAATAAGTTAACCAGAGAGTTTGCATTGTAATCTCGGTAGTACCGATTGCTCAAACTCGGTGAGACCGATTTTGATAATGGGCATACACAGAGAGATTACAATCCCATCTCGGTGAGACTAAGATCCCTATCAGTGAGACCGATTTGCCTAGGGTTTGTGGCAGTGGCTATGACATCTAAACTCGGTGGCGCCGGATAGAATGGGGCCGAGTTTGACTTTAGGTTTAGGTCATATGTGGATGTGGGAAAGTAGTTGAGGGCTTTGGAGCATGTCACTAAGCACTGTGGAGCAAGAAACTCATTAAGCAACACCTCATCCCTCCTTGATAGTATTGGCTTTTCCTATAGACTCAATGTGATCTTGGATCACTAAAATATAAAATGACGAGTCTTGAGCTTGAAGTTTGAGCCAATCCTTTGTCCTTAGCATCTTGAAGGGGTTCCACATCCTTTAGTCCATGCCACTCCATTGTTGAACTTGTCTGAAATATATTTGATAAAAGTGTTAGTCCAACAAGAGATATGTTGACATTAATTACCAAAACCACCCAGGGAGCACTTGTGCTTTCAATCTCCCCCTTTTTGGTAATTGATGACAACATACATCAAAGCTTTAGATAAAGATATAGAGAATATCAAGTAAAGCTTCGGAAAGACATGTAACAAGCATAGGCTCCCCCTACATGTATGCAATTATGTGAATATAGAATATAGAAGCATGTGAGTGCATGAACACGACAGAGTAAGCAATGTGTTACATGTATCTTGGCCATATGCATCAGAGCAAAGAATATTGAGAAATACCTTCATGCTCATGAGTCCTTCTTGCAAACAGTATGTACATCAGCAAGAATTCCTCATTCACATGATTGTGATGAATATACTTACCTTGTGGTCTTGAGTTGGCTTAGGATGGAATGAACCTATGTAAACAAGGTTAGATAACACAGATACACCTACTAGCCAAAGCAAACAGAAGAAACCACAAGAATACCAAGACTGGGATGACATGTAAAGAGTGAGTACTAAGTACCACATTGGATTAGACATGTCCCCAAAGGTAAAGATATGCAATGAATTTAAATGATTTCTTTCCCTTAGATGTCTTGCTCCCCCTGAATCTAGCATGGGATACTGGGAGAAGATAGGGAACAGAAAATCAGAGCTAAAAGATACAAATGAACAGAGCTAATGCAAATAAGCACATATGAACATGTCTTTCCCCTCAACAAGACATGTGGCATCTCTCCTCTTGAACACCAAGCATCTAGGATCCTGAAGAACTACTGTCTTCTTGAGTATTCTCTCCCCCTGGAGATCTCTCTCTCCCCCTGTGGAAGTGATAATCTCTCTCTCCCTTTGGAATAAGCTTTGATGTGATCTCTCTCTCCCCCTTTGACATCAATTTCCAAGAAGGGCTTCTGGAATTTGTCGTGAAAGGGTTTGGTCCTTGAGTCATAGTACAAAGCACTGATAAAAATGTGATGCTTGTAGAGGTCAAGATTCATTGAGTGGAGCTGGGACAAAAGTAAAAAGGAATAAGTGGCAAAAAAAATTCCTGTTGTGAAGTCGGTGGCACCGAGTGGTATGTTTAGGTTGTGCCGAAAGGATTCGGTTGGACCAAAAACAACAAATCGGTGAAACCGAGTTCATTGCAGAGAAAACACTTGTCACCTCAGCTCACTAGACTAGTAAGATATCACAATGATTTGCAAGGAATTAACTGAATGATATGCAATGAATCGGATGCAGGAAATGCAGAGCAAACATAAAAGAAATAAATCTAGATGAAGTTTCTTTTGAAAGGGGAAACAAACATGCATGAGACAAATGCAAGAGCACAGAAAAGAACACGAGAGAACTTCATCTAGAATTGGTCGGCGACAAAGTCACCTATGTTAGAGTATATTGACTTGGGAGTCAAGTGAGATCACTTGATCATAGGTCATACTCATCGTTTAAGCTCAAAATGGGGTTACCATTTTTCATTTAAGCATCTTGATGTATTCACATTTTGTCAAGTTTCTTTAACTCATGACTCGGAGTAACATACCTTGGGTGGTGGTGTTGGTCATGTAGTTGAACTTGTGTGGGTTGCTCAAGGTTGATGTAGCTCATCAAGTGTTGGGAGCACCACTTGGAATTTGAGTTCATCTACCTACATGGGTTAGTTTTTGCAAGGAAGAGCACTTTGTGTATCCAAAATAACAATCATGAATTTCAACATAGAATTTTTCAAAGGATATGTTCGAATGATTCCGTGCTTCCTTGACGTCAACCACCATAGTGTAGAGACTTGGTGATATAGAGATTGCTCAAGATATGAGTGGGTTACAATCTCATGGAATTTGATTCAACCAAGTACCTACATGGGTTAGATGACATGCAAGATGCAAATATATATAAGACATAAGATTTTCATCATAAGAGAAATATCAAGGATTAGTCATAAGCTCACGTCTTGCATGTACCCAGTGGAGTTTCTACTCCAAGTTTGAAGAATCAATGATGTTCAATTCTCCTCTCAACCTGCAAAACACTTTCTCATCGAGAGGTTTAGTGAAAATATCCGCTAATTGTTTTTTGGTGCGAACATGCTTAAGATTAATGTCACCCTTAACAACATGATCTCGAATGAAATGATGACGAACTTCAATATGCTTAGTTAGAGAATGTTGCACAGGATTATGATCAATTTTGAAAGCACTTTCATTGTCACAAAGCAATGGAACATGTTTCACATATATCCCATAGTCTTTAAGAGTTTGGGTCATCCAAAGTAATTGAGCACAACATGAACCAGCGGCCATGTATTCCGCTTCGGCGGTGGATAAAGATACCGAGTTTTGTTTCTTGGAAGACCAAGACACAAGAGATCTACCAAGAAATTGACAAGTACCCGAAGTGGACTTTCTATCAACCTTGTCTCCGGCATAGTCTGAGTCGGAGTAGCCAACAAGATTAAAAGAGGCCCTCTTAGGATACCAAATGCCAAAATTTGGCGTATGGATTAAATATCTCACTATCCTTTTCACGGCCTTAAGATGACATTCTTTAGGAGCAGCTTGATATCTTGCACACATGCACACACTTAGCATAATATTGGGACGTGAAGCACATAGGTATAACAATGAACCAATCATAGAGCGATAAACCTTTTGATCAACCGGTTCACCATCTTTGGTCAAATCAAGATGTCCACTAGTAGGCATGGGTGTAGACATACCTTTGCATTCTTGCATATTGAACTTCTTGAATAAGTCCTTAGTGTACTTCGTTTGAGAGACAAAAGTACCTTCCTTAGTTTGCTTGATTTTCAACCCAAGAAAGAATTTGAGTTCACTCATCATTGACATCTCAAACTTCTCCGACATTAGCTTTCCAAACTTCTCACTAAAATGAGGGTTAGTTGATCCAAATATAATATCATCAACATAAATTTGGCATACAAATAATTCTCCGTTAACCCTTTTAGTAAAAAGTGTGGAGTCAAAATTTCCAATTTAAAAGCCTTTTTCCATAAGGAACTTGGTTAAGCATTTATACCAAGCTCTAGGAGCTTGTTTAAGACCATAAAGAGCTTTGCGAAGTTTATAGACGTGATTGGGTTTTTTAGGATTGATAAAGTCGGGAGGTTGTTTAACATAAACTTCCTCCTCTATTTCACCATTTAGAAAAGCACTTTTAATGTCCATTTTGTACAAGGTGATATCATGGTGATTAGCATAGGCAAGTAAGATGCGAATGGACTCAAGTCTAGCAATGGGAGCATAAGTCTCACCATAGTCCATACCTTCGACTTGTGTGTAGCCTTGGGCGATGAGACGTGCTTTTTTGCGAACTACTTCTCCATCTTCATCTTGCTTGTTGCGAAACACCCATTTGGTACCGATGATGTTGTGGTTGTTGTCGGGCTTCTCAACCAATGTCCAAACTTGATTTCTCTCAAAGTTGTGTAGCTCTTCATGCATAGCATTTGTCCAATATGGATCTTCCAATGCTTCTTCGACCTTCGTAGGTTCAATACTAGATATGAATGAATAGTTTTCACAAAAGTTAGCTAAACAAGTTTTAGAGCGAGTGATTCTCCCTGTTTGAATATCATTGTAGATTTGCTCGACATGATGGTCTTTAGCAATTCTTGCTCGAACTCGTGAAAGCTTTTGCTTGCGTCTTGGTTGAACATCTTCTTAATCTTGTTCTTCTTCTTCTTGGCCTTCTTCATTATTGGCGTTGTCGTTCTCTTGTCGTGGTGGAGAAGGAGGTTGTTGACGTTCTTGATGTACTTCCTCGTTTTCTTCATCTTGGTGTGTCCCACTTGTGGATGCTTCCGTATCAACTCTTGGTTCACCTTGTCGTGAAGTATAAGCTTCCACTTGGACAGACGAGGTACTCTCCTTCACCTCCGTTGGACGAATCTTGCCAATAGACAAGTCTTGGATTGCTTTCGAGGGATATTTGTCTCCTACATCAATTGGCAATTGCTCTACTTGCGAGCCGTTAGATTCATCAAACTTCACATCTACCGTTTCTTCAACCTTTTGGGTGAAATTGTTGTAGACACGGTATGTGTGAGAGTTTGAGCCATAACCAAGTAGGAAACCTTCATGAGACTTAGGAGCAAATTTAGAACGGCGATGCTTATAAAGAATGTAACACTTTGAGCCGAATACTCGAAAGTATCCAACTTGGGGTTTGTTACCGGTGAGGAGCTCGTATGCCCTCTTGCCGAGTAGCTTGTGAAGATACAAGCGATTTGTTGCATGACAAGCTTTCTCAACCGCTTCTACCCAAAAGTGCTTCGGCGTCATGTACTCATCAAGCATCGTTCTAGCCATTTTGATGAGCGTCCGGTTCTTCCTCTCAACAACTCCATTTTGTTGAGAGGTGTACATTGCCGAGAACTCATGTGAAATCCCTTCTTCGTCAAGAAAGGTGTCCACATTTGCGTTCTTGAACTCCGTTCTGTTGTCGCTGCGAACCTTCTTGATCTTTACTTCAAACTGATTTTGAGCCTTCCTGGCGAAGTTTTTGAAGATCTTTTGGACCTGTGGTTTGTCATCGAGAAAAAACACCCATGTAAATCTTGAAAAATCATCAACTGTAACTAGACCAAAAGAATTTCCACTGAGACTTTTGTAAGCGTTGGGACCAAAGAGATCCATGTGAAGTAGCTCAAGTGGCCTCCTTGTGGTCATGATGTTCTTCACGGGATGCCTTCCTCCAACCTGTTTACCTTCTTGACAAGCACTGCAAAGTCTATCCTTATCAAATATGACATCATTAACACCAAGGATATGATTCCCTTTAATAAGCTTGTCAAGGTTTCTCATGCCAATGTGACCTAGTCGTCTATGCCACAATCAGCCTTTAGAGGATTTAGCAATGAAGCAAGTTCTAGGTTGAGCCTTTTTAGTGAAATCAACAATGTAAAGATCACCTCTACGTATACCAGTAAAGACCATTTTATGATTGTATCTACGAAACACTTGGCAATCTACTTCAGTAAATAGGACATTGAAACTGAAATCAGCAAGTCTAGATACTAAAAGTAAGTTGTAGCCAAGAGATTCAACGAGCATAACATTCTGAATTGAGCTATCATGTGAGATGGCCACCTTACCAAGGCCAACCACCTTACCCTTTGAGTTGTCAGCGAAAGTACCATACTTTCGAGGACCATCATTTTCAACAAGCTCACGAAACATGTCTTTATCTCCGGTCATGTGGTCGGTACATCCACTGTCCAAAATCCATTCCTTTCCTCCTGCCATATATCCCCGAAGGTTTGCCATAAGACCAAAGTGTCTCATTGCATCATCGAGATCAAAGTCATCATCCTCATCATCCTCATCATAGTATCCATGTTCAACATCATCATGTGGTGGATCAATTCCTAGTGAAAGTGATTCATTAGTATGAGTTTTACAATAATCTCCTCTATGAATTCTAGTAGCTTCAGAAATAATATCGCTAATAATTCCAACGTTTCCTTTGGCATGCATAAGATTTGTAAGTTCAAATAGACAATTACCAAACATAGGATCATTGGAATTCATCTTAGTCAAGGCAATAGACTTATGAAGAATTTCATCCAGATTTTTCAAAGAATAATTAGGAAATCGTTCCTCAAGAAGTTTCGATATAGTGTAGGCACACTCAAGAGTAGGCAGTTTTCCAATCAAGTTTCTAGGCAAGCCTCTAGTGATAAGATTAATAGTTCTAACATTCCTAATCATGTCAATCGACTCATCAAGGGTAGGATGCATAGGATCAACATAAGGTGCACAAGGACTAGCAATGTACTTGTTCAAATGGTATTGATTGAAAATTACAAGCATCTCATTTTTCCACTCATGAAAATACTCTCCATCAAGTATAGGCACTCTATGTCTAAGACTCCCCAAAGTAGACTCATCCATCTTCCTCCAATGGTGATTAAACCAAAGCAATGGAGACCAATGCTCTGATAGCACCTGTAAGACCTTGATAAGAAGTAAGTAAGTCTAGAGGGGGGGTGATTAGACTACTTGACCAATTAATAACTATGCCTTTTCCAATTTTAGACATTGGCAGATTTTAGTTATCTTAGCACAAGTCAAGCAATCTTCACACAATTCAAGCAAGCATGCAAAGAGTATATGAGCAGCGGAAAGTAAAGCATGCAACTTGCAAGAATGTAAAGGGAAGGGTTTGGAGATTTCAAACACAATTTGGAGACACGATGATTTTTGAGCCTTGGTTCTGATAGGTTGTGTTATCGTACATCCACGTTGATGGAGACTTCAACCCACAAAGGGTAACGGTTGCGCGAGTCCATGGAGGGCTCCACCCAAGAAGGGTCCACGATGAAGCAACCTTGTCTATCCCACCATGGCCGTCGCGCACAAAGGACTTGCCTCACTAGCGGTAGATCTTCACGAAGTAGGCGATCTCCTTGCCCTTAAAAACTCCTTGGTACAACTCCACAATCTTGTCGGAGGCTCCCAAGTGACACCTAGCCAATCTAGGAGACACCACTCTCCAAGAAGTAACAAATGGTGTGTTGATGATGAACTCCTTGCTCTTGTGCTTCAAATGATAGTCTCCCCAACACTCAACTCTCTCTCATAGGATTTCGATCTAGTGGAAAGAAGATTTGAGTGGAAAGCACCTTGGGGTAGGCTAGAGATCAAGATTCATATGGTAGGAATGGAATATCTTGGCCTCAACACATGAGTAGGTAGTTATCTCTCATAAATGGTAAGTTGGAAGTGCAGGTTTATTCTGATGGCTCTCTCCACGAACGAAGAGGAGGTGGAGGGGTATAAATACCCTCCACACAAAATCTAACCGTTACACACAATTTACCAATCTCGGTGAGACCGAATCAACAAACTCGGTCAGATCAATTCAGTAAACAATGTGACTGTTAGGATTTTCGGTGGGACCGAAATGCAACTCGGTAGGACCGATATGGTTAGGGTTAGGGAATAACGTAATCTCGGTGAGACCGATTACACAAACTCGGTGAGACCAATTTTGGTAATAAGCTAACCAGAGAGTTGGTCAGGCAAACTCGGTGGGACCGATTACTCAAACTCGATGGGACCGATTTTGGTAATAAGTTAACTAGAGAGTTTGCATTGTAATCTTGGTAGTACTGATTGCTCAAACTCAGTGAGACCGATTTTGATAATGGACATACACAGAGAGATTACAATCCCATCTCGGTGAGACTGAGATCCCTATCGGTGAAACCGATTTGCCTAGGGTTTGTGGCAGTGGCTATGACATTTAAACTCGGTGGCGTCGGATAGAAAGAATCGGTGGGGCCGAGTTTGACTCTAGGTTTAGGTCATATGTGGATGTGGGAAAGTAGTTGAGGACTTTGGAGCATATCACTAAGCACTGTGGAGCAAGAAACTCATTAAGCAACAACTCATCCCTCCTTGATAGTATTGGCTTTTCCTATAGACTCAATGTGATCTTGGATCACAAAAATATAAAATGAAGAGTCTTGAGCTTGAAGCTTGAGCCAATCCTTTGTCCTTAGCATCTTGAAGGGGTTCCACATCCTTTAGTCCATGCCACTCCATTGTTGAACTTGTCTGAAATATGCTTGATAAAAGTGTTAGTCCAACAAGAGATATGTTGACATTAATTACCAAAACCACCCAGGGAGCACTTGTGCTTTCATACACTCTTTTAAGGACGGAGGGAGTATAAGCCTTTTTAGATACTATTTCAAATGGAATACAACATACAGATGTATGTAGACATAGTTTAGAGTGTAGATTCACTCATTTTGCTCCGTATGTAGTAGTCACTTGCTGGAATCTTTAGAAAGACTTATATTTGGGAACGGAGGGAGTACTATACTAATAAAACACTAAGGCCACGAGGCGATGCAGTGCTGGTTACAGGAGGCAAGAAGAAGAGATGCATCCATCAACGACGTCCACCTCCTTGACTCAGGGAGCCGGCCCACTGAACGGCGCCTAAGTAGCAGCGGCTTTTGTGGCCAGGTCGACGTGCTTCTGAACAATGGCGTCCAAAGATTCCAGCCGCTTGAAGAAGGCCAACGTCTTTCTGTCCTCGCTTGCCTTGTAGTGGCCTATGTAGACGATTTCCTTGTAGACGTGGATGTGCAGGTCGACGGTTTCTTGCATGGCGAGGCGCTGCGCGGCGAGCGCGGCCTCGAGGTGCACATTCTTCATCGCGACCACCGGCACCTGCAGGGCCACCAGGGATTGAAAGAGTTTGTCACCATGGAGGCCGATGAGGGTGGCAGGCAATGAGGAGCCTGGGCGTGCGGGCTGGAGCAGTACGGCAAGGTCGTCCACGCGCTTCTTGACGGCGGTGAACTTGCGGATGGAGTTGACCATCATGTCGTCCAGGCGAGAGGCGAAGCCGGCGTCGGCGAGGGCTACAATGACTGTGCTCGCCAACACCGTCTAGAAACGTTGCACGGTGTGGGGCCACAGGCCGGTGCCTTGGATGATTTGGCACAGCCGACTGCCGCTCGCGTCCATCGCCTCCATAGGTGCATGTGGCTTCTGGTCACTTGGTCTTGGATTGGAGTGAGCAGTGTTGCGCAGAGACTTGGGAGTAGTTGGATTGGAGTGGTGGGGCGCCTTTATTATATTAGAGTCCAAACTCTGTTGCATTCACATCATGGTGGCTCTATTCAGCTTCTCCAATTAATTCCCTCTGCATGTAATTGAGGATGCATCATTTACCGTTTAACGTCTCGGGAACCGCTACCCTCTCCCTCCTTGGCATTCAAGCACCTATGAACACGTCGACGACGAGGTGCCTATGGTGACTTCATAAATTTCAATATGATAGTGCTGTGCGCGTGTGCGTTCATAGGGGTGAGTGTATGCGCATGTATATGAGCGCTTGCATCTGTACTGTGTCAAAAAAACATAAATGTGTGTCAAAAAGAGACTAGTCAGTATACTCAATATTGTGCACCTCGGAGAGGAATACGATAGAACTAGTATGTATTTATTTATGGTGCAGATTCACTCATTTTGCTCCATATGTACTCTGTCTCTAGAAGGGCAAATTCTCCTTTCTGGTTTACACGGCTATACTAGCAAGTAGTTGTAGTACAATAGTGGGCTCACATAGCAATTTTTTCTCATGCAACGTTCGGTTTGCGCTTGGCTCTTCGCCTCTTCGAGAAGCCGAACAATGATGTTACTACTACTGCTTCTACAGTATCGAATCCACTGTTGCATGTTCGTCCACCGCGAGCGGGACGGATAGCTTGTTGTAGAAGTACTACTAAGCAAAAGTTTGTCCTTGTTTGCGAGCAACCGCGCGCATGGGCGAGGGAGAAGGCGTGTAGTAAAATCAAGCTTCTCCTCGTTGTACAAGTTGACGCGACACATCATAGCACTGGCCCCACATGCTTGCCTCTAAACTTGGCTAAAAGACCCGCAGTGTACAATATATTTGCTGCAACCTCTAACATTTACCCACCACAAATTAAAATATATGTGGTCGTATGCATCGTTCTGATGCAGAGGCCGGGGAGTCCCCCCTTTTCGAAAAAAAAAACAAATTAAAATATATATTCCTGTCTTGACCAGATGAGCGTGCAAACTACAATCACCAGGGTGATAGGTAGGGCCAGAAGACTATTTTAATTTTTTTTAAAAACTTTGAGACGGCCACATAGCATGGAGCCGACCCAAACGATTTTATAAGCTTACACGCATGGTACACGCTATCCTAGACTACTCTACACATGAAACTGCCACACGAGCGTCCGGGCTACGCTTGGCTCTTCGCCTCTTCGGGAAGTCGAACAATGATGGAGTACTACTGCACTGGAGGAGTACTACAGTACACTTCTGGCCATCTGACACTGATTGAACTGCTGCATGTCCACCGCGTGCGGGAGGGAGAGCATGTAGCGAAAGCTTCTCCTAGTCTTGCCAGCCACCACGCTCATGGGCGAGGGAGGGACACTCCTGCCTTTGCGTGTATGACATGTGGGCCCGACAGGTGGGTGGCCAACCTGTCATACAGCCAAAGGCAGGTGCAGTTAAGTCCGCGAGGGAGAGGATAATAAAACTTCTCGTTGATGTACGAGTTGACGCGACACATCAAAGCATTTCACTCGATATATTTCAATAATTTGTGGTTACCGATGCATTAATTACAACGCATGCATGCATGTCGTGACTCTCCTTTTGATACTTGCATGTGTTGATTTAATGCACTTTGGGTATAACTTTTTCTTGTTTTTCTCAGATTAGTCTACGCGTACGCGTTGGTTTCCATCTGTGCCCCCGCTTGATTAGTTCTGCCCCCATTAATCGCGCCAGTTTCCAAAGAAGAAAATGGCTACACGCAAACGCATGCAGCGCCGGATGCGGCTTGACTTCCTGGGGAAGCCAACTCAAGCGAAAAGGAAGGAGGATCATCCAACCATTGCATGCGCATTTACTGTTGATATTTATGCAGCTTACTCATGCGTAGGGGCAAATTTTGTCCAGAAAACTCAAACTACTGCCTTCCTTGGTATGCAGGAGGAGAGTTATGCGCAGAGTATAAAATATGGGACGGTAAAGTTTTGTAATGCCCCGGCCCAAGCGAGAGATGGTTGTGCATGAGGAGGGCGAGATCATGCAGATGGAACATGAACCGATGAGGGAGCTCACTAAGGTCTCCATGGACCTCACCATGCTCCACTGCACCTTGTGCCTCCGCCCCTTGACGCCTCCAGTGTATGAGGTTCGAATACACCTCGTCCGTTCGGCTGATTGAGCAAGGTGCAGGTTTCTTGATTGATG
Organism: Triticum aestivum; assembly: GCF_018294505.1. Taxonomy (NCBI): domain Eukaryota; kingdom Viridiplantae; phylum Streptophyta; class Magnoliopsida; order Poales; family Poaceae; genus Triticum; species Triticum aestivum. The sequence goes on along the minus strand of NC_057807.1, from coordinate 465,621,275 downwards.
TGCTATTCGATTGATTTCTGCAGTGCAAGAGAGGGCACCTGGCCTGCGCGGACTGCCGCGTTGAGCGCCCCGAGAACCAGCGGCAGTGCTAGAAGTGCGAGCGCGGCGGTGGCTTCGACGTGTGGAGCACGGCGGTGGAAGCCATCGTTTCGTCGCTGAGGGTGGTGTGCCCGCACGAAGGCTGTGGGCTCTATGTCACTTACCATAAGCTCACCCATCACTAGAGCGTGTGTCCCCTCACCCATCACTAGAGCGTGTGTCTGCGGCTACGAAGGCCCGCCGCCGGCACTCTACCACCACATCAGCAACGCACATCCAATGCCCGTGCACAGGATCCAGTACGGCAAGGTGCTCCAGCTGCAGGTGCCACTGTCGGAGCCACGGCTCTTGCTGTTCGCGGAGGAGGACGGCCGCGCGTTTTTCTTGGTCGGTGGCATGCTCGACATCGGCGCGCCTATCGCCGTGTCATTAGTCTGCATCAGAGCGGGGGCGTCCCCACTGCCGCACTACATGGCCAAGCTGTGGGCGAACAGCCCGCCGGGGGAGCCCAAAGGCACGACCGACGCCATCAAGGTGGAAATGGAGGTGACAAGCAGCAAGGATCCCGGCGACGTCGACGTGCAAGAGCTGACTTTCTTCACAGTTCCGCCCAAGGTGCTGGCCGGGGCTAAGCTGGTGTCCCTCCACATTCAGATTGACAAGCTCACGTACTAAATGTTTCTACAGTGCCTTCTGTTTATCTTAGTAATATGCTAATATAGGGATTACCTCGGTCTACGTTAGCTTAAGAAATGGTGGGTTTTGGTGGCGATGCAGCAATTACTTCGACATCAGATCAGTAATTTCCAACAGTCGAACGGATATTTTGTGTCTGTTGGATATAAAGTTCCTTTGGGTAAGAAGTACTAGATAAAAGTAGATGTATGTAGACGTATTTTAGTTATTGATCCACTTTTTATCCATTTTGATGACAAGCACTCCCTCCGTTCCACAATACATGCCTTCCATTTGTCAAAATATAGATATATCTAGACATGTTTTAGTATATAGGTACATCCATGATAGAGCCAGTTGGATGGTTGAGAACACTACAATTCGTAGCTACAGATGCGTGTGTGACTCCCAGATACAGAAGTCGGGGGTCATCATCCTCCTTTTCGAGAAAAACAGACGCGTGTGTGAGAGGACGAGTGCATGCGTGCACCTCTTCTCTTCCTGTATAACGTACTAAACTCAGAGTACAAGTTTTTGTTGGTGGCACGATGGTGCGTGCGAGAAGTCCCGAGAGATAGGTTTAATGCATCTAAAAAAAGACTAGCCTATAGCTCGCCACGCAGTTATTCCTGTCGAACGCCCCATTAACCGTAAGATATGTATACGATGGTGCAGGTTATTGCACGTACACAGTAGAAAAAGTACACCACGGCTAAGAACACGTGCCCACGTAACGCCATCCGGGAATAGTTCCGCACTTTCAAACTAGAACCGTCAATAAATTTTGAGCTTGCGTCTCGTCACATTCCAAATTACTCCACGCTATATTGAATTGCAAACCTCTTCACACCGATCACAACCTAAACGGTTTCCCACATAGAAGTTAATGCACCACGCCTAAGTGTTTTGGGATTATTTAGTTTTCATAAGATGACTTACACACCTAGACGGAGGGAGTAGTACTATGTTATAGATACTAGTATGCCAAGATGACTGCACATTCCTCCTCAACTCCTCATCCACAAAAACAAACAAGTCATTCAGCATCCTTCCCTTGCGTCTGCCATGGCCAGCGTGAGTTTTGGGTTGAGAGATTGCCACCAGGGAGAGGCGAGTATGGATGCGGAAGCACGAGAGATGTCCCGCCTCGCCGCGAAAGCAGCCAACATGTCCTGCCGCGCGGAAGTAGCAGCACAGAGGTCCCGCCATGCCGCTGAAGCAGCACGGAGGTCCCGCCGCGCCGTCGATGCAGCAGACTGGTCCGTCCGCACCGTGGAAGCACCAGAGATGTCCCGTCGCGCCGCGAATGCAGCAGAGATGTCTCGCCGCGCCGCGGCGGCCTAGGAAAATTTCTCGCGGGCAGGCGACAACTATTACAGGCGCATGCATGCGATCTTCCAGAGCCAGATGGATCAGATTTCCGGTTGGGCGAGGTTGCATGACGACATGAAAGCCTCGTTTGAACAGGCTACCGGCGTCATCTGGCAACTAAGGGAGGGCAATGAGAGGCTCCGGGCCGAGCGCGACCTGCTGAGGGCGAAGATCATCCGAACTGCAGACCAGCAGGAGGAGACCAGTGCCTTGTTGAAGAGGACCAGCGTCATCGTCAAGAAACTTATGGACGAGAATGACATGCTCCGCATTGAGCGCCAAAGGCTGGTGGAGGAATCCGCGGATGCTCTCAAGCAGCGTTTTGAGGACATGAAAGAGCTCATCGCCGCTCGCCGCAAAGACTAGTTCCCGCGGCCTGCAGCAATGCATCAAGAAAGTAGAGATCAGCGAGCCAGATCCTTGTCTTCCTTCTTCTTTTGCCCTGTGTATTTCGGGCATAGACGCATGTGGCTTTTTTAATTATCTTTCTAATTATGTAAGACAATTAATCGTCTTTATATATTCATCAGTCTTGCTATGATTCGGAGTAGATTCTATATAGGCCTGTTGGATCTTACATCAAGATCCGTGCTTTCAGATTTTCTTTTTTCTCTCTTAAATCTCAGTCGAGTGAGACATAGCCACGCCGTTAAATAGAGGCTCGGGCGCCATCAATGGAGACATAGGGAGAGAGGTAGATGGCAGATGGAGGTCAAAGGGCTCTCCTCCTGATAAGCACGCGCAGGAGTCTGATCGCACGCCTCTCGTACTCAAATAGCTACCCTGCACGGCGCCTCCTAGCTAATAAAAAATGGGGACGCGTGGTGGCACATAAATGGTAGTAAATAGAACGCCCACGGTTTCAATAATACTTGTGTTTCCGATCGTAACGTGACAACACTTGTTCCAAAATGACTTTGTCGATTGTTAATGTGTGCGCCTTCGCAAATTGGACATGGCACCAAGCCAAGTTTCATTATTTTCATGCATGTTTTGGATTTACAGGAATTAAAAAAACTAAGTTTCTCAATGTTTCCAGCCTAGCCATGACGCCCCGAATTTTGAATTTCATTCCCATTTCTTGCATGGAACCTAGAAATTTACCCGAGGACACACATGTGATTTTTCAACCAACTTTGGTGCACTGGAACATGTTCTTGTATTTCAAATTTGAATTATGCACACAAAGGTGACATGTTCCCTCTCAGAACCACGATCCTTCTTGAGAGAAGCTCTGATTTGCAAGAAGCTTATACCCAAATTTGTTCCTATTCGGCCAATTTTTTACCACGACATGGTACTACCATGACATAACACCATGCCAAGTATCATGCTTTTAAAACCAAGTTTCTCAATGTTCTCGACCGAGCCACGATGCCCAGATGTTTGAATTTTATTCTCATTTTTTGCATGGGACCTAGAAATTCACCCGATGACACAAATGTGATTTTTCAACCAACTTTGGTGCACGGGAGCATGTGCTTGTAGTTCAAATTTGAATTATGCACATTAAATGACCAAAAACTCAATTAATGTGTAAAAAAGGCCAAACGAAGCCGGAACGATTTCCAAAATTTAACAGGGCACTTATGCAGTTCTATGTTGCCTTTGTAAATAAACTCAAGGGGGACAACGTATATCGTTTCGCACTCAAAGGTGGCACGTTCCCTCCCAGAACCACGAGCCTTCTTGAGAGAAGCTTCGGTTTGCAAGAAGCTTATACCAAAATCTTTTCCTATTCGGCCATTTCTTTTACCACAGCACGGTAGTACCATGACATGACACCCATGCCAAGTTTCATGATTTTCAGACGTGTTTTTGATTTACAAGAATTTTAAAACCAAGTTTCTCAATGTTCTAGGCCGAGCCACGATGCCCATATGTTTGAATTTTATTCTCATTTCTTGCATGGGACCTAGAAATTCACCCGAGGACACAAATGTGATTTTTCAACCAACTTTGGTGCACGAGAGCATGTGCTTGTAGTTCAAATTTGACTTATGCACATTAAATGACCAGAAACTCAATTAATGTATAAAAAACGACAAACGAACCCAGAATAATTCCAAAATTTAACAGGGCACTCATGTAGTTCTATGTTGCCTTTGTTAAGAAACTCAAGGGTGGGGGGGGGGGCAGTGTATATCGTTTCACTCTAAGGTGGCACGTTCCCTCTTAGAACCATGAGCTTCCAAATCGGCCCAATTTTTTACCACAACATGTTAGTGCCATGACATGACACCATGCCAAGTTTGTTGATTTCCAGATGAGTTTTGGATTTACATGAATTTAAAATCTAAGTTTCTCGATGTTCTCGGCCGAGTCACGACGCCCAGATGTTTGAATTTCATTCTCATTTCTTCCATGGGACCTAGAAATTCAACCAAGGACGCCCATGTGATTTTTGAACCAACTTTGGTGCACTGGAGCATGCATGTCCATGCAGTTCATATTTAGATTATGCACTTTAAAAGTCCATAAACTCAATTACTGTATAAAAAGGCCAAACGAACCCGAAATAATTCCAAAATTTAACAGGGTGCTCATATAGTTCTATATTGCCTCTATAAAGAAAATCAGGGGGGAGGCAGTGTATATCGTTTCGCACACAAAGGTGACACGTTCCCTCTCGGAAACACGAGGCTTGTTGAGAGAATCTCCGGTTTTGGAAGAAGCTTATACCAAAACTTGTCCCAATTCAGCCAAAAATTATACATATGAAAACATGGTTTAGATTATCCCGAACATCTCGCTACCTAGACCAATAATGTACTATGACTTGAATTCAACATAAAATGGATACAAATATTTGAATTGGAGAGCGTATGGTACATGTAGTTCATAGTGAAATATAATTACTGCTATATGCATGTTTTTTGTTACCAAGATAATATTTAAATTATTGTATAACTTGACAACAATCGTATTCAAATAAGGAAAATTAATTCAAATTTAGCCCATATGGTAGACGACAATATATATGTTCACATGGTGGAGTAAAATGTTCATATATGATGGAAGATCAAAATGTACGACTACATCAATTATAAACCGTAAGGTCACCTAACGATATATTCGAATTCAACATAACATAGATTCAAAAATTGAAATTTGAGATCATGGCATCTGTAATCATATAAAAAGGGACATTACTATTTCTTTGGTGGGAATTGGTTTGTTTTTTGTTGTTGTTGAGCGAAATGGTATCGATTTGGTACTGTGCTGGGTAATCTTGTTCTCCCGATTTTTTTACATTTTTCTTGTAGTTTTTCAATGGCATCTATAACAATATAGTAAAAGGGGACATGACTCTCTTGTGTCTTGTATGAATTGTTTTTTTACATGTTAAGTTTGTTCTGCCGAACAAGGAATCCGCACCTTGTTATCCCGAAATTTTCAAGCTCGGGTATGTTTTGTCTCACCTGCTTTGAAACTCCCGCTTCTTCAACCCGCGCCGCGCCTTGTTATCCCTAAATTTGGATGCGGGCGAGAACTCCCTCCTCATCCGAAATTGCTCCCGCAGCCCAGACACGTGAAATCCCCCTTCTACCCCTCAGCCGAAAATGAAGCTCCACGTCGCGGTGTCAAAATCGGTGGGGGTACGCTGGTAACTTACCCTACATTTCGAACAAGTGCGTCCCTAAGCTTGGCTCCCCCTCCCCCTTCGCCCCCCCATTCATACACCGAGGCCGCCAAAACCCGCAAAACCCCACGCTCCTCCGTCGGCCTCCCGACCGCCGCCCAGCCAGAGACTCTTCCCCGACTACGTCGTCCACTGTAACAGCTCGCCGTCCCTCATCCACCACACTGGATGAGGATCTGTTGTCGATCTCGTCGTCCTGCCGGATCAGCCGCCCCGTCCTCCACCTCCAAGGAGTTGCCCTGACGTTCGCCTCATCTATCGCGCCACCTCAATCCCCATAGCGCCGTCTTGACCTGCCCCATCGGAACTGCAGCACCCTCACTAATTCCTCCGATGAAGCCGAGGCCAACTCGGCGCCACCAAGGAGGTTCTGCACTCACTGCTGCATTTTATCTTTTATTCGATCTCACGGGGTTGCCGGTGCTTGACACCGAGCAGACATGGTGGGTCTCCATCGACGGCGCTGTCGCCGGCCACATCATCCACGACATCTCTCCCCCATGTCGTTGCTTCCTCGGCGGCGACTTCCACAACGGCACTAGCTGCAGCTGCTCCGGCTCTCGCTCGCGCTGCCGCACTGCTCCTTCTTTCGTTCGTGTTGTTGCTCTGCTCTTGCTCTCGCTTGCGCTGCTGCTGCTGCTGCACGACCTCCGGCAGCTACAGGAGTTGCTGCTTTAGCACTCGCTCGCGGTGCTACTGCATGACTTGCTCTCTGCTAGTGCGTTCCCTGCTCGAGCATCTGCTGATTTAGATCACCGCTTCTTTGATACTAGTGCTCAAACGCCCTAAACATCTATTGCAATTCTCTGTTACTAGTTCAATCAGTTTTGACAGTAAAATTCAGTTTTGACTGTGAAGTTCATTTTCTTCAGTTAAGTTCAGAGAGAACAGTACTTACAACATCTGTCAGAGCGGCCGTGGCGCAGCTGATGCGTTTTACAGCTAGAACTTTTTGGTGATGTATTTTACATCGTCTATTGCAGATGATATTAGGGTCCCACTTCAGATTAACGTTGTCTGCCTTGTCATGCTTTAGCCTCATCGTCTTACACCTTAGCGGAGCTGCTCCAACGACGGAACCGTCCATCACAGCGGAGCAGTACCCTCGGCGCCGTTTCCAGAGGCCTCAGATCTTCTTCCCCGCCTCCGATAGTCACACCAGCATCATCACCATCCTCCACGTCCAACCCAATGATGCTGAGGTCCACAAGGCTATGCCAAAGAGGTTGTACACTCGTCGCATCACTTTGTTTCTCCATTCCTCTGTTCTTCCAATTCATGTGAGCCAAACACCCAGGTTGGCTGAAATCCTATGTTTCCAAATGCTCTGTTTTGCACATGCATTCCTATCCTATTCCCGTGTTTTTCCTGTCCCTGCGTCTAAGGAGGCCTTACAGATTTACTTCATTTTCAGATAGGCGTCAAAGAAAACTCTGTGTGTTATGTCCTGCTCCTGCCGTGCCGTCATCCACCCCGCCTGAGGTGCACCATCCACAGAAGCGTTCACTGCAGCAGAGATCCCCCCTGCAGACTTTCTTTCGCCACCTCAGATCATCTTCCGCGTTGCCGGCAGCCACGCCAACTGCATTACCATCATCGACTGAGCAGATGAACCTGAGGACTACACAATTCCGGAAGACAGGTCACAGTCTTTCGTGTTTGCTTACGTTATACATCGATTATTATTACCTGCTACTTTATCGTTCAATCTTGAGTTTTGAATTGCCCATGGGTCTCATATCGAGCCAGAACGAATAGTATCTGTCTACTATCTGGTTCATCTGGGGTCTTCTATGTGGTTCATGTTGGGTGGGCAACAAAGAATAGATGATCCATTGTCTATCTTTTTAAACTGAAGCTATAATCTACCTGCTATCATTAGTTTTGGATCCATCCACTCGTTTGCTACCATCAGTCTTGATTTTTCATGCACCCCTTAGGCCTTACAAAATCTAACTATTTTTTTTATTATGCATGTCAGATATTCTACACAATCATACTGAACATGTAGAGAAAATGAGAAGACCGTTGCGTGCGAATATAATGTCATGTAGACGCTGCTCCATGGTGGGCGAAGTGCCCCCCTCCTGCATTTCCAGATTGTATTCCAGAGGAAGATAACTGTTCAGATGGAGATTCAGAAGGAGCCAACCACTCCTGTTTACCACCTGAGGTGTTTGCTCTAACCTGGCATGCTGATGTTGGTCATATCATGCATATGTTGCCTTGCATTGCTTACATTATACATCTTATATGTCATCAGCTTAGTTTAGATTTGCTTTGTGTGAATGCCACCTGTTTGGTTTCTATATCATACTCCCACCATTCCTAAATATTTGTCTTTTTAGAGATTTCAACAAGTGACCAGCTTTTTAGTCATCGTATATGTGAATTGTATCGTGCCATATTTTTTTCCATAATGTATTCCATTTGTCAACAATGTTTATACAGTCATCTACTCTTCCTATGCATCAGCCATTTGAGTCGGTCATGGGAAAATCTGGAGTGAAAGCAAGGTCTTCTGAGTAGTCAGTGCTACCTGTCGATGCAGATTTCTTGCTGGTTACAGATAGCTCCTCAGAGGAGGGTTCAGAGATAGATGACCAGTCGTATCCCCCCCCCCCCCGAGGTGCATGCTCTAACTTGGCTGGGTTATATTGCTCATATCATGCATATGGTGTCTTGCATTGCCATACCATCTGCTTAGATTAGACATGCTTTGTGTGAATGCCTCCTGTTTTCTTTCTATATCAGATATGTGAATTATGCAATGCCATGTTTTTCAGCCAGTTATCATATATGTGAATTATGCACCGCCATGGAGCCAGGCATCATATATGTGAATTATCTCATGCCATATTTTTTTCCATTACGTATTCCATTTGTCGACAATCTATGTATATTGAACTACTCTTCATGTGTATCAGCCATTTGAGCCGGTTATGGAAAAATCTGGAGTGAAAACAAGGTCTTCAGAGCAGGCAATGGTACCTGTTGAAGCATATATCTCGATGGTTACATGGAGCTCCTCAGAGGAGGATTCAGAGACAGATGACCAGTCCTATATCCCACCTGAGGTGTATGCTCTAAGTTGCAATGTTTATATTTCTTATATGATGCATATGGTGTCTTGCATTGCTTAGTTTAGACATCATATGCACAATATTGAATTCTATCTGCTTAGTTTAGAGATCATACATGCGAGTGCCAGCTGCTTAGTATATGAATCAATTATGTCAATTATATCATGCCATCCTATATACTTAGACAACATGTATGTGAATTATTTCATCCCAACCTATTTTAGAAAGACATCATATAGTTTTGCCATGTCATCCTGTTTAGGTACTCATCATATGTTGAATTATGCCATTATATCCTGTTAAGTTATCCATCATATATCTGAAACTGTGTCATGCTATCATGTTTAGTTAGGCATCATATATGTGAAATTGTGTCATGCTGTCCTGTTTGGTTAGACAACATATATGTGAATTACCACATCTATCTATCATACAATGTCTGTACGTTCAATTTCTTTTCTTGTTTATCAGCCATTTGAATTGGAGGGGGTGATGGCAGTATCTAAGGGAGCAAAAACCCGTTTATCACAAAAGATAGTGCTACCCGTCGATGCAGATAGAACCATGGTTGTACTGGCCCACAAACTAGCCCCACCACACATAATCGAGACTCTTCCAGATTGCACACTTACACCATTGGGCAGAGAACCGGATACAACCCATCTAACTGCAACCCCAGCGGATAGTAACCCACTTATAGTTGACAAAGCACCATGTCCAGAGTACCCCCACACGAGCAGTGCCCAAAGCACGAAGACCACCACAGCTAACCCAAACTCCATGTTTGAAGCAGAAGAGCAACTGTTCTCAGGTCAGATTCCGTAGCTATGGTCCATACTCCTTTGCTGTTGCATCATTGTATTTACTCATACCAATTACTTTTGAATTTGAAGGACCCAATTGAAACTCCAATGGCGCAACTGGTATGTTTTAAACCTATTTCTTTAACTGGATTGCTGTTCTAACTTCTTGCTCTATGTTGATTTCAGTTTAAGTTGTATAAACAGTTATGTTCTCATGTGATGCACATTACAAGTGCTGCCAATGCTGTGTAGTTTCTCACACTTATATTCTTTCTATGCTGCTGTGTCTTAAAAATATATGAGTTGTACTGTGTCTCTATCTTGTTTAGGGAACATAAACTAGAATGATATGGACAATACAGTGACCATAGTACATAGATATATGTTTGTTTCATGTTGTTATTCTGTCCACCTTACTACTGAACCGGTTTACCAAAATGAGTTTCGTATACTACAAGCTAAACCTGTGATGTGTCTGCTTGTTTCTCTTGTAGTATGCAAACAGAATATTGGAGAAGAGCACCCCACAATGCAATGGTAGAGAAAGTAATGCAGATATGGTTCAAGATAGTGAGACAACCCTGTTGGTCTCCAAGAAAGGTGATAAAATAATCTTGTAGACAGTGAGAAAACCCCACAGTCCTGCGTTGATGTAGTGTTCAAGTTACTGGCCAGTACCGCTGGCACAAGCTCTTCGAACTCGCTGCCTGAATCACTTCGGCTTCTTCAGTCTCAGCTACAAGCTGAAAGGCATCAGTCAGGTGTGCTGCAGCAAGAAGCCGAAGGACTGAGGAAGTCCCTGCAGAATTCAGATGCGTACTTTCTTGTGCAACAGCAAGCGCTGGAGGATTTAAGTGCCAAACAAGAGAAAGTTAATAAGCTTGCTAAGCATCTTGCCAGCATTATGGGTACCTAGGATATTGTTTCTGGAACTCTTCTGAAGTGGTTTCAGTTCTGGACTTGCTTTGTTGCGGCGTTTATATGCTGCTTTGTTCCCTATACTTGCACTGGTGGCGAACTTTGATGCCCAGTGGATGTAATATGTGTAATAGCTGTGATAGCCTAGCATAAGTTGCTTGCTTATTTATTTCCTTGTTGTCTTGTTTATTTGTTTGCTTGTAGTCAGTGCAGTTCTTTTTCCGCGGTTTGCTAGTGGCTGCAATAACCTATTTTTTAAAACTAGGCCACAATAACCATGGGCTAATATTTATTGTAGTGACACTGGGCCTCCTATGGGCCGTAGAAACAGTGGGCCTTTTACGGGCCGTAGAAACAGTAGGCCTTCTACGGGCCGTAGAAACAATGGGCCTACTACGGGCCGTAGAAACAATGGGCCTTCTACCGACCATAGAAACAATGGGCCTTCTACGGGTCGTATCATCAATGGGCCTTATACAGGCCGTATGATCGATTGGCCAAACATGGGCCAATAACAGGCCGCATTATGGCCATAAACGGGATAGAGTTGGAATCGTTCTTTCATGGGCCGACCATAACGGGCCATCGTTAATAGGCCGTATTTGGTGAAGCTATGAAAACGGCCCAACGTATTAATGGACCACAAACGGGCTGACTGTAACCACAGGCTGAATTTGGCCCACAAGCAGAAAATGACAGTAACGGGCCCTAAGTAAACGAATGCTGGAAATGAGCCCAAGAATAAATGGGCTCTGAGAAGGCCGAAAGATAAAATGGGCTGGAAACGGCCCAACGGAATAACGGGCCGTTAATCGGTATAAAGTGATACACTATTCATTACGGGCCAGTTTCACCAGGGGCCGTTAATGGGTGTAAAGTGATACACTGTTCATTACGGGCCAGTTTCACCACGGGCCGTTAATGGGCCAATAGTTACAAAGGGCCTCATATGGGTCAAAAGACGTCATGGGCCATACATGGGCCAGAAGTGAAAACGGGCTGGAATCGTATTGAATGGCCCAGATGACGCTACTGGGCCTAATTTGGATAGGGCGTAATGGGCCTTGGGTTAGCGGGCTGTAAATGGGCTATACGCGAATAGGCCGTTAATAGGCTTTCCATGGGCCGGCCCGCCACCTTTTGACCAAGTCAAACGGGCTGGCCTTTTCACATGAATGGGCCACTATTGGGTCATGCCACGTGTCGACGTATCATAGGCACCTTCTGTCTAATGAGTGGATGACATCTGTCCCAACGATGAGCCGACACGTGTTTCCTCCAACCAATGACGATTTTACACGTGGAAATCCCCATTGGTCGGGGCTGTTAACGGGTTATCGGATCCAAAACCCGACCCGATAGCTTAACGGCGTTCCGTTACGGTGGATGCCACGTGTTGGTCACCCTTGACGAAAGCACTTCTGTGACGCGTGATTTATTGTCATGGAAGTGGACACTTCCGTGATGATAATTTTGGTAATGTCATGGAACAGTTCTACGACAGCACAGGTATGAGTATCTTGATTCTGTCATAAATTTGTCATGGATGTACATGCATGACAGAAAATGCGACCTACTGTGACAAACACGTATCATCACGGAAGTGTATTTTTTTGGTAGTGTATGATCTCAACGTGAACAGTAAAATATAAAAAAATTAAAAAAAACTCTAAACTTTTTTGTGTCAAACATTGAGCAATGTTTTTAGCGCTTGCCTAGATTCATAAGGGAATGACATTCATGGAAGTCGTGGCAAAAAAATATCGATGCTCCAAAACAAAAGTATTTTGGAGTGCTAATTTTGTTTTTTAGCCACGATTTCCACGAATGTCATTCCCTGATGAAACTTCGCAAGCACTCCAAACATTTGTCAGTATTTGCCACAAAAAAAGATTTTTTTTTTAAAAATCAGTTTTTTAGATTTTACTATTCATGTTGAGATCATATGAGCTCAAATTTAGATGGATACTTTCAAACACTTGTTGCACATATAGGTGATGGTTTTCTAGACATCTTGATATCTTATTCATTTTTCTGAGTTAGTATAATTTTGTTATAATGTTTTCAAAGTGAAGGTCAAACGGGCAAAGGGAAAAGGCATACGACGAGCAAAGTGGTTTGGGCGGGAACGAGTGTTTTCGGAAACTAGGGGTAAACCTGCCGAGTGACCCAACTAGGGACATAAAGCCAATTATCCTTATTTTATATATGTGATAGAGGAAGTATTTTGCTGCCGTCATATTTATTTTTTATTTTTTGCGAAAAGCCTTCATATTTCGAACACCAGTAGCTGCTAAGATGTACATATGGTGTGTGGCGGACCGACGTGCACGTGCTTAATTGTAGCTGAATGAATAATCATTTTTTCTGTACATGCAGAAGGTTGATCGGCTATGACTTGAGTTCTTTTTTTGCATCTAAAACTTGTAAACTGGATCTTCCTTGAGACTTGGAAAATAATATCCATGGCACCTCACTATGTCTGAGGACTTCCTCTAAACCTAGGAACTTGCCTAGCCACTAGCTAGCTAGTGCTGCCAATGTCCATAGAAACTTCAAACTCGGCTGTCGTTCTATTCATCATCTGAGTCATCCCTATTCAAGTGGGATAAAAATTGAGTTAAATCTTGGTGGGTGTCGGACGTGGGGTTCCGGCAAAACCCTTAAGGTTCGAACTCTAGGGTGCACGCGAAGATCTCTCCCCTACCGATCCACATTCCAACGCCTCGCTGAGAATCTAAGCTAGCAAGATGAACAACACAAGGGACACGAGGTTTATACTTGTTCATGCCATCATTGTGGTGTAATACCCTACTCTAGTGTGCTGTGTGTGGATTACCTCAAGGGCTGGTGATGAACAGTACAGAGGAAGAACAACCTCGCGAGGGGTGTTCTTGTGGTGGCGTTCTGCTTGGGAAGGAATCGATCCAAGATGCCTTCCTAATGTGATGGCTAGCCCTATATATAGAGGCCCTGGTCCTCTTCCCAAATATTGAGCGGGAAGGGTGCCAACAATAGACATTTTGAAGGGGAACATCTAGTACAACTTATCCTGACTAAAGTTGGTCTTTGGCTGCCAAAGGCACTGGCGATGATGCCGTCTTGGGCTCCACGGTGACCTCCGTCTGGCTGCTCTGTTGGTCTTGGTCTCGTTGCACCGAAACGGTAGCCTTTGCCTAAAGCCTTGGTCTGTGCTTGCCCCCTTTGCACCAAAGAGGAAACAATGACACTCCTCTGGCCAGCGCCCGCCTGGCGCCCGCCTGGTCTCGATTGTCATGGCTTGCGTCATGAGCACCTCGCGAGGTACCCTTGCCTTGATCTCTCCGCCTCCTCGCGAGCGTGCCTGATGAGGCCGTTCCTGAGGAAGCCTTCCGTCGTCCGCCCCGCGAGGCTGGGACCCTCGCGAGGGTCTTGAGATTGGGTCCATGAAGATGGGTCGTACTAGGCCACCACTTGAGCCACGTCGCAGGCAGGCTAGTCTGCGGGCCCCCATTCCCAGAACGCCGACAGTAGCCCTCGGGCCCAAGGCGCGCTCGGACTTGGCTTAGCAGAGAAGCGAAGGGGCAAGTGCGGAGCGCCGTGGGCCCCATCAGCCTGCGGCCTTGGGCACCGCGTGGCGGTTGATTGGATGTGGGCGTCTCCGCTTCCCCATGTTGCCTCGGCAACTGCTCGACTTGACAAGTCCCTTAATGCAAAATGTGTCATGATTACCTCTGATCGTGGAGGCCGACATTTGGCCTCCTTCGGCTATAAGTACGGAACGGCGTTAGCCCTACCAGTTCATCTCTCCTTGCTATGTTTCTTCTCCCTTGCTCCCCCTCCACCAGCTCATTGTATCTCATGGCGCCTTCGAAGAAGTTTTTAGCCGCAGAGAAGGGGAAGGCTCGCCAAGAGGGGCCTGGCTCCCCTCCATCCAAGCGCGGCCGAGGTCGCCCCCGCAAGCACCTCGCGACTCTTGCAGTGGCCGCTCGTAGTCGTGGCGGTGGTCCCTTGCTTGGTGGAGGCTGCTAGATCGATGAGGGGAGGCGCGCCGTGGCTGCGCGGCCTCCCCGTCCGTGCTTCCACTCAGCGGAGGTGTTGCCAGAGTTTGTCGTTTGGTCGGAGGATCTGGCCGGTACCTGGCTTCAGCTCCCCCGCTTCTTTGCCAGCGAACTGCCGGACGGTGCTACTGGCGGGCTCTGGCTTCAGGCGGATGGCTGCTGTAGCAGAGCCTCTTGTGTGGTGGTGGAGGTTTCCATTGTCGGGAACAAGGCTTTGACACGCGGCTGGCAGACGTTTGCCCGCGCGCGTGGCCAGGGCCAACGGTGCACCCTGCACTTCAAGTTCGATGGCGACGCCACCCTCTTCGTGAAGGTGTTCGGGGAAGATGGCCGCCGCGTCGGGTGCTGCCCCGAGGGTGATGACGGCGATCGGAGGCTCGGCCTCGGCGACGGCCACGGCGAAGATGAAAACGGGCCCGTGCCAGGCCGCGCCCGCAGCTCGCCAAGCTTCGGTGACTCCCCTTCTGATGGCAGCTCCTCCAGCGGTGGTCGCGATAAGCCTCCACGCCGCCGCGCCTGCTTCGAGGGGGGTGGTGGATCATCCCGCCGTCGCACCTCGGTGAAGTGTGAGAAGGGGTCCGTTTGAGCTCTGGAGGGTGAAGCAAATCTTCTCTGCGGGTTGTCGCGAGCCGCGCTCATTTTGTCTTTTCTCCCTTTCCTGCATAGAGAGAGAGAGAGAGAAGTGTGGAGCCCCGTGGGGGCGTGCTAGACTGTTGCTTTCAATTATCATGCCGTTTCTATTATTTTCATCCCGCGTTACGGTACTGCACGCTCCTGCGTAGAAATAACTTAGCTCGGGGGGATTCGTCGCGGCCTTCGCCTCGGGAGGCTCCGGCCAGGGGCCTTGCCGTGCGTCTTGAGGCCTGCAAAAATTAGCCGGAGGGACAGGCTCTGTCCCTCAGTCGTGAGGGCGACCAGCCCAGGCTCTGCGTTCGTGTCGCGATGCCCGTGGGGCATGGACCGGGAGGAGTGCTCCCGCTCTGAACTTAGGTTGGGAAACCCCACGAAAGGAAGCCAGAAGATACTCACGAGGGCTCCCGTGCAGCCCCCCTCACGAGGTTTGTGAAAGAAAAGTCGAGTCAGGCGAACAACAAGGACAAGAAAACACAAGCCGGGGATGGTGCTCAACACCGAAAGCAACTCCATCTAAAGTCCCAAACAAAGATGAACTAGCCAACTGCAGAAAGCAAATGAAAAGCCGTGTCCGACACCTAATCTAGTCTTCGATGTCTTCTCACAAGCGCGGAGCTAAGTGCTGCCACTGGGCATGGGCGGGAGCCCCCGAGGCCCGGGGGCGGCACTCCGGAGACTCTGGGGCATGTACATCCCCAACTCATTATTATGTGAGAGTGTCACGGGCGGCGAGCTTCACAGGCATTGGCCTTCTTCACAGGCACCGGGCCTTTCCTCAGGGCGACAAGCTTCATAGGCATTGGCCTTCTTCACAGGCACCGGGCCTTTTCTCACAGGCACTGGGCCTCGTTTCAAGGGTAGAACCTCCGGAGGTGCTGAATGTTCCACGCGTTCGGGATTGGCACCCCCTCCTTGGTCTCCAAGCACGCGGAGCCGGGCCTGGAAACATGAACAACCTTGAACGGGCCCTCCCACATGGGCGAGAGCTTGTGCAGCCCTTCCCTGGAGAACACCCGCCTGAGTACGAGGTCCCCTACCTCGAGAGTCCTTGGGCGGATGTTGCGGCAGTGGTACCGCCGCAACGCCTGCTGGTATCTTGCCGCCCGAAGCACGGCCTCCCGACGGTGTTCCTCCCCCAGCATGAGGTCCGTCCCCCGCGTGTCGTCCTGCTACGCTTCATCGAACGCCAGGACCCGTGCGGAGCGATTCTTGACCTCATGAGGGAGGACCGCCTCTGCTCCGTAGACGAGGAAGAATGGGGTCTCGCCAGTCGACTTGGTTGCGGTCGTGCGGATGGACCACAGCACGGACTGGATCTCGCCGTACCATCCCCTACCGCAGGCCTCCAGCTTCTTCTTGAAGGTCCTGGTTTTGAGGCCTTTCAGGACCTTCGCATTGGCACGTTCAGCTTGGTCGTTGCTCCGAGGGTGCGCCACTGAAGCGTAGCATATCTGCGTTCCAAGGTTAGCACAATACGTTTTGAAGAGATTGCTGGTGAAATGTGAACCATTGTCGGTGATGATGCGGCTAGGCACTCCAAATTGGCTCACGAGGCCCTTCATGAACTTGACTGCTGAGCCGACGGGGACGATGCAGATAGCCTCCACCTCAGCCCACTTGGTGAACTTGTCAATGGCAACGTAGAGGTAGCGATAGCCCCTAGGCGCCCAAGGAAATGGGCCCAAGATGTCCAGCCCCCAAACTGCGAATGGCCATGAGAGGGGGACGGTCTGCAAGTCCTGGGCTCGCTGATGGATCTGCTTGGCGTGGAATTGGCAGGCTTCACAAGCTTTCACCAGCTCGATGGCGTCGTTGACTGTCGTAGGCCAGTAGAACCTACTGCGGAACGCCTTGCCAACGAGGGTTCGTGATGACGAGTGGTGCCCATAATCTCCAGCGTGTATGTCTTCCAGCAGCTCTTTCCCCTGTTCCCTAGAAATGCATCGTAGGGACACGTCGTTCGGCCGCTTCCGGTAGAGCTCTCCGTCTTGAATGCAGTAGGCCGTGGCCTGCCGCGCCACGCGCTCCGCGTCCTCCTCCTTCTCTGGCAGTGATCCTTGCATTAAGTAACTCTTGAGTTCCACGATCCAACACCCCTCCTGAGGCTCCAGCACCAGGAGCAAGCATGCTCTTGAGGTCGGGCCACAGGTCGGAGCTCCTGAGGCAGGTGGTTGAGGGAGCTCCTCCTGAGGTTGTGTTGTGCTTGATGATGGCAGCGCTGCTGAGGGTTTGAAGAGTCTTTCCTCAAAGACGTCGGGCTCTTGAGGCAGCCGCCTGGACGCCCTCCTGGCGATGTCATCAGCCTCCTGATTGGTGCCCCGTGGCACATGCTGCAACTCCAACCCCCAAAACTACCTCTCCATTCTGCGGACCTCCGCGAGATACGCCTCCATGTGCTTGTCCTTCGGCTTGTACACCTTGTTGGAGACGTTGACGAGCAGCTGCGAATCATCTTTGACGATGAGGCCCTTTACCCCCAGGGCCGCCGCAGCCTTCAAGCCTTCTATCAATCCCTCGTATTCTGCGATATTTTTGGAAACCTTCTCCACATGTTGAAAGCAGAGCTGCACGGCATAATAGAGCTTGTCTTGAGTGGGGGATATAAGCACCGCACCATCCCCCGCGTCGTGTTGTGAGAAAGCGACCCGTCCTTGCTGGCCTCGAGCCCCGGCGACTCTGTCCATTCTGCCACAAAATCTGCAAGTGCGGCCCCTTTGACAACCCTCGTTGTGCTGAATTCCAATTGGAATTCTTGCAACTCGATGTTCCATTCGGCAACCCTTCCCACTGAGTTGGGGCTTCTAAGTACTCTTTCCAACGGATACGCTGATACGACCTTGATGGGGTGACCTTGAAAGTAGTGTCGTAGCTTTCGAGAGGCCACTAACAGCGTGAGCAAGAGCTTCTAGGGTATGGGGTACCTTGCCCTTGCATCCTGCAGCATCGTGCTGATGAAATACACGGGATGCTCGACGAGGATGGGCGCAGCGACGGAGCCTGCGTCCTCCGGAGAGTAGAGCACCTCCCGAGGCGTTAGAGCCCCCGACTCCTGATCGATCAATGGGGTCCCCCCAGCCATGGAGGTGCCTTCCTACTGAAGCTGACGTGTATCTACCGAGGTCGTGACCCTCGCGATGCCTTCCTGGCTTTGAGTTGCCGCGACTTGGGCCGAGGCTGTTGCGGCCGTGGCCCGGCGCTCCTCCCGGACCGCCGCCAGAGCTGCGCTTGTAGAGTATGGTGTGGCAGCGAGATAAAGCACCAAGGGCTCCTGTGGGCGTGGCGCTACCATCATAGGAGGGTTGGTCGGGTACTTCTTGAGATCTTGGAATGCTTCGTCAGCCTCTTGAGTCCATTCGAACGGGCCTTTCCTCTTCATTAGCTTGAAGAAGGGCAGAGCACGTTCTCCTAGCTTGGAGATAAAACACCCTAATGCGGTTACTCGTCTGGCAAGCTTCTGCATTTCCCTGAGGGTTTGAGGCGGACTCATGTCTTCGATTGCCTTGACCTTCTCTGGGTTAGCCTCGATCCCTCTGTGGGACACGAGGAAGCCCAGAAGCTTGCCGGAAGGAACACCAAACACGCACTTCTCTGGGTTGAGCCGCAGGTCCACTTCACGGAGGCTCAAGAAGGCTTCTTCCAGGTCCTGTATCAGGGTCTTTGCCTCCCGAGACTTCACCACTATGTCATCGACATAAGCCTCGGCGTTTCTCCCGAGCTGTCGGCCTAAGGCGATGTGCATCAGTCGCTGAAAGGTTGCACCTGCGTTGTGCAATCCGAACGGCATGCAGGTGTAGCAGTACACCCCACACAGGGTCAGGAAAGCCGTCTTCTCCACTTCTTCTACCGCCATCTTGATTTGGTGATAGCCCGAGAAGGCATCCAGGAAGCACAACAGGTCGCACTCTGCGGTTGAGTCGAGGATTTGATCGACGCGGGGGAGTGGGAACGGATCTTGAGGGCAAGCCTTGTTGAGGTTGGTGAAATCAACGCACATGTGCTCCTTTCCTCCCTTCTTTGGCACAACAACGGGGTTCGCCAGCCACTCCGGACAGCGAACCTCGCGAATAACTCCCGCGGCTTCTAGCTTGCGGGTTTCATGGACGATGAAGGCCTGCTTCTCGGTGGAATGTCATCTTGCTTTCTGCTTCACGGGGCGTACATTGGGGCATACATTCAGGTGATGCTCGATCACCTGCCGGGGGACTCCTGCCAGCTGCTTGGGTTCCCACGCGAACACTTCTTTGTTCGCGCGCAGGAATTTCACTAGAGCCTTCTCTTGTTTGGCGTCGAGATTGGTGCCAATGGTGAAGGTGGCACAAGAGGACCCATCCTCATCGATTGGTACCTGCTTGGTCTCCGCGTTGTCTTGGGTGAATGATAATCCCCAAGTGCAGGGAATCATCGTAGCAATTCCCAAAGGTGGAAGTGATAAGTATGGAGTGTCGAACCCACAAGGAGCTAAAGGTAAGATCAATATTCTCTCAAGCCCTATCTACCACTGATACGACTCTACATGCACCGAACGTTTGCTTCCAACTAGAAACAAGAAATAAACTATGTTGTGGGTATAAAGAGGATAACTTTGTATGATACCGGAGAGCTAAAATATAAAAGTAGGTGCTGTTATCATAAAGTTAGAATATATTACTAAGTAATATAAATAGCGAGTGTGGAATAATGGTGGATCAATGTGCGGAATTGTCCTAGGCAATTGTTAACAAGACCGGTAATCACTATTGCAATTTCATATGAGGGAGAGGCAAAAGCTAACATACTTTCTCTACTTGGATCATATGCACTTATGATTGGAACTCTAGAAAGCGTCCGCAAATACTAAAGATCATTAAGGTAAAACCCAACCATAGCATTAAAGCAGCAAGTCCTCTTTATTCCCATACGCAACAACCCCTCTTACTCGGGTTTGTGTTTCCGTCACTCACCAACCCACTATAAGCGAATCATGAACATATTGCAACACCCTACAACGGGAATCCCTCACGCTTGCGCGACACGGAGGGCACCATAGGACAACATCAAAGTGAAACATACAACTCATACCAATCTAGATCATCAATCAACCCAAAGACAAAAGATATCTACTCAAAACATCATAAGATGGCAACACATCATTGGATCATAATATGTAGCATAAAGCACCATGTTCAAGTAGGGATTACAACGGGGTGCGGGAGAGTGGACCGCGTAAAAGAGATGAGGATGGTGATGATGATGTTGATGTTGATGAATACGATCACCGCGGCGATGATTCCCCTCCCGATGGCACTCCGGTGCCACCAAGAGAGAGGAGGAGAGGTTCTCCCCCTTGTGCTTCCTCCTCCATGGCTTTCCCCCTCTGGTCCTTGGCCTTCATGGAGATGATGGCCCCTCCGAGATCCTCCTCCATGGCCTCCGGTGATGATGGCCCCCTCCGGCAGGGTGCCAAAGAGGGCCTAGATTGATTTCTCGTGGCTACAGAGGCTTGCGGCGGCGGAACTTCTGATCTAGGTTAAATCCCGAAAGTTTCAGTATTTATAGGAATTATTGGTGTTGGTTTCACGTCAGGGGGTCTCCGGGCCGTCCACGAGACAGGGGGGCGCCCCCTACCCTAGGGGCATGCCCTCCTATCTCGTGGGCAGCCCGTAGCTCGTCTGGCCCAACTCCGATGCTCCGTGGTCTTCTTTTGGCCCATAAAAAATCCTCAAAAATTGGCACGTCATTTGGACTCCGTTCGGTATCCCTTTTCTGTAAAACACAAAAACAAGGAGAAAACAGAAACTGGCACTGGGCTCTAGGTCAATAGGTTAGTCCCAAAAATCATATAAAATGATATATAAATGCATATACAACACCATAGATGGGTAATATAATAGCATGAATACTTCATAAATTATAGATACATTGGAGACGTATCAGTGAACAACTGCTTTTTCTTGGTCGGCGCAGCCCCCTTGGCCTCGAGGGTGTCAGCGCTGGCGGGCTGTGCCGCTGCAGCTGCCTTGAAAGCGAGCTTGAGCGCCTGCAGGGCATCTTTTGCGTCTCCGGCTATGGTGAGGACGCCGCTTCTCCCGGGCATTTTCATGAGGTTGTAAGCCAGGTGAGTTGCTGCCATGAACTGGGCCAAGGCCGGGTAGCCAAGGATGGCGTTGTACAGCAGGCGAATGTGGGCAGCGTCGAAGTCGATAAGCTCGGTGCGGAAGTTAGCTTGGGTGCCAAAGGTCACCGGGAGGCGGATCTGCCCCAGGGAGTCGGTGGAACTGCCCCCGACGCCCGAGAGGGGCCTGCTGGGTTGGAGTCGCTCCAGTGACACGTGGAGGAGACTGAAGGCCTCGACCGAGGGCGCATTGAGGTCGGCTCTACCGTCGATGAGGGTGCTGGTGACGGCCACCTGGCAGATGGTAGGAATGCAGAGCATCGGGAGCGCACCCGAGCAAGCGGTATTGGTAGGGCGATCATCCAAGATGAAGGTCAAGTCGGCCTTGGGTGCCACCCAACCTGGAGGAGCTTCGCGGCCCATGAGGACAGCACCGATCTGGCGGATGAACGGCTTGATGTGGCAACTTGTGGGTGGGTCTTGCGAGCCACCTAGGAGAGCCGCGACGATTGGGAGTGCCGATGCAGCATGGTGGGCGAGGAAGAGGCTGCGCAGCTCCTCCTAGGAGGTCACCGAAGACGCTGGTAAATGGAGCAGCCACATGTGAGGGACGCCGGCGAGGGCCATGGGCAGCCAGTTGGCCATGACCCGGTCATCGCCCCTGGCCTTGAGGACGGCCTCCTCATATGCCAGCAAGAAAGCTAGCGGATCCGCCGCGCCGTCGTAGCGCGGTGGCATCTCCGGCTTGAACTTGTTCGGCCACCGCACCTGTCGCAAGGCGGGGGCCAGAGCTCAAAGCCATCGGGGCCCAGCGCCAGCCCCTGCAGCCGGAGCGGGTGGCGCGTTGCCCGCCATGAAGGCGAAGCGCGGTGTTAACGGAGAGCGGGCCGACGATAGGGAGAGCTCCGGTGCACCCCTACCTAGCGCGCCAAATGTCGGATGTGGGGTTCCGGCAAAAACTGTTAAGGTTCGAACTCTGGGGTGCACGCGAGGATCTCTCCCCTACCGATCCACGTTCCAACGCCTCGCTGAGAATCTAAGCTAGCAAGACGAACAACACAAGGGACACAAGGTTTATACTGGTCCAGGTCACCATTGTGGTGTAATACCCTACTCCAGTGTGTGGTGTGTGGATTGCCTCAGGGGCTGGTGATGAACAGTACAGAGGAAGAACAACCTCGTGAGGGGTGTTCTTGTGGTGGCGTTCTACTTGGGAAGGACTCGATCCAAGATGCATTCCTACTATGATGGCTAGCCCTATATATAGAGGCCCTGGACCTCTTCCCAAATATTGAGCGGGAAGGGCACCAACAACGACCATTTTGAAGGGGAACATCTAGTACAACTTATCCTGACTAAAGTTGGTCTTCGGCTGCCAAAGGCACTGGCGATGTCGCCGTCTTAGGCTCCACGGCGACCTTCGTCCTGCCGCTCTGTTGGTCTTGGTCTCGTTGCACCGAAACGGTAGCCTTTGCCTGATGCCTTGGTCTGTGCTTGCCCCCTTTGCACCAAAGAGGAAACAAGGACACTGCTCTGGCCGGCGCCCGCCTGGCGCCCGCCTGGTCTTCTCTAGTTTTGTCTCGGCGCTCTCCAGCTCTGCCACCGCAGCCTTCGCCACCGCAGCTTGAGAAACTAATAGGCCGACAATTATCACTGCCAAGCTTGGCTTCAATGGGAGGGGAGGAGCGATGGCCTTCTTGGGACATGAGCGGTTGGGACCTAGTGTGCACTACTCTTCCTTGCTGCTGGTGGCGCCCGCGAACCTACTAGCTTCGTGGTCCTTCGGACCTTGGTGGAGCCAGCGATGTCCTCCTCGGCATCCTTACTCCAGACCTTGTCTGCTGCCTCGTTGAACAACTTGTAGGCGGCCTCCAGTTTTGCCTGACGCCGACAGTACCGCCAGCGGGTGAGGCGGATGTCGCGGGCGGAGCGGTAGGAGTCGAGCATCTCCACCTGCTCTGGCGCAATCTTTCTACCGGCATTGAGCTGGTCCTTCGCCTGTTGGTGCTCCTGGAGGAGCTGGTGGCTGTAGCTGGCTTTTGCCAGCGCTTTCCAAAACTTATCCTCCCGCACCATTTCCATGTAATGGGTATGGGCCATGCTGATGGTAATGGTGCAATGCACCGACGAGGAGGGTGGTGCCAGCTCATCCTTGGCTGCTTCCTCCATTTGAACATTGTTAGCCTCCAACTGCCTGCCGGCCTGCCAGCCGGCAGCAACGGCGGCCATCTCTTTCTTCTGCTCCAACGACAGTCCATCCCTGATAGTTTTGGACCGCGAGGAGGCCATGGTGGAAGTGGTGCGGAAGAGAAGAAAAGGGAATGGAGGAGGATGAACGCGGCTATGTTCGGGGTTGCAATTTATATAGTGGGCGTGGTAGCAATGGTTGGTAGCAGAGGCACGAACGGGTGGCGCCAAAGTAGCCACATCAGCAACTGTGTGTCATTAATGTGGGCGGCAGTAGGACGGATGGACGACCGTGGTGTCGTTTGAATGCGGAGTGGTTGCGTGCACCCGAAAGCAGCGCAGGCGGCGCTCCCTCGGCCGGCGTGCTACTTGAATGCCGGCACCAGTGAGAGGTCACATTTTCTCTGGTCGGGTATGAATGCAGTACTGACGCTCTGGAGCAGCGCTGACCATTTCGGGTGGGAAGGCGCGCATGGGTGAGGGAGGGGGCTTGGGTGGGCCAGGGCGTGGCAGCAGTTCGGATGCCCGCAAGCCCCCCCCCCCATGTTTGTCTCTCAGTTGCAGGAGAAAAACATGTCTAGACCATCGAACGAACCGATTTAGACCCGCGTTTGATGGCTTGGTCCGGACCGCGCGGTCCCGACGTATGCCGGTTTTAGGGTCGGGGTTGGAGATGCTTGTATATGTCGTAGAAGTATTCAACTGAAACTTCTTCCTAATGCTATATTTTTTGTGAAATAGAATATATATACATATATATATAATATTATATATATAGGGTGGGTCTATTATGATAACACCCTTAAGAGTCTTATTCTGCACACCTTACGCTTATTCTGATAACATCATTGACACCGCAGCGCCGGCTGTAACCGAACCGCACGCAAGCAGTAAAAAACACCAGTCACCACCCCTTCTCTGCACCCCCACCCCACCCACCCATCGCCCACCTTTTCTCCCCTACGCCCCACCCCAACCCACCACCTCCCAGCGCCACCGCCGACCACTTCCCGGCGTGCGGCCAAAAACCACCTCCTAACACGCGGCAGACCACCACCTACCGGCGCGCCACACAGCCACCACCTCCCTCCGCGCCGCCCGGCCACCACCTCCCGTCTCCCGCCAATGCACAATCCCCACCCCCACCCCGGCGCTGCTCGCCACCAACCGCCGGATCCGGGATGGCAACGGCGTACTGACGACTTGCCCGCCGTCCCCCTGACCGGCCTTCTTCCAGAGGCCGGCGAGGCGCCCACACAATAAGCCCTCACTGCCACTTCCCTCTGGCGTTGGCCTCCCTCTACCTATGCTACCACGGGCCCGGCCATACACCGCCTCCGACAAGCCATGGAAACCGCGCACCTTCTGTGCCCTTCCACCCCGCAGCGGCGCCGCCCAACAAGCTCCCCTCTGCCACCGTCGTTCGCAAGCGGCACGACCCATCCCCCACAGCCGGCTTCGTCCGTCCCGGACCCGTACGTGGCTGCACGCACCACGATAGCCTCCCACCTCCAGGCGCATTGAGCCGCCACGCCCCTTCCAGGCTCGTCCATCCTCCGACGACACTCTAGGCGACAGATCGAGGCATCCCAGGCCAGGTCCCGTCGCCATGTTCCCTGGAGTTGAGGGATCCCGAGCGGCCTCTGCCGCTGTGATGTTCAGTCCGACGGTGCTCCTCCTGCAGTGCACTTGTTGGGCGCGTGCAAAAACATCCCCTCCCTGCTCCGCAGCGCACCTCACCGTGCAGTGCGGATCTCAGGAGTTTTTTTTCCTTTTTTGGCACGGCGGCCGTCCATGCTCCTGTCCTCGGCGTCGAGGACCTCCTTCCTGCCCTCCTCTGCCGTGTGCAGTGCACACCTTCACCGTGTTACACAGTCCTCCACCCGTTGCGCCTTCATCCACTGTGGAGTTGCGAGTTTGCCGCAGCCCAGATCTCTAGCGGGGGTAGCTCGCGGCAGGCCGCGTGCAGTTTTGGCAGCCGTTGTTTGCAGGATCATTTCCTTGAGCTCGTAAATTTTTCCTGGCGTCTGAGGTTCACTTCTTTTTAGAAAAACAAAAAAAGGTCTTAAGGGTGGCAATGCTGCCATTGCAATTCGCTGGAGGGACCGAGAATGTGCTCTCGTCAGGGGGAGTCCACGCCGCGACCTTGCAGTCCACAGGGAGCCGCATTGTAATCATGTAGTTTGCGTGTACCATGAAGTCCACTAATCCACACTCATGCAGTGCACCTGTTGGCCACGTGCAAAAACATCCCCTCCCTGCTCCGCAGTGCACCTCACCGTGCGGTGCGGATCACAAGAGTTTTTTTTATTTCTTTCTTTTGATTTTGGATGTGCAGTGCACCTGGATCCCGCGAGCAGTGCACCCGGATCCTGCAAGCAGTTATGTGCACACAGACATTCAGTTAATTGCAGCACGATTGCAGTTTGGTGGCGCGGGCGACATTTTTTTTATTTGTATATAGAAAAAAATTCATCTCGTCGGGCACACAAGTAGCCTGTTTTATTTTGAATATGCAGTCCAGTGGCATGGTCTACTTTGCAGGTGCAGTACGCCACTGGGGTGTGATCTTGTGCAGCTCGTCTAGTCCTCAAAATTACGATTTCGCTGGTGACGGTGACAATTGTGTGTATGTATTTGTGTGGCTGTGTAAAAGTAATGGATGGGTATGTTTTGAAGCTCAATTTGTTCTCCCATGTGGGTCACTCTAAAACTTCTCTGTTGTTCACTATATCAATACAACACCTGCAGTGCGTTTGGTCCTTGGATGTGGTTCACTTTTGAGAGTGATGATGTTCGCTTGTGCAGAATGTAGAAGCGTGATTTTTTTAACAAAACAACAAAAAAGTAATGCGGTCCACTTCGATATATGTCGTGGTTCACTTGCCCTCGTCTCTGCGGTCCACTCTTGTTCATATTTTTTTTGAAAAAAAGGAAACAAAAACTCGTGTGAGAAGGAGAATTCATGAAGTTCACTTTACCGTCTAATGCAGTGCGGTTTTCAGTCTAAAGCAGTGCGTTTTCTGTCTGATACTGTACACATGATGATTTTGGTGTCGCGAAAAAACAAAGTGTCCGCAATTTTGTAATTTCAAAACTGCTCTCAAACCGTAAGGAATTAGATAGTGTGTTCTACATGAAAAAGTTGCATCTCGTCGATACCTTTCCAACGGCGTATCGTTTGAATAATTTCGAGCAGCAGTTTGTAAAAATTTCGTGAAAAACAGCAGCTGCCACTCGTCGTCCGCCACACGATTTTCAAAATTAACTTAAAACCGTAAGGAATCTCAAAAACATTGCAACATATGAAAGTTGCGCCTCGTCCATAACTTTTCAACGATATATTACACGCCTCATTTCGACAAACAGTTAAAAAACTAGAGCGGAAAACAGTACCGAAAATTTGAATTTTTTTGAAAAACAGAATTTCGCAATTTAGTAAATTTGAAACTGCTCTTAAACCGTAAGGAATTAGAGAAAACTTTATATATGAAAAATATGCGCCTTGACGATATCTATCCAACGGCGTATCGTTTGCTTCATTCCAACGAGCGGTTTAGAAGATATCGCGAAAAACGATCGCTGCCACTCGTCATGGGCCGCACCATTTTTGAAACTGCTCTTAAACCGTGTGGAATCTTGAAAAGTGTTCAACATGTCGAAGTTGCGCCTAATCCATAGCTTTTCAAGGTATATTATACGCCTCATTCCAATAAACGGTTAAAAAATTAGAGCAAAAACAGTACCGAAAAAATAACGCGTGCAGTTTTTTCCGACGAGAAGTTCACTCGTGTGAGTACTGCAACACACTTGGTTCAAAGAATGACGTGCACTTGCGTTCAGCGTGCAGTGCGGAAGTGGTGTGCAGAATAGTTATTCTGCTAGTATTAGCAGAATAGATCATCTGTATATATATATATATATAGTTTATTGGTCAAAGTTAAACCTCAAAATAAGTGAATGCCTAATAACGTACGACGGAGGGAGTTTGGTATAAGCTACTTGCTCGGTTGCTAAACTAATTTTATAAGCTGTTGCGGAAATATAGCTACGAAAGAGATGTCATGTCATGTTTTACATAAAAATTAAAATGATTATAATTCATAACAATGAAATGTGCAGTTTAAGATTTTTGGAAATTAGGGGGGAAAAGGAGAGCATATCGTGTTGTTGTTCGACATGTCGATTAGAAGGGAGTGAAGTGCATCACAGGTCCTCGGACTATTTCAGAGGTATCACGCAAGTCTTCGAAGTATGAAAATAATCATCCAACTCCCCGAAGTGCAATATGTGTGTCATCTAGGCTCTCGAACTATTTTAAGGTGTCATGTAGGTCATTAAACTATTTTAGAGGTGTCATGCATGTAGACACTTATTGCATTTTGGGGACCTTCGAGGACATTAATGACACTTTGCATAGTTCATAGAATTATGTAGCACCTTTCAAATAGTTCGAGAACATAAGATGCACTTCAGTCATTAGAAGGGGATTGTCTGAAAGAAAGAAAAACTCATTAGAAGAGGATCAAAGGGTTTTTGAAGAGATACCTCCTGCCACAATTGTGCGCATCTTGCTATGCTTAGAAGCCGCAACAAGAAACCTCATGGTTAATTACTACGGTTCTCAGTCAAACTGAGTATGATATAATTTACAACTAATAAATATATTCCTCCATCCATTCCATAATATAGTGTGCATTAGCATTATTCTTAAAAGTCAAACTTCATAATATTTGGCCAAGTTTATGGAGAAAATTGTTTATAACTACAATACTAAATATATACTCTGGATGAACATATATTTTTTTAGAGGAAAAGGGCTCAAGGCCCCAGTTCCAATTGGATTGCCAAGAGAAACCAAGCAAGGTTCAGTACGATTACAAGCACGCGGGGGAAAACAGCACACGCGCTGCCCCAGCAAAAGTAAACAGAACAAGCCAACAGGCCTCTGTCACTACTTAGAGAATGTAAAATGTAGCGAAATTAAACAAGGGGAGCTACAACAATCATATGAATCATCACTCTCTCATAGCTCCTCTTGAGCACTTCTTCAGCCCTAGCCAGGATCCGTCCATAGTAGGAGGGGCGGGGATCTTGCTATCTACTCCAGTTTCCGCACCATTTGCAGCACTATTCCTTTGACAGGGTCTGAGCAACAGACTGCCAGCTGTCCAAGGTAGCAGCTATCTTCCTCCACAACACCTGCATCCCAGACCAGGGGGTGTAATTGAAACACATATCGTTACGGTATTTCCATAAAGCCCATAAGGCAGCAGAGTGTAAAAGGCAATCTGCTTGGTGATTTTTATTTAGGGACCACCATTCTAGTATGTCATAGACAGACATCCTAGAATGATTATTAGAAATGTCCCCAATCACTCTCCAAAGCTCTACAGAAACAACACAACCAAAAAATAAATGATCTATGCTTTCAGGGTCACTACAGAAAAGACAGGAAGCACTATTTACTGATTGTCTTTTCTGCAGATTATCTCTGGTCAATAGCTTGTTGTTAGCCCTAACCCAAAGAAAAATATGAATGCGAAGAGGAACTTTGATATTCCAGATAGATACACTGTTCCCAGGGGAGACCCCTCTAAAATTAACAATGTTGTAAAAGGACTTGACAGTGTAAATACCTTTATTGTCAAAATCCCAACAAACAGTGTCACTCTTGTCTATCAGGACAGTATTTTTAATATCATTGAATAACTCATCCCACTCTGCCAACATGTCAAGAGAAAAGCATCTCCTAAAAGAGATTTTCAGGTTTGTACCATCCCAGGCCTCACAAACAGTGATGTTCTTATCATTGGCAATACTATAAAGATTCCAATATTTAGTGGCTAGGGTGGTATGACCTAACCAACGATCACTCCAAAACCTAACACTTTTACCATCTCCTATTATCCAGGAGTAGCCTATGTTAGCAGCTTTAGCAGCCCATAGGATACCTTTCCAGAAGGGGGAAGCCCCAACATTAGAGCAGGCAAAAATATTAGGATTATGAGTGTTGTACTTGGAATCAATGACTTTTTTCCAAATCTTGTCATGATCCAAGAAATATCTCTTGATCCAGGAAGCTAATAAACATAAGTTCATATCTGCAGTGTTAGGGACACCCAGGCCTCCATGTTGTTTTTGTAGAGTGACACAACCCTAGGAAGCCAGGTGATATTTGTGATGCCCCTTATAGTTGTCCCAGAAACAGTGAGCCAGTTGAGAATTAATCAACTGGATGGCCCACTTGGGGAATTTGAAAATACCCATCAGGTAACTAGGAATGGTGGCCAGGCAAGTTTTCACTAATGTGAGCCTCTTGCCAGAGGACAGGAGTCTGCCTCTCCAACCAGCTCCTTTTTTAATGATCTTGTCCACAGTAGGCTGAAGCTCACATTTCTTCAGCTTTCTGTGGTGAAGAGGAGCTCCTAAATATTTTATGGGAAAATCACTAATTCTACAACCAAGGATTTGAGAAAATATGTTTGCTTCCTCCCTATCTACATTAATGGGGACCAATTCGCATTTATGAAAGTTAATGCGCATCCCAGAAATTTGTTCAAAGCAAGATAGTAACCATTTAAGGTTTTTGGCTTGAGCAGAGTTATTACTCAGGAAAAGCAAAGTATCATCAGCATACTGCATGCTGGTGACACCAGCTGGGTTGGAGCTAGGGAACAGTCCTTCTAGGATGTTACAGCTAGCAGCCTTAGCAAGAACTTTGGTAAAGACATCAGCTACTAAATTGAACAATAGAGGGGAATAAGGGTCCCCCTGCCTGACTCCCTTGCTAGTTAAAAAGAAATTACTGTTGGTATTGTTTATATTAACCCCAACAGAGCCCTTACTTAATAAAGAAGAAACCTTCTTCATTCACTTTGGGCTAAATCCTCTCTTGCTCATCATGTCAAGCAAGAAATCTCTGTTGATCATGTCATAAGCTTTCTCATAATCTAGCTTGAATATAAAACCAGATTGGTTACTGGAGTACACAGAGTGAATAATTTCATGAGCTGTGATTATACTCTCAGCAATAAATCTGACTTTTATGAAGGCAGTCTGGTTCAAAGAAATTAAATCTCTACAGATGGGGCCAAACCTATTAGTGGCACACTTGGCAAAGATTTTGAAGCTGCAATTGATCATAGCAAGAGGCCTAAATTTCTCTATCTTGCTAGCATCAGCCTCTTTAGGGACTAGAGTCAACAAAGAAAAATTAAGTCTATATAAGTCTAACTCATCTTTCTCCCAATCTCGAAATAAAGCAAATAGGTCCCCTTTAATAAGGTCCCAGAATTGTTGGTAAAATAGAAAAGGAAATCCATCCGGCCCAAGGGCTCCTTCTGCATAAGAGCCGAAGACAGCCTCCTTAATCTCTTTTTCAGAGAAGGGGATATCCAGGATGTTATTATGCTCAATAGACACCTTCTCATCATCTCCCCCAAAGTCATCTTTCAGGTCGATGTTGATCTTATCTTGGAAACCAAACAAGTTTTTGTAGTAACTAACAGCAATATGCATAATATCGTTCTGTTCAGTCACATTACCTGAATCTCCTTCCAGCATCAGAATTTGCTTCCTCCTTCTCTTTTGATTTGCTATGGCTTTGAAGTATCCAGCATTCAGGTCCCCTTCAAGTATGTACCTGTCTCTGGACCTCTGTCTGGCCTTGATTTCTTCCTTCCTCCAGATATCCTCCAAGTCACCTGCAATTTTTTAAATTCTGCTATTAGTGTTAGGAGAAGGAGGGTTAGATTCAGAAAGAATATCAAGGCAGTTATATTCAGCCACCAGAGCCTGTTTCTGCCTGTTTTGCTCAGCCTCATAATTGGCCATCCAGCCTTAATGGCTTTTCTAGAATTTCTAATCTTGAACTGCCAAATATCAATGGCCTTAATAAAATGGCATTTGGCAGTCCAGGCTTTAGTCACAACCTCCCTAAAGCCTTCAACTTCCAGACACCATTTCTCAAATCATGAACATATATTTGATGATGAATTTAATGGTATTGATTAGTACTCTTAGATGTTTATAAAATTTTCTCTAAGTTTGGTCAAAATTTACAGATTCTGACTTCATAAAAAATCCAATATACACTATAGCTCGAAACAGAGAGAGTAGCACATCACTGAAAGTGCTTCTAACAAATTAGTGAAATAAAAGAAAAATTGAAATAGGCACAACGAACCGAAAAGGACGGGGCTTCTACTGTTTAAATGGAGTTTGTTAGTTTCTACTGTATATGTCTCGTCGCAACATGTCTCGACGCAACGCACGAGCAATTAGTGTGCTCGTGCAAAGCTTCTCCATTTTACGTTTCTATTTTGGGTAATTCTCCATTCTACGTTCACGCCACCGCTAGTCAAGCTAGCTGCTCACACGGGTTGGTTGTACGTTCTGCAGCTGTTTCGATTCATTCAGTGAATGAATTTCTCATGGGACCAGCTAGCTGGTTCTTCCATCCATACGTAAACGTCAAGAACCACGACCTCACCCAGTCACCAATCACCATGTCCATCGCTTTCCCACCAACAGCTGATTAATGCATCCTAGTTCACATTTAACTAACCTCTTGAGGACGAGGAGGAGGAATCCGCTGCAGGTTGCGACGACGACGTCGAGGAGGACGACGGCGCCGGCGTCGGCGCCACAATGATCCTGGTTGTGTTGGGCGGCATGTAGAAGGGCACCACCTCGAACCTCGTGTAGCATGTCAGCGAGTAGGCCCGTCCTCCTTTCGTCCTACAAATACAGAGTACGCATCCATGTCCGGCCGTTGTGTCAGTCATACGCCGCCGGCCGGCAGCACGCAGCTACGACGTAGATGAACGCATGCGATTGACCAAAATAATGCTACTACTTACACGGGCAACGATGCGGCGATTCTCTGAAGGCAGAGGCGGCAGTCGTCGGGGGACAGGACTGCCACGCACTGCGCGAACCCGTACAGGCTCTCGTTGGCCGTGATGTTGGTCTGCCCGAATGTGGCTTGGGGACGCGGCTGGCCGTTCGCTCCGGCCTCGGCGGGAGCGAGGCGCTGCATGAGCCGATTGAGCGCGGGGCCGTACCTGTCGGTCTCGCCGGCGCTGTTCATGTTGTTGTTGTAGAAGGAGAACCTCTGCACCGTGTCCGCCTCCCACCGCGCGAGCTGCCTCTCGCCTCCCGCCGAGTCCGTGTACTGGAGCAGGCAGTTGTTGTACAATATGGCCGCGGACGCGGCGTGCGGGCAGGCCAGCGTCAAGTTCCCGGCTGCCATGCGCAGGCACAGCCTGCACACCACCGGCGGGCCCGCGTTCGCGTAGCACAAGGCCAGCCCGTCCGGTGGTTCCTCCTCCTCCCGCGGGCTGCGGACCACGGTGGCGTAGCCATAGCGGGAGCGGCCGGCGGCGGCCACCACGTCCCTGAGCACGCCGCGGACCCTGGCCCCGTAGGGGCTCCCCGCGGTGTAGTTCGCCGGCGAGCACAAGGACCATACCTGCACCGTCTGCGCGAGCGCTCCCGGAGGAGCACAGACGACGAGGAGCACGGCGACGGCGACGAGAGCGTGGGTGGCCATTGCGCTGCTACTGAGAAAGATCGATGGAGACCAAAGCGAAGTCGACCTCTTTGTGTATGAGTACTGAGTACTAGTAAAGTGGTCTTTGTTTATTTTGTGTATGATTGGGCGGTGGTCGGCGACGGTCGGTCGTCGCACTGCCGATGGTCCCGGCGGCTCGACGAAGTTCAGATGGGGTGATATATGGGCAAGCAGATGTCCACCGAAACTGAAGCACTTCCTGTGGCGGCTTGCTCACAACAGTCTCGCACATAAGCTCAGTATTGATTTTCGGGGGATGGAGGTGGACGCACTCTGCCCAGTCTGTTCGCGGCAGGACGAGCATGGGGCACACATTTTCTTGAAATGTAAGTTTGTCAAGCCGCTGTGGAGAGAACTACAACTGGAGCAGACTAGAGTAGAGCTACTGAACAATAAGCGGTCGAAGGATTTGGTCAGTAAAAATACTAGCTCTACCAGAAGAGAAAAAAACTTGAATGTATTACTCTGTTGTGGGTGTGGTGGGATGTAAAAGAAATAAGATGAACCCAAGAGAGTCAATGAGAAATACCAGTTCTATCATGAAGAGGGTACGAGCCTGGGTGCATGATTACAAGCTGTTCGGGGAGAAGGAGGTCCGCAGCGTGTCACAAACTAGGTGGAAACTGCCATGTGAGAACGCCCTTAGGCCAACTCCACCGCACGACCCCAAACGGACGTCCGTTTTATCCGAATTCTGTCCGTTTGGGTAGGGCGATGGGGTCGTGTCCGGGCCTGTCCTGGGATGCGGTGGCCGTGCGCGCAGCGCGCGGCCGCATCCTTTTACCCATCCTGTCCGCCTTCATTTTCAAACAAGAACGTTTCAAATACCAGCGGCCGGCCTAGTTCATGCCAGCGGCCCTAGTTCACGCCCGGCAACAAAAGCCAGCGGCCTACACGTCCTCGCCGGCAACACAGCCAGTGGCCAGCAACACAGCCGACCTCCAAAATAAATAGTTTTGTTCGCCGGCAACACAGCCAGCCTTCAAAATGAATCAGGTTCTCGCCGGCACACAGCCAGCGGCCCAGCGGGCGACACCCATGCCAGCCTCCAAAAAAGAACGGCCACGGCTGATCGGACGACCTAGTTCAGGCCATCGGCGTCGAACATCTCCTTCTGCCTGGCCTCGAACCAGCTCCTCGTCTTGTCGCTCATCTTGCTCAAGTCCACGCTCATGATCGCAAGGGCGACCTCCTTCGCTTTGGTTGGGGCATTGGTGGCCTCGATGTCGAGCTGCCTCTGCCTGGCCTTGACGTTCTCGGCCTCAATGTCGAGCTGCCTTTGTCTCGCCGCCTCCTCCATGTCGATCATCCATCTCTGGGCCGCCTCCTCCATCTCAAGCTTCCTGCCTTTGAAGCTCCAGGTATTGCTTCATTTGCTCGTCCTTGCTTTGCCGCTTCTTCCCATCCCTCACATCCTTTTGAGACATCATGCCATGCAACGTCTGATGCAAGGCCATGGATGAGGCATCACGTATGTCGTCCACCTTTGAGTTGGTTTTGCCCCTCGGCCTCTTCGACGCCTCGCCATCTCCACCTCCGGCGAACTTGGCCGTCTTCTTGCCTCTCTTCCTTTCAAGCTCACGGTATTGATCCTTGAACTTAGGACAATTGTTGATGATCGTCCAACAGTGCGTAAGAGTGAATGGCTTGTCATTGTGCCGGGCCTTGAATGCTTCCAAAGATTGAAATGCCTACACCACAAGATCAACAAGAATTGGACATGCAAACATATACAAGGCCGAACACTTGGCCGTAGCAAGGAAAGGACTAGGATGAGGAGAGCATACCATGTCCCCAATGCCGAGATCACTCACGGGCCGTGCTTCAACGCTCTCAAATGCGGCGCAATATTTGTTGCACTCTTGTTGGATGAACAACCATCTCTTTTGAATCGAGCCGATGCCACGGTTGCTTGTGACTTGGCAGGGCTCAAACATCTTCCTTTCATGGAAAGTCTTGTGGACTCTCGTCCAAAAAACTATGCCCTTTTGTTGAGCGTCTGTCCTCGGATCTTGGCTAATCTCCATCCAACATTGGCAAATCAACTTGTCCTCATCTTGTGTATATGAACGCGTGCGAATGCTCTTCCTCCTCTTTTGTGCTTCCGCTCTTTGGGTGATCTCGTCGATGAACAATGGCTCGCCACTAATATCCATGTCATTGCCTTCTTCTTCATCACCATCACCTTCGACATAGATGTCATCGTCCTCATGCCACGATTCATCATGGTCGTAGTCAGCACGGTCGTTGGCCTCTTCATCGGCAGTGAACTGGCTGCGGCCATCCTGACTTTGGGTCTCCTCGGGGTCGTAGATAGGGACGTGCCCACCCTCGTAGATCACTTCCTCCATGAACTGGTCGTAGTAGGGGTCGTTGACCGGTGGCGTTGGTGTTGGCATTCGTCGAACAAGACGTGGGGGGACGGCATGGTGCTGGTAAACGGCGGCCGTGGTTCCTTTCTTTGCATCTCGACGGACGACCGACCGCCGCTGCTGGACCCAGGGGTGAGGTTGAGGTCGATGACGGCAGCCGTGCGCGGGGTGGACGGCGGGATCACGGTCACGTCCGGCGACCCCGAGAAACGGGTATGTCCGTCGTGCCTTGGCGGGGGGAAGCCGGGCGACATTGGCGTGGTCCGCGACGTGGGCGACTGGCAGTGCGAAGGCCGGGTGACCGACGACCCTGTGCTCGCCGGACCGACGGCCGCTCCAGAGAAACCGGCCGGACGACAAATGCCAGCCATGAGAAGGGCGTGCGCTTTGCTGACGATGGCCTCCTTCTCCTCTACCTCGGCCTTGCGCCGTGCGGCCTCAATCACAGTGCGGTTGGCTGCCCTCTTGGCCGCGGCCATGTTGTCCTTGGCGACCGCCCTCCGGCCCCTCCTCTTCGCCGATTCCGCGTCCAACCTGGCGATCTCCTCCGGCGTGCACTCCGACCGCAGCTTCCTTGGCGCCTTGCCTTTCTTCTTTTTGGCCATTCCGGGCGGGTCGACGGCCAGCCCGCCAGAGTTCGGCTGGGCATCGGCCATGGACGGGGAAAGGGAGTGGGATGGCGGGACGTGGGAGGGTTTGGGGGGAAATGGCGCCAAAGGGGCCGCGAGGGGGTGGGCAGGGGTTGCTTTATGTCATCGACAGGCGGGCCAGGGGCGGACAAGCGCGCGCGTCCCGCCCGTTCGCGCGCTGTGCGTTTCACCCCAAAACCGGAGCAAACTTGGGCCGGGAATGGGTCGAAAGCAGACACAAAACTGACAAAAGTCCGTTTGCTCCCGCGCGCTGGGCCGCCCGGTTTGTCCCTTTTACCCCAAACGGACGGGGCCGGACAGGATGGGGTCGCGCGGTGGAGTTGGCCTTAAAGTTAATGTTGGTGGAAGTATGTATGAAGAACGGGGAACTGGTGGCCGGGGCTTCATCATCAAGGATGCACAAGGTGAAGCAGTGGGGGCCGGAGCGAGATTCATGCAGCATGTACAATACAAGACCCTCCGGAAGCATCTATGGCCGAACTTGACAAATTCGGTTTCTCAAACCTTCCCGGACACGCCCTACGACCGGACACGCCTCAAATTTCCCTTCTCACATACTCCCTCCGTCCAAAGATAAGTGTCTCAACTTTTTACTAACTTTAGTACAAAGTTATACTAAAATTAAGACACTTATTTTGGGACAGAGAAATACAATTGGCACACCTCAAATCCATATAAAGTCATACAACTTAGTAAACAATGCATTATACACATCGTCCCGCTACACACCAGGACATGCCATCAGGCTACCAAAAATTGGCATGCTTAACCTACATACTAACTATGGAGAAGATCATCCACGGCTTCCCTTGCCCTTCCCAGCGTCCTTGCCGTTCTTCCCGCGGAAGTAGCGGTCGAAGACGCAATATGGATCGAGACGGATCTGCTTGTCGCCGTAGTTGTCTGACCCGTCGTTGTCCTCCTTCTCCTTCTTGGGGGGCAGTCCGGCCATGGCACGGACTGCCCGATTCTGCTCCCGGGTGAGGGCACACGTATTCCTCTACTGTCGCTTCTTTACAATGCGAGCGCAGATGGCTTCCTCCTCTGCGGCAGGGTGCGCCGCGCATCACCCACCTCCGCCGCCGCCATGTCGGCAGCGAGTCGGGCCTCAGCGGCCCTCATTCTCTCCTTCCCATGGTGGGCACACCGGTCCCGGTAGGACACATACTCTGGCGGACTGATGGTGAGGAAAGGAAGATTTGAAGGCTCCCGGGAGGACGGCGATGATCCAGCCCCGAAGAATCCGAGCGCCCGATGCGCCGACGCAATAGACTCGCGGCAGACAAATCCCGCCGTCGGTCTGGCGCCGGCCATTGCCTCCTCCAAACCGCGCCAAACGATATCCTAGTCGACGAATCTGTACTGGTCGTCCTCGAATACGTTGCCCGCCATGTCGGAGAAGGCTGCAGATCGCCGGACGGAAGCACGGGTGGCGGAGGGGAGTGGAGTGAAGTGGCAGACGCGCCCGGATGCGTCCAGGTGCCCCTATATCCGACGTATATTTGTGCTGGATATTAGGGGTGCTGGTCAGCCCGGGCGTTTGAGGTATGTTTGAGGCCTGTTTGAGGCGCCCGTCGGGTTGTTTTTTTGTGACCGGCCACTGACTGGGCCGTCCGCCTGGACGTTTGAGATGGGTTTTGGATGTCCGGCTGTAGATGCTCTTATGTACTTCTAGACTCTCATGTGAGTATTAAAATGTTATTTTGAAAAAGAAAAAAAAACTCATGGATCCAATTTCTTTACGCAAGCATCACTATATCATGTTACGCAAGGACCATGTTTGACAAGAATGGATTCTTGGCTTGGCGAGGAAGACAAGTCAAGTGGGACAAATCTAAGCGTCATGCTTGTGTTAACAGGCATTCACGCGTCGAGCCACGTAACATGGTGCCGCTAGAACCGTGGGAGAACCTGCAGTTTCTCCAGAAGCCGGCTCGAAAGAAAAAGAAAAAGTGTCTAGAAGCAAAGGCCCCGTGCTGATATGCTGTCGGTCGGTGTCGACCTACAGGACCATGCCAAACCACAGGTTTCTCGCGAGCTGGGGGCCAGCCAACAACCCAGTTGCTGCGCGTCGGGCCTGAACCTGCATGCCGCATGCATCACAGCTGACGCCGCTCTCCCCGCGAGGCCAAATTCACTCTTTTGACTCTTATTCATGTAACCCTAAAAAATAAACTCTTATTCATGTAAGTTTAGCAAGACTCTTATTCATGTAAGTTTAGCACGGTCTGACCCTATGTGCCAAAAAAAACCCAAATCTGGCCATTTTTCTTACCATCACCCTACCCGATGGTAGGGTATCACGACCTACCGCTACAGTCCATGGCGGTAAGGTCCGGGTCAATGTAGACGGCGCCGTCTGACCATGCTGACGTGGATGAGTGGCCATCGCCACAGGCCGAGGCGGTAGGTCGGTATAACCTACTGCCACAGAACATGGTGGTAGGGTGCTGACAGGGCTTCTCGGCTCATGGCGCTGCAGGCGGCCCCCAGCCACCCATGGACTATTTCTTCCTCCCTATCCCAGCACGAACGGAGGTTGGCGGCTCCTCTTTCCTCCACCCAAGCCCCCACTTCGATCTCCTTCGTCGCTCCACCATTCTTGCGGATTTGGGGCAAAACAAAGAGAAAGGTATGCTCATCCAATCCCTCCAATTAGTTTTTGCAATACCGTTTTATTTGTGACGTTTTTTGGCACTAGGTGCAACCTAGATCTTCAATTATTTTGAATTTTGGTTATGTTTGAAGTTATTTAGTATGATATAATGGAGTACTATAGTTGTGTGGATGAATGCATGAAAATGTTGTATGGATGTATGGCACATTTCTGTTCAATCTTTATGGATGAATACATTGTATGAGATATGTTATATTTTCGTTCAATATGTACTCAAATAGAATGTATATGGATAGTGGATGGTGAATGCATATTCCTTTTTATTTTGATGTATGCAAATTATCATGAATAAACAGATGAATATA
Organism: Triticum aestivum; assembly: GCF_018294505.1. NCBI lineage: Eukaryota > Viridiplantae > Streptophyta > Magnoliopsida > Poales > Poaceae > Triticum > Triticum aestivum. Next base: position 465,582,211 of record NC_057807.1, on the reverse strand, counting down.
TGCAAGTGTTAGGATGATTTTTTTAAAATATCCCCTATGTTTGCAATTGTGACCGTGAATGCATATGTATGATGAATGCATATTAGTACTTGATCGTTTTCTATTTTGGTAGCATATGTCTTGATATAGTTATTTTCCCTTTGTTTGCAATTTGTATGGTTGTATGGATATAGTTTCTTTCCCTATAGTTTCTGACTATTCATATGTATGGATGATGGTGTCATCTAATTGATTAAAATTTTAAATTTAGTTATGATGGCCGATGATGAGGACAATGGGCGTGTGTATATGGGACTTGACCTTGCTTTCAACAAGGACCATCGTGCCCGTGCTATCGAGCGTGGAGAGGTAACAAGTGAAGCCATAATCACATTCATGTTATTGTTTTCTTTATAAAGGAAGGGTTTGACAGATTTGTTCAATTTTGACATAAACTTACGATAGTGCGAATGAGGGGTCACACAAAGGCTAGCCAGATGCGATATGACATGCGCTACGAGCCGTACTTTGAGAGTGTCGGGCTCCTACCATTTGTTCTTCAGTTCAAGCATGTGCCGCCGGTGATGTGCCATTCACCTATCACGGCCCTTTGCTTGATGTTGGCGGCCGGAGACACACAACTTTCATCTCACTTGTGGCGAGATGGCGGTGATGCTCAAGGACTTCTCCATGATCACAGGGCTTCCCATCGACGTCCATCCTTTGAGAGGGTTGCCGCTCTCATCGGTGATTGCTCTCCCTTTCTTAGTCTCCGGGGAAAGACTGACAACAGGAGAAACAGTGTCCCATTCAGTTGGCTTGAGCAACGTAGGTCGGGATGCCTGGAAGATGCCAACGAGGAGACCGCGGAACAGTATGTGCGAGCGTACGTGCGGCATCTCCTATCGCAAGTGTCTTTTCTAGATTTCTCTGGAGACATTGCTCCTTGGATGTATCTTAACTTCCTGGCCAATTGGGAAGACAAGTACAGCTGGGGGTCTACTGGGATCGCCTACTTATACCATCATGTAACAAGTTATTGCAATACTCATTTATGCATGTTAGTATAATTTCATTAGTTATGCTAAGCTAAGCATGAATGAATGGGTAGTTTGCAACTCAATAACGCTTGTAGGAAAACCACCAAGAAATCATGCATGGGCGGATGTATTTGGGGCCTGTCGGTGTGGATGCAGGAGCGTTTGACGGTTGGACATCCTAAAAAGGATGATTCACTGAATCCGTGGCTGGGCCTTGATGAAGAACAAGACATTTTTCCACTCCCCACTGTGGCATTCTCTTGGGGCAAGGTTAGAATGTTTGGAAGCAAGTCAAATTCTTTATACAAGAGCTTCATCAACGAGATGGACTATTTTCTATCAACTTTTGTGGAATGCACTGGACCAACTATCATCTCGTTTACAGGTTAACTAGAGCCTTATGAAGCACAGAGGGGTTTTCCATTGAACCAAATGTGTACGAGGGACGCCAATGTTTGGCAGACCAGGTGCCCTCTGATATGCATTTATGCTGTCGAGTGGCATCTACCCATCGAGTGGCGTTGCAATTTGGTAGGAGGAAACGCACCCCACCGGAGCAAGCAAGCACAGGTGGATTGGAGCTTCACTCTTGAGTTACCTAACCAATCTATGTTAACCAATACTACATGGTCTCAATTTGTTTCTTATGCTTTGTTGTTCTCGTTCTATGCAGTCAGAGCCGGCAGACTCATCAGAAGGTGATTGAGTGGGCATAACACCATGCTAGGTATGTCTAGATGTGGATGGGGAGGCTAGGTCCAGAGAGAATGATATGACATTGGCGTACATGATGGAATACAAAGAAACGCATCTGAAGTGGTATGACAATGGGAGGAGATTTTGGGTGCTTTTGAGACCAAGGTGAACCGATGCAGATCTTGCAAATTTGGAGGCAAACGCTGAATCGGAAGATGAGTGGGACCCCATGGTGAGAAGTACACAAGGTTTTCATAGGGAGTATGCGTCCATGACTAACAGAGTGGAAATTCTTGTGAACTTATTTGGAGAATGATTTTGAGCTTAGGTTGATTCTGTAGACTTTTGAGTTTTGTTGAATTTGCAGACTTTTGAGCTCAATAGAAGTATCATCGAATGCTCTAACGCACTCATACATAACTCCGACACCATGGAGTCCGATGCATTATTGAGGGAAACAACGAACTAAGTGTTGAATCCCTTACCCTATTTCTTACTTCACAAATCTTTATCCTTGCACTCAAGATGTTTCTATGTTTGTTGTTGCAACACTTCATGAAACGCTTCCGGAGGCTTGTCACCATGCTTGGGTGCGAAAGCCCTGTCACCATTAACATGCATGCTCCTGGCACATTGATGCAGGCAATTGGAGCTGCCGCATCTTCTAGCCACGTCTGCGCTGGTCATGTTGTTGTTGTAATAGGAGAACCTCTATACCGTGTCCGCCTCTGGCCGCACGAGCTCCCTCCCGCCAGCCAGCGGGTCACGTTCCCGGCCGCCATGCGCAGGCACAGCTGGCACACCTCCGGCGGGCCGGTGTCCGCGTAGCACAAGGCTAGTCCGTACGGCGCGCCATCCTTCACCTATTGGCTGCGGAACACGATAGTGTAGCCATCCGGGAGCGGCCGGCGGCGGCCACCAAGTCCCTGAGCACGGCGTGGAGGCTAGCCCCGTAGGAGCTCCCCGCGGTGTAGTTCGCCACAAGCGCTCCCAGGGCGGCCATTCCTCTACTACTGAGAAAGATTGATCGAGACCAAAGCAAAGTCGACCTCTATGTGTGTGAGGAGTGAGTAGTAAAGTGGTCATTGTTTATTTTTGCCACAGACGACCTCTGAATGATGCGTGGGTCTCCTGGATGGGTCCACAAAGTGCGTCCATTATTCTTTATTTTGTAACTAGTGCTATGATCTGGCGGTGTTCGGCGACGGTTGGCGGCAAAATTTGGTGTTTTGACATAGTTTAGCCGGATCTAACCCCTATTAGAAACTATTTTGGGATCTGATCTTTTTTCCTACCGTCATAGTTCTTGACGGTAGGGTTATACAACCTACCATCAAGGTTAATGACAGTAGGACTTAACTGTGCCATGACATCCGTTTGATAGAAAAATATCTTGCCGCCAGTACCTTTGGCGGTAGATTGTATTATCCTACCGCCATGGGCGTTGGCGGTAGATGCATGCAATTTGGTCGCCTCTGCCCTGTAATTATGTGTTGCCTCTGATATGTCTAGTTAGCTCGGCTGCAGCTGAGGACACTTGCACGCAGAGGTGGACCATCTCTTATTCTCTCCAGCCGTAGGCATGCATGCAAGCTCACGTACACACTTACTATCTCCGTCCTGGTTTTTTGGCCCCTTTGTTTTTTTGCTAAATTTTGACCATAATTTTAACTAACAAGATATTAATGCATGCCATCAAAAATATATCATTGAATTCGTATTTGAACATAATTTCCAATGATATTATTTTTGGTGACATGCATTCGCATTCTTTTAGTTAAATTTAAGGTCAAAACTTGAAACAAAATACGAAGGGGGCCAATAAACCAGGACGGAGGTAGTACTATGTACCTTCGTCCTGAGTTATTAATCTCCTTTGTATTATGTATCAAATTTTGACCTTAAATTTCATTTAGAAAATGTTAATGCATGTTATTTATGAAAAATAATATAATTGGAAACTACATTCAAATACGAATTCAGTGATATAGTTTTTGATGACATGCATTAATATTTTGTTAGTTAAATATATAATTAAAATTTGGTACAAAATACAAAGGGAACTTATAAACCAGGACGGAGATAGTACGGATTGGTCTTGTGGCGATGGTCTCCTTCCGTAGCAAGACACATGAGAGACCCTGCTGGGCGCCTAGCTGCCAGCCACCCTCGCCTGTTGCCGAGCCACCTGGAGACTCCTCCGCTCCTTCCTCTCCGTTGCGCACGTGGCCTGCTCGGCGCCAGCCGTGTCACCCTGCGAGCATGCGACCCCCCTTGCCCCTAGCCGCATGGCGCCCCTGCAAGTCGGCGTCAGCCGCCAAATACACACCCCGACACTCGGTTGTGCTTGATTTAAGATAGCAGCTAGCCGATTGATCATTCCCCAATTTTTGATTTATAGTTTGCTATTTGTTGTGCACTATCTAGTACATGAACCGACGAACACACACATAATTTTTGTTTAATTGTGATATAAATTAGAAAGTAAATTCTTATTGCAGAATTATTGAAGAATGAAGAGGACCGGATATATTGCAGAACCGTTTCACAAACTTGCATGAAGATAGGAGGAAGGATATGCCGGATGTAGCAATGACAAACGTTGAGCGAGCATTTTCGGCCATGAATTTAGTCAAGAGCAAGTATGATTGCCTACATACTTTTTTTTGAAAGATCTAGCAATTGCGGGCTATTTCATTGCATTAGCAGGAAGCAGCAGAAAACAAAGTTTGGGTGAAGGTCCTAGGACCAGTACAGAATAAAAAAAAGTTTGGGTGAAGCTCTTAGGACCAATACAGGATAAAAACAAAGACAACAGTGGCCTTGGCATGACACATTGCTTGCCAAAAATATCGAAAATCCTACTCCTCACGGTGCATCCCCAAAGGGGCTCTGTAAACATGCTGCTCCTGCTTGCCGCCATAGCTCGATGAAGTTCCAAACTTCTTTTCTGATTTCACACGGCGATGCAGCTTGCCTCTGAAAGTGCACTATTTCTCTCTTGCCAAATCTCCCAGCATGTCATGTCAGTAGCAGCATAGTCCTTGTGCCATTTTTACGCCCTGGTGCGGTCTCATTTAAGATCGTTCAAACGATTTCCAGGGGGCTGCTGATGCTCCAAGAACTTTTTGGTGATAGTTGGCTGCACTCACTCATTCGCCCTACCTAGCCCCAAACCTCTCGAGCGATTGGGCAGTTCCAAAACAAGTGCTGGGCCGACTCCAGGTTGCGGACGCATAATTGACAGAAGTAGCCATTTGGTCAACCTCGTCGCTGTAGCCGGTCGTTGGTCCAGAGACGATTCTGCAGCAGCATCCATATGAAAAAAATTATCTTCCCTAGCGCCCAAGACCTCCAGATGATGCTATCAAAATCAGATTGCAGCCGGCCCTGGAATTGCATTGCATAGGCCGAGCTCACCATATACTCTCCTGTTGCTTCGTGGTTCCAGCATATTGTGTCCCTTGTGTCTGATCTGAACTCTGTGGCCGCCATGCCTAACAGGTAGTGCAATCTGATGAAGTCGTGGTGCGGTGGCTGGATGTCACCATGTCTCAGGTCCCGCAGCCAAGTATCGTCCCAAAGTGCGTCCCTCACTGTCATGTTCTTTCGCCTGGAGTGTTTGTAGAGAGCAGGGTATGCATGGGCTAAGGTGCTCCCTCTGATCCAGGACGAGTGCTAGAACAATGATGTTGATCCATCACCGATGACTGTTGTTGCAGCTGCAAATAGGGCCTTGTCGTCGTCGCTGAAGGGGGGTTGGGTGCCAACCCATGGCCGCTCAGGGGCCTTCCAAGCGATCCAGAGCCAACGTAGTCTAAGGTCACGGCTAAATCGCTCCAGGTCCAGGATGCCAAGACCCCTGCGCGAAGTGGACGTGCAGGCAGTTGGCCAGTTGACCTTGCAGCTTCTACCGGTGATCTCCTTGTCCTGCTTCCACAAAAAATTCTGCCTACACTTATCAATCTCCTTCAACAGCTTCTTTGGCACCCGAAGAATAGATAGTGCGGAGGTTGGCATGGCGCTGAGAACACAACTGACAAGCACTCTCCTACTAGCTATGGGCATCATCTTCCCTTTCCAACCTACTAGACTAGCTTTGATCCTATCTAGGATGAATTGCGAATTCGCCAGCCTCAACCTCGAGAGTATGATTGGAAAGCCTAGGTATGTAGTTGGGAACTGAGCTATCATACCACCAAAATTCTGTAGTATGGTTGTGAGGCCTAGTCCGGCACATCTAATTGGCAGTGCTGAAGACATTGATGGATTTATGTGTAGGCATGTGCACTTTCCAAAAACATGAAGGATGTCTAGCAGGCATTGATCTCCTGCCGCACTGGGTTTGCGAAGATGACCCCGTCGTCGGCATAGAGACTAATTCTAAACTTGAGTTCCCTCCCAGGCAGTGGGGCGATGAGTTGGCGCTGGGCAGCCACTTCTAGGATGTGGTGTAACGGGTCGGTCGCCAAGATGAACAAGAAAGGTGGGAGAGGATTGATGTCTACTACGCAACATTTCTTCTTGTAGACTCTGTTGGGTCTCCAAGCACAGAGTTTTATAGGACAGTAGCAAATTTCCCTCAAGTGGATGACCTAAGGTTTATCAATCCTTGGGAGGCGTAGGATGAAGATGGCCTCTCTCAAACAATCCTGCAACCAACAAGAACAACAACAACAAAGCCTTTAGTCCCAAGCAAGTTGGGGTAGGCTAGAGGTGAAACCCATAAGATCTCGCGACCAACTCATGGCTCTGGCACATGCATAGCAAGCTTCCACGCACCCCTGTCCATAGCTAGTTCTTTGGTGAATCTTTTGGGTTTTATCTCCATAAGAGTGGCTGAGTTTTTACGTTGGCTCGCCAAGCCTATCACAACCCTCCTCCTTTACCCGGACTTGGGACCGGCTATGTTGAGACAACATAGGTGGAGTTCAAACAACCCTGCAACCAAATGCAAAAATCTTTTGTGTCCCCAACACACCCAATACAGTGGTAAATTTATAGGTGCACTAGTTCGGCGAGTCGATGGTGATACAAGTGTAGTATGGATAGTAGGTATAGGTTTTTGTAATCTGAACAAATAAAAACAGCAAGGTAGCACATGATACGTCTCCAACGTATCTACTTTTCCTAACGTTTTTCCTCTTGTTTTGGACTCTAATTTGCATGATTTGGATAAAACTAACACCGGACTAACGCTGTTTTTAGCAGAACTACCATACTGTTGTTTTCGTGAAGAAATAGAAGTTCTCGAAATGGAACGGAACTTTGCGAGTATTTTTTATACAATAAATGAGAATTTCTGGAGCCAATAACCACCGGAGGGGGCACCTGGGTGGGCACAACCCAGCAGGACGCGCCCCCCTCTAGGCGCGCCCAGGTGGGTTGCCCACCTGGTGGCCCCGCAGACCCTGAAACCTATGCTATAAAATCCTATTTTTCCAGAAAAAAATCGGGGAAAAAGAATTATCACGTTCCACGAGATGGAGCCGCTGTCACCTCCTGGTCTTCATCGGGAGGCCAGATCTGGAGTCCGTCTGGGGCTCCGGAGAGGGGGATCTTTGATCTTTGTTATCACCAACCCTTCTCCATTGCCAATTCCATGATGCTCCCCACCGGGGGTGAGTGATTCCTTCGTAGGCTCGCTGGTTGGTGATGAGTTGGATGAGATTCATCATGTAATCTAGTTAGTTTTGTTAGGGCTTGATCCCTAGTATCCACTATGTTCTGAGATTGATGTTGCTATGACTTTGCCATGCTTAATGCTTGTCACTTTGGGCCCAGGTGCCATGATTTCAGATCTGAACCGTTTAAGTTATCACCATTATATCTATGTTCTAGATCAGATCTTCCAAGTTATAGTCACCTACTACGTGTTATGATCCGGCAACCCCGGAGTGACAATAGTCGGGACCACTCCCGGTGATGACCATAGTTTGAGGAGTTCATGTATTCACCATGTGTTAATGCTTTGTTCCGGTTCTCTATTAAAAGGAGGCATTAATATCCCTTAGTTTCCAATAGGACTCCGCTGCCATGGGAGGGAGGACAAAAGATCTCATGCAAGTTCTTTCCATAAGCACGTATGACTATTTACGGAATACATGCCTACGTTATATTTATGAACTGGAGCTAGTGCCGTATCGCCCTAGGTTATGACTGTCACATGATGAATATCATCCAACAAATCATTGATCCAATGCCTATGAATTTCTCTTATATTTTTCTTGCTAAGTTACCATTGCTATCATTGCTGTTGCACTTGCTAAAAAATTGCTGATATCACTGTTACCATTACTATTGCTGCTGCTACTATTATCAAAACTATCATACTACTTTGCTACTGATCACTTTGCTACAGATAATCAATCTCCAGGTGTGGTCGAATTGACAACTCAACTGCTAATACTTACAAATATTCTTTGGCTCCCCTTGTGTCGAATCTATAAATTTGGGTTGAATACTCTACCCTCGAAAACTGTTGTGATCCCCTATACTTGTGGGTTATCAAGACCTTTTTCTGGCACCGTTGTCGGGGAACATAGCTATATTTGTTGAGTCACTTGGGATTATTATCAAATTGTCACTATGAAAAATTTGAAGGATGCTAAGACTAAGATTTTTCCCTCTAAGTCGAGGGGAGGTAAGGAACTGCCATCTAGCTCTGCTTTAGAATCACCTTCTGTTATAAGTAAACTTGCAACACCACCACATGCTATCAATCCTGATATGTTGCAAGTTATTGATGATGCTACTTCTGCTATGAATGATACTTATGATGATGATAGTACCTTGCTTGATGATTATGTGCCACTAGGTGAATTTCTTGATGAACAAATTGCTAGAGTAAGACATCATGATATTGTTGAAACTGATGATGAGCTTGAAACTGAAAATCTAGAAACACCTACTAGAACTAGCCCTCCTAGATCTGAATTGCCTAAGGTACTGGAAGGTTATGTTATGGGTGACGAGGCAACTAGAGATATTCTTGCTTGTAATGATATAGATGATCTAGAGAAATTATTATGCAAGTATAAAGAAAAATCTCTTAATGCTAGAATGAAATGTGATCCTAAGTTTGCTAGTTCACCTCTCTTTATTGATGATAATGATTATGAATTCTCTGTCAACCCAGAGTTAAATACTTTGGTTGAATCTGATCCTTTCCATGGTTATGAAACTGAAACTGTTGTGGCACATCTTACTAAGTTGAATGACATAGCCACCCTTTTTGCTCATGATGAGAAAACTCGCTATTACTATATTCTCAAATTATTTCCATTCTCATTAAAGGTGATGCTAAATCTTGGTACAATACTCTTGCTCCGCGTTGTGTGCGTGAGATATGATTTATTACTTTTCTGGAAAATATTTCCTTGCTCATAAGACACAAGCTGCCTTACAGGAAATATTTACCTTTGTGCAAGTTGAAGAATAGAGTCTCCCATAAGCTTGGGGCAGGCTTCTCCAATTGCTTAATGCTTTGCCTGATCATCCTCTTAAGAAAAATGAAATACTTGATATCTTCTATAATGGACTAGCCGATGCTTCTAGGGATTTCCTAGATAGTTGGGTTGGTTGTGTTTTCAGGGAACAAACTATCGGGCAAGCTGAAGAATTATTGAATAACATATTGAAAAATTATGATGATTGAATAATTATATCTCAGTCCTGAAGACATGCAAGAGGCAAAGAAATCTATGAAGGAAAAAGGTATTAAAGCTGAGGATGTAAAAAATTTACCTCCTATTTAAGAAATACGTGGGCTTAATACACCACCACTGCCTAAGGTGGTAGAGGTAAATTCTCTAATGAAATTCAATGATAATGACAATCCTCACAATATGCACCCTAGCCAATGTCTTTATGACTTTGAGAATTATATTAGAAAGCAAGATCACTTCAATGCAAATGTTACGAAACAATTGAAATACAATTCTGATATGATTGCTCGCTTTTGAGTGATTTGTTATTTAGAATCTCAAATGATGTTAGAGGTGTGGGGAAGCATGCTTCTATGGTTCAAACTCAGTTAGAACAAGTTGCTAAATCTCAAAGAGAGTTGCTTGATGAAATGAATGCTCATTGTTGGGGACATTCATATCCCCGTTGAGATAAAAATCACTATTGCTCTCTCTCTCTCTCTCTCTCTCTCTCTCTCTCTCGTGTTCTTGCTCTCAAACCCGTGGATTTCAATCTCTTTGCTCGAAGCTCTGTTTCCGAAACTGTTTCGGGGGATTGTTGCTTGGTATGTGACTCCTCCCTTTGTCCAATTAGTTTTTTGCTTTAGTGATTTATATTTTCAATAATTAGCTATTCTTGGTGCTGCTCTAAATGAGCTTGCATGTTGAATTCTTGAAGTTTTAAGTAGTTTGAATGCTTGATATGGCCTCTATGTGTCCCTATGAGTAGTTGCTACCAATGTTGTGAAGTTTTGTTGACAATTTTTTGTCACCCAAAATTTTTCAGAAAATTGTACGCGAATATGATGAACCTCTTTGGAAGGAGTTCTTCAAGGAGGACATCTTCTAGTGACAGCTCCGTTCGTCGGTCTTATGTTGAACCAAGTGAAAGTTCCGTTCGAGATGCTGCCACCAAAATATGCCTATGACCATGCGATGATTATATGGTGAGCGTGGGCATTAAGGAGGAATTTGAGCAATATGTTCACAATGTCGATCCCGGTCCCTCCATTTCAGATAAGTGCAATAAACACCACACTCTCACTGAATCATTTGTCAAAGGATTTAAATTCCATCCCCATGAGTCTAGGGTGTCATTTAAACTATATGAAAATTCATTTACCATATCACTAGAGAGATTTGCTCAACATTGCAAAATCTCATTCTAGGGTTCGCTAGATGAACCACCAAGGTCTGAGTTTCAAGTGTTCTTGACTAGTCTTTGCTACGGTGAGACTAGGGGAGTGATGCAAGGTAGAATAAAGAGCATTCATTTTCCCGCGATCTAGTACTTTGCATTATTTAATGGAAAATATATTGTAGGCAAACAAGATTGTAGTACACGTTGTGCTTACGCACTGCACTCACCGGTGACAGAAGTTATAATCTTGGAGCGATTATTGCATGCAGGTTGCAACACAACGCTAATGGTGGTTATTTTTATGGTGGAATTTATGCCACACGCCTAGCAAGAGAGCTGGGCATTGCACCTTTGCCCTATGACCCTATTTTACCTATGCAGTATTTAGACTTTCATGCTATGAAACACCATAAGATCCTTAGAGGTGAACCCCATAATTTCACCTATAAATTGTTGTTTAATCAAGAATCCGTTGTACACACATATTTGCCTGCGCCTGCTATCTTTGATGCTCACAGCAGGGAAAGATATTTTGTTCTTGAGAGCGAGGCCCGAGCTCATAATATAGCAGTTGTGGCTACACGGCAGGCTGAGGCATCCGCACCGAGAGCCTCCGTGAGCTATCACCCCGACCACTATGCAGGCTACTGACTTATTACCAAGTTAGGCCAAAAGCCTAAGCTTGGGGGAGTACGTATTTCCACCGACATGACATTCACGTTCACACATTTTTTTCCAGTTGTCGGTGTTCACACTTTTGCATTGTACTATCCATGTTAAATTTATTTTCTCGCTTTCTTCTTGTGTGTTTGAAAAACTTTGAGAAAATACAAAAATATTTCCTGCTTCTTTTTGATTTTTCTTTCTAGAATAGTTAGCTGTAGTACTAAAAAGAAAACCCAAAAAGATTTCCTTGTTCTACGTTTGCTTGTTGGGAGCTTTCCCATGTAAATAGTTTTTCTCATTTTTGTTTCTCCATTTTATTTGCTTGTTCAAGAAAACCAAAACTTCAAAAGTATTTCAGTGTGTTTCTCTAAATTTCTTTTCTTTCTATTTGAGTCATACCGAGGAGAAGATCACGATGAAAATGTTGAGTGGCTCTCATATGCATTATTGTCGATCTAACAGAGAGCCCATTTTACCTTGTCTTCTCCTGTTGAATATAATGTTTGCAAATTCCAGCTTAGTCCATGGCACTCTTGCACTATTATTATTTTCATATCGTTCGGTCGTGCAAGTGAAAGGCAATAATGACGATATTTGATGAACTGGCCGTGGCAGAGAGAAATGGGTACGAACTCGACTTATTCTGTTTTTGTAAATATGTTTAACCTAGTATCCATGATTCAGCTCATTATGATTAAACATGTCTGCAATGACAATTACAGATTATAGTATCTCATGCCATGCATAAGTAGCTTGGAGTGGATATAGATTTATCTTGGATGTCAAGATTGCACTAAATGATTGTGATGTAGTATGATGATATGGTATCCTCCTCTGAATGTTCGAGTGGCTTGACTTGGCACATGTTCATGCATGTAGTTGAATCAAAACCAACATAGCCTCTATGATATTTATGTTCATGGTGTTCATGTCCTACTCATGCTAGTGTCCAATGTTACTTATGCATAATGCATGTTCATGACCGTTGTTGCTGTCAGATCGTGGGTTCCGGCAAACCCTTGAGGTTCAAACACTGGGGTGCGCACAAAGAACTATTTCTCTCCCTAGCTCGCTCGCTCAACGATCCACAACCTAGCTTGATGAACACGGGGAACACGAGACACAGAGATTTGTACTAGTTCGGGCCACCGTTGTGGTGTAATACCCTACTCCACTGTGTGGTGGTGGATTGCCTCTTGAGGGCTGAGGACGAACTAGTATAGTGGATGAACAGCCTCAGTAGAGGTGTTCTTGGGCTTGGTGAGCTGGTGAGAGTGATGGTGATCCCACTCGTCCTAGATCCGTCCCCTTCTACGGTGGTGGCTAGTCCTATTTATAGAGGCCTTGGTCCTCTTCCCAAATATTAGGTGAGAAGGGATCCCACAACAACCGGATTTGAAGGGGGACAACTAGTACAAGTTATCCTGACAAAAGTAGTCTTCACCTACCAAATCTCTGGTGGTGATGCCATCCTGGGCTCCACGATGACCTCTATTCTGCCGTCCTGGCTGGTCTTAGTCTCATTGCACCGATATGGAAACCTTTGCCTGATGCCTTGAGACTCCTTGCCTACGCCCGTCCCCTTGGCACCAAAGGGGAAACTGATACACTGCGCCCGCTGGCGCCGCCTGGCCTTGGTCGTCATAGCTCACATCACGCAAACCTCGCGAGGTGCCCCTTGCATAGATATCTCCGCTCCTCGGAAGCCAGCCTAGCGAGGCTGCCCCTAGGAAGGTCTTGGTGTCATCCGCCTCGCGAGGCTCGGCCCCTTGTGAGGGTCTTGAGTTGCTGCTGTCGATGTTGGGCCGTATCAGGCCATTGGTGGAGCCACACTGTGGGCCGGAGGTAGGCAAGTCTGGGTACCCCCGTTCCTAGGACGCCGACAGTAGCCCCCGGGCCCAAGGCGCGCTCGGACTTGGCTTTGAGGGAAAGCAAACGGGAAAGTGCGGAGTGCCGCGGGCCCCAACCGCCTGCGGCCTTGGCCAGCGCATTGCGACTGATTGGACGTGGGCGTCTCCGCTTCCCCACGCTGCCTCATCAACCGTCCAACTTGACAAGACCCTGCTACATGCAGAAGAAAACCATCATTACTTGTGATCGTGGAGGCCGTCGGTTGGCCTCCTTCTAGCTATAAATGAGGAGGGGGGCGGAACCCCCGTCGCCCATCTCCTTCTTCACTCCGTCTGCATCTCCTACTTCCTTTTCATTTTGCCATGTTGCCGAGACACCCATGGCTCCGATAAGGAGGTTCTACGCCGCTGAGAAGGGAAAGACCCCCGTGAAGAGCAAGTGCTGCTTCCGCCGAAGAAAAGGTTGGCCCGCCTTCATGATGTTGCCGTGAGGTAGGAGGTGACGAGGCCCTAGTATGAGCGGCCTCCCCCAGGCTACACGCTGCCCTTGTACGCCCATGCGCAAGGCTCCGGAGAAGGAGGCAGCGGCTCGCGCCACTCGCGCCACGGCAGGGATGGTCCTATTGTGGTGGCACGCGCCTCCGGCGCACGGATTCACACCGAGGGCTCCTCGCGCAAACTCGTGGTGTGGGCAGCAATGCCACGACGCTCGTGGATAAGGTTCGCAGTTCTTAGCCAAATAGATGCCGCCGAGGGGGCCGCTCGAGCTGTGGTTATAGCATGCCGAGTGCGACACCCCGGCGACGGGAGCAGAGGTCGAGGTCGTCTTCCCAGGCAAGATCTTCATGACCCGTAGATGGTGAGGTTGCTCGCGTCTGCCGCGTGAAGGGGGCCCTTGCTATCCACTTCAAGTACGATGGCGCCGTGACCCTCTTTGTGAGGGTGTTCATGGAAGATGGTCGCCGCGCTGGGTGTAGCCTCGAGGACAGTGGCGGTGACGATGAGCTCGGCCTTGACGACGGCCATGTCGATGCCGAGGGCGAGCTCACCCACGATGACGGGCACGACTCGTCCAGCAGCGGTGGCTCTTCCTCTGGTGACAGCTCCAGCAGCGGCGGCTACGACCAGCCGCCATGTCGTCGGGCTCGCTTCAAGGACGACGGCGGGTCGTACCGTCGCCATGCCCCGGTGAAGCGCGAGGAGAGCTCTGACTTAGTTCGGGGGGCACCAAGGGCCAGCCCTCGCGAGCCTCTGCGGGTGCACGCGCCACTTTTGTTCGTCCTTTCCTTTCTCCCTGCACTTTAAGAAACAAGCATGGGGCCCTGTGGGGGCATGTAATGAATCGTGATTTTCCAGTCGCTATGTTATGTTTATTGTTCCTATGTTGTGTTGTGGCACTCGTGTTTCGCATAGGCGTAGGAGGATAACTTAGCTTGGTGCACCCGGGGTTGTTTCATGTCTCGTGGTGCGCCTTCTGGGGCCTGGCGACACCTCCCAGCCACTGGCTTAGGAGCTGTAGACCTCGGGAGTCGCCATAAAGCTGCAGAATTTGCTAGGTCGTCTGTTGGGTGCCTTATCCTTCCTTGCACGAGGCCTCAGTCATGGGCTAATCATGGCTTGGCACACCACATCATAGTACCCGTGGGGCACAGACTTAGGAGGGTGCGTCAAGCACGAGCTCAATCGAGGGCACCTTGCGAACTAGGGGAGCTGAAGCCCTCGAGCAACAGAACTTTGGCGAGGTGTGCCCGTGATTTAGGCTAGCCTAGCACACGCACACACCTGCCCAACCCCCACGCGAGGCGCACGAGGGAGAGCGTCGGGCGATTACCGCCCTTCCGTGCGAAAAACAAAGAGCAAGAAAGGATAAGAGAAAAGGGTAATTCAACCGAGCAATCGAGGAACGTGAGAACTCCAAATTCCATAAAAAGGGGCTGCAAAGCAACTACAGAAAGCAAATGAACAGCCGCATCCGGCACCTAGTCTAGTCTTCTCACCAGCGCGGAGCTAAGTGCTGCAGCTAGGACGTGGGAGGGAGCCCCCGAGGCCCGAGGGCGGCACTCTGGAGACTCCGGGGCGTGTACAACCCCACTCATTATTACATGAGTGTGTAACGAGCGGAGACCTTCACAGGCACGTGTCCTTGCTTCATGGGTAGAACTTCCGGAGTGTTGGATGTTCCAGGCATTCTGTATGGGGACCCCGTCCTGCGTCTCCAGGCGCACGGCGCCAGGCCTGGAGATGCGGGCAATCCTAAAAGGGACCACCCACATGGGTGAGAGCTTATGCAACCCTTCCCTGGAGGCCACCCGCCTTAGGACAAGGTCGCCCACCTCAAGCGTCCTGGAGCGAACGTTACGTCAGTGGTACTGCCGCAGCGCCTACTGGTACCTTGCCGCTCGGAGCGAGGCTTGGCGGCGGTGTTCCTCCCCCAGCACGAGATCCATCCCCCGCGTGGCATCCTGGTGCACCTCATCAAACGCCAAGACCCATGCGGAGCGATGTTTGACCTCGTGAGGGAGAACTGCCTCGGCTCCGTAGACAAGGAAGAATGGAGTCTCGCCCATCGGCTTGGGGCGGTGGTGCGGATGGATCACAACACAGACTGGAGCTCATCGTATGATATGTCTCCAACGTATCTATAATTTTTTATTGTTCCATGCTATTATATTACCCGTTTTGGATGTTTATGTGCTTTCTTTACAATTTTATATCATTTTTGGGACTAACCTACTAACCGGAGGCCCAGCCCGAATTGCTGTTTTTTTGCCTATTTCAGTGTTTCGAAGAAAAGGAATATCAAACGGAGTCCAAACGGAATGAAACCTTCAGGAGCGATCTTTTTGAAACAAATGCAATCCAGGAGACTTGGAGTGGACATCAAGAAGAAGCCGAGGCAGCCACGACGGTGCCTAGCGCTCCCTTGGGGGGTGGGCGCGCCCCCACCCTCGTGGGCCCCTCGTGGCTCCCCTAACCGACCTCCTTCGCCTATATATACTTGCATATCCTGAAAACATCCGAGAGCACCATGAAACCCTATTTCCACCGCCGCAACCTTCTGTATCCGCGAGATTCCATCTTGGAGCCTTCGCCGGCGCTCCGTCGGAGGGGGAATCGACCATGGAGGGCTTCTACATCAACACCATAGCCTCTCCGATGAGTTGTGAGTAGTTTACCAGAGACCTTCGGGTCCACAGTTATTAGCTAGATGGCTTCTTCTCTCTCTTTGAATCTCAATACAAAGTTCCCCTCGATCTTCTTGGAGATCTATTCGATGTAACTCCTTTTGTGGTGTGTTTGTCGAGATCTGATGAATCATGGGTTTATGAGCAAGTTTATCTATGAGAAATATATGAATCTCCTCTGAATTATTTTATGTATGATTGGTTATCTTTGCATGTCTCTTCGAATTATCAGTTTGGTTTGGGCTACTAGATTGATCTTTCTTGCAATGGGAGAAGTGCTTAGCTTTGGGTTCAATCTTGCGGTGTGCTTTCCCAGTGACAGTAGGGGCAGCAAGGCACGTATTGTATTGTTGACATCGAGGATAAAAAGATGGGATTTATATCATATTGCTTGAGTTTATCCCTCTACATCATGTCATCTTGCCTAATGCGTTACTCTGTTCTTATGAACTTAATACTCTAGATGCATGCTGGATATCAGTCGATGTGTGGAGTAATAGTAGTAGATGCAGAATCGTTTCAATCTACTTGTCGCGGACGTGATGCCTATATACATGATCACGCCTAGATAATCTCATAACTATGCACTTTTCTAGAAATTGCTCGACAGTAATTTGTTCACCCATCGTAATACTTATGCTATCTTGAGAGAAGCCACTAGTGAAACCTATGGCCCCCGGGTCTATCTTTTATCATATAAGCTTCCAATATACCTTATTTTGCAATCTTTACTTTCCAATCTATATCATAAAAATACCAAAAATATTTATCTTTTCTTATTATCTCTATCAGATCTCACTTTTGCAAGTGGCCGTGAAGGGATTGACAAACCCTTTATCGTGTTGGTTGCGAGGTTCTTGTTTGTTTGTGTAGGTACGAGGGACTTTTGAGGAGCCTCCTACTGGATTGATACCTTGGTTCTCAAAAACCGACGGAAATACTTACGCTACTTTGCTGCATCACCCTTTCCTCTTCAAGGGAAAACCAACATAGTGCTCAAGAGGTAGCAAGAAGGATTTCTCGTGCCGTTGCCGGGGAGGTCTTCGCTCAAGTCAAGACATACCAAGTACCCATCACAAACTCGTCTCCCTCGCATTAAATTATTTGCCATTTGCCTCTTGTTTTCCTCTCCCCCACTTCACCCTTGCCATTTTATTCTCCCTCTCTTTTCTGTCCGCCTCTCTCTTTCGCTTGCCTCTAGTGTGCTCGTGTGTTAGAGCGTTTATCTTGTCGTTATGGCTAGTCCTCTATCTGCTCCTCTGTCCCTTGAGTTTGAAGTTCTTCACTTTAAGCAAAGGCAAGGAGAAAACTTGAAAGATGCTTGGTATAGGATGATGGAATCCTATCGTGACTGCACCTTAGAGGTGAATTTTAGAATTGTTCTTCGCAATTTTTATGTTGGACTAAATATGTCCCATAGACAACTCTTGGATTGCGTTGCCAAAGGAAATTTTTATCGAGATTGATCCCAGTATTGCGCATGAAATTATAGAGGGAATAGTGGGAACACTATCTCAAAAAGGGGGACCTCATCCTACCCAGCAAGAGACGCAAGTTTTTGAAAAGATTTGCAAAGTAACAAATTTATTACAAAAGTCTCTTGAACCTCTTAAGAGTGTTAGCGGAAATCTTCGCCGCATGAATATGTTGATTACCCTTTGTAATAAGCGGTTGGATTCTTTCGGTCTAAAAATTTCCATGTATGAAGGGAAATGTAAAGAACCCCCTGGATTCATGCATGACTCCGCTAAAAAATTAAAAACCAAGGATGGAAACTCATAGATCTACTCTCACTTTTATGCCTAGCTAGGGGCGTTAAAGGATAGCGCTTCTTGGGAGGCAACCCAATTTTATTTTTGTTCCTTGATTTTTGCTTATGTTTAGTAATAAATAATTCATCTAGCTTCTGTTTAGATGTGGTTTTATGTTTTAATTAGTGTTTGTGCCAAGTAGAACCTATAGGATAACCTACGGTGATAGTTAATTTGATTATGCTGAAAAATAGAAACTTTTGCACGCACGAGAATAATTTTAATAAACCACAGACGTGTGCTTTTGCATTGATTCTTTTTGAAGTAGATCAATAGAAAAATTGCCCAGGACTTCCTATTTTGGTAGGATTTTTAGAATTCCATAAGTATTCGAAAGTTACAGATTTCTACAGATTGTTCTGATTTTGACAGATTCTGTTTTTCGTGTGTTTTTTGCTTATTCTGATGAATCTATGGCTAGTATCGGGGGGTATGAACCATAGAGAAGTTGGAATACAGTAGGTTTAACACCAATATAAATAAAGAATGAGTTAATTACAGTACCTTATGTGGTGGTTTTTCTTTCTTGCACTAACGAAGCTTATGAGATTTTCTGTTGAGTTTTGTGTCGTGAAGTTTTCAAGTTTTGGGTAAAGATTTGATGGAATATGGAATAAGGAGTGGCAAGAGCCCAAGCTTGGGGATGCCCATTGCACCCCAAGATATTCAAGGACAACCAAAAGCCTAAGCTTGGGATGCCCCGGAAGGCATCCCCTCTTTCGTCTTCGTCTATCGGTAACTTTACTTGGAGCTATATTTTTATTCACCACATGATATGTGTTTTGCTTGGAGCGTCTTGTATAATATGAGTCTTTGCTTTTTAGTTTACCACAATCATCCTTGCTGTACACACCTTTTGGGAGAGACACACATGATTTGGAACTTATTAGAATACACTATGTGCTTCACTTAGATCTTTTGAGCTAAATAATTTTGCTCTAGTGCTTCACTTATATCTTTTTGGAGCACGGAGGTGGCTTTATTTTGTAGAAATACTTGTGTTGAAGTTGGAAAGTCCTGTAGCATGCACGTATGGTAAAAGCTGTGTAACAAATTTGTTGCATGAGGTGCTCTTTTGATTGCCTTCCTTATGTGTGGAGGTCGGGATCGCGCGATGGTTAACTCCTACCAACCCTTCCCCTAGGAGCATGCGTAGTAGTACTTTGCTTCGAGGGCTAATAAAACTTTTGCAATAAGTATATGAGTTCTTTATGACTAATGTGAGTCCATGGATTATACGCACTCTTACCCTTCCATCATTGCTAGCCTCTTCGGTACCGTGCATTGCCCTTTCTCACCTTGAGAGTTGGTGCAAACTTCGCCGGTGCATCCAAACCCCGTGATACGATACACTATATCACACATAAACCTCCTTATATCTTCCTCAAAACAGCCACCATACCTACCTATTATGGCATTTCCATAGCCATTCCGAGATATATTGCCATGCAACTTTCCACTGTTCCATTTATCATGACACGTTCCATCATTGTCATATTGCTTTTGCATGATCATGTAGTTGACATCATATTTGTGGCGAAGCCACCTTCATAATTTTTCATACATGTCGCTCTTGATTCATTGCATATCCCGGTACACCGTCGAAGGCATTCATATAGAGTCATATTTTGTTCTAGTATCGAGTTGTAATTCATGAGTTGTAAATAAATAGAAGTGTGATGATCATCATTATTAGAGCATTGTCCCCTAAAAAAAGAAAGAAGAGAAAGGCCAAATAAAAAAAGGAAAGGCCAAATAAAAAAAGAAAGGCCAAAAAAAGGAAAGGCCCAAAAAAGGAAAAAAAGGGGGGACAATGTTACTATCTTTTTCCACACTTGTGCTTCAAAGTAGCACCATGTTCTTCATATAGAGAGTCTCCTATGTTGTCACTTTCATATACTAGTGGGAATTTTTCATTATAGAACTTGGCTTGTATATTCCAACGATGGGCTTCCTCAAAATGCCCTAGGTCTTCGTGAGCAAGCAAGTTGGATGCACACCCACTTAGTTTCTTTTGTTGAGCTTTCATAAATTTATAGCTCTAGTGCATCCGTTGCATGGCAATCCCTACTCCTCATGTTGACATCAATTGATGGGCATCTCCATAGCCCGCTGATTAGCCTCGTCAATGTGAGACTTTATCCTTTTTGTCTTCTCCACACAACCTCCATCATATTCTATTCCACCCATAGTGCTATATCCATGGCTCACGCTCATGTATTGCATGCGAGTTGAAAAAAGCTAAAGCGCGTTAAAAAGTATGAACCAATTGTTTGGCTAAAACCGGGTTGTGCACGATGGGAGTATTTTGTGTAATGAAAATGAAACATAGCCTAACTATATGATTTTGTAGGGATAAACGTTCCTTAGCCATGTTATTTTGAGAAGACATGATTGCTTTGTTAGTATGCTTAAAGTATTACTATTTCTTATGTCAATATGAACTTTTATCTTGAATCATTTGGATCTGAACATTCATGCCACAATAAAGAAAATTACATTGAGAATTATGCTAGGTAGCATTCCACATCAAAAATTCTATTTTTATCATTTACCTACTCGAGGACGAGCGGGAATTAAGCTTGGGGATGCTTGATATGTCTCCAACGTATCTGTAATTTTTGATTGTTCCATGCTAATATATTACCCGTTTTGGATGTTTATGGGCTTTACTTTACACTTTTATATCATTTTTGGGACTAACCTACTAACTGGAGGCCCAGCCCGAATTGCTGTTTTTTAGCCTATTTCAGTGTTTCGAAGAAAAGGAATATCAAATGGAGAATGGTTTTGATCTAGTTGCCTATTTTTGCCATCGAGGATAAAAAGATGGGGTTTATATCATATTGCTTGAGTTTATCCCTCTACATCATGTCATCTTGCCTAATGCGTTACTCTGTTCTTATGAACTTAATACTCTAGATGCATGCTGGATATCAGTCGATGTGTGGAGTAATAGTAGTAGATGCAGAATCGTTTTGATCTACTTGTCGCGGACGTGATGCCTATATACATGATCACGCCTAGATAATCTCATAACTATGCACTTTTCTAGAAATTGCTCGACAGGAATTTGTTCACCCACCGTAATACTTATGCTATCTTGAGAGAAGCCACTAGTGAAACCTATGGCCCCGGAGTCTATCTTTTATCATGTAAGTTTCCAATCTAATTTCTTTTGCAATCTTTACTTTCCAATCTATATCATAAAAATACCAAAAATATTTATCTTATCTTATTATCTCTATCAGATCTCACTTTTGCAAGTGGCCGTGAAGGGATTGACAACCCCTTTATCGCGTTGGTTGTGAGGTTCTTGTTTGTTTGTGTAGGTACGAGGGACTTTTGAGGAGCCTCCTACTGGATTGATAACTTGGTTCTCAAAAACTAAGGGAAATACTTACGCTACTTTGCTGCATCACTCTTTCCTCTTCAAGGGAAAACCAACATAGTGCTCAAGAGGTAGCATCGTACCAGCCCCTGCCGCAGGCTTCGAGCTTCTTCTTGAAGGTTCTCGTCTTGAGACCTCTCAGGACCTCCGCGTTGGCGTGTTCAGCTTGGCCGTTGCTCCTGGGTGCTACTGAGGCGTAGCATATATGCGTTCCAAGGTTAGCACAATATGTTTTGAAGAGATTGCTAGTGAACTGTGAGCCGTTATCGGTGATGATGCGATTAGGGACTCCAAAACGGCTCACTAGGCCCTTGATGAACTGGACTGCGAAGCCGGCTGGGATGGTGCAGACTGCTTTCACCTCCGCCCACTTGGTGAACTTGTCGATGACGATGTAGAGGTAGCGGTAGCCCCCGGGTGCCCGAGGGAACGACCGAGGATATCCAGCCCCCAGACCGCGAATGGCCACGAGAGTGGGATAGTCTAGAGGCCCTATGTAGGCTGGTGGATTTGCTTGGCATGGAACTGGCAGGCCTCGCAGGATCTCACCAGCTCAGTTGTGTCGTTGAGTGCCGTGGGCCAATAGAAACCACTGTGGAATGCTTTGCCCACCAGGGTGCGCGACGATGAGTGATGCCCACAGTCCCCACCGTGTATGGCAGCTAACAGCTCGCACCCTTGATCCCTGGAGACACATCGCAAAGAAACATCATTCGGCCATTTTTGATATAGCTCACCATCCTGAATGCAGTACACTGTAGCTTGTCGGGCCACGCGCTCAGCGTCCTCCTCTTTCTCCGGGAGTGTTCCTTGTTTCAGGTATGCCCTGAACTCCTCGGTCCAGCACCCCTCCGGGGGCTCGAGCGCCAGGAGCAGGTGTGCTCCTGAGGTAGGACTGCAGGTGGGGGCTCTTGAGGCTGGTGGTGCGGGAAGCCCCTCCCGCGGTGGTGTAGGCTCTACAAAGGGAGGGGCCGCAGAGGGCTTGAAGAGCCGTTCCTCGAAAACACCTGGCTCCTGGGGCTGGCGCTTCGACGCCCTTTTGGCAATTTCATCGTCTTCCTTGTTCATGCCGCGGGGCACGTGCTGCAGATCCAGGCCCAAGAACTGCTTCTCCATTTTGTGTACCTCTGCGAGGTATGCCTCCATGTGTTCGTCCTTTGGCTTGTATACCTTGTTGGAGAAGTTGACGAGGAGCTGCGAGTTGCCCTTGATGGTGAGTCGTTTCACCCCCAAGGCTACCGCAACCTTAAGCTCGGCGATGAGCCCCTCGTACTCTGTGATGTCGTTGGATACCTTTTCGCCTCACTGGAAGCAGAGCGGCATGACGTAGTAGAGCTTGTCCTGCGTGGACGAGATGAGCACAGCTCCAGCTCCCGCGCCCTGACGTGCGAATGTGCCGTCGAAATACATGACCCAGCCATCTGGCGCTTCGCTTCCTGGCGAGAGGGATCGGTCCTCGCCTGCTTTGGGTTCTGGAGCATTGGTCCATTCCGCCACAAAGTCGGCAAGGGCAGCTCCCTTGATGACCCTGGTTGTGCTGAGCTCTAGCTGGAACGCCTGCAGTTCAATGTTCCACTCGGCGACTCTTCCCGCTGCATTGGGGCTCCGGAGCATCCTCTCCAGTGGATAGGCCGAGACGACCTTGATGGGGTGGCCTTGGAAGTAATGACACAGCTTGCACGAGGCAACCAAGAGCATGAGTAGAAGTTTCTGTGGCATGGGATAATGTGCCCTTGCATCTCGTAACACCATGCTGACGAAGTACACTGGGTGCTCGATGAGGGAGGGGGCGTCGATGAAGTTTGAGGCCTCTGGAGGTTGGGACGCCTCCCGAGGCCGGGGCACCTCTGGAGCTTAGTCGTCCATCAGGTCCTCCGTTGTCTCATGAGCGCCATCTTGTGGGGCCCGATCATTTTCTAGTACCGCTGCGGCGCTAGGGTCGCCGCCTTGGTGCCGCATCATCTCCATCGAAGATGTGGTGTTGCGAGGCATACCTTTGGCCTGGCGCTCCTCCCGGATGGCCACCAACGCTGTGCTGGTGGAATGAGGCATGGCGGCAAGGTAGAGCACCAAGGGCTCGAGGGAGCGAGGCGCTTCCATCACCAGTGGGCTGGTCAGGTACTTCTTGAGGTCTTGAAATGCCAGGTTGGCCTCCAGGGTCCACTTGAATGGGCCCTTCTTCTTCATCAGCTTGAAGAACGACAGGGCACGCTCCCCCATCTTGGAGATAAAGCGCACTAGCAAGGTCACGCATCCCGCGAGCTTTTGCATTTCCTTGAGAGTTTGCGGCAGGCTCATGTCTTCTATTGCCTTGACTTTCTCCGGATTTGCCTCAATCCCCCTGTGTGATACGAGGAAGCCCAGTAGCTTGCCCGAGGGAACGCCAAGCACACACTTCTCCGGTTGAGACGCAGATCCACCTGGCACAGGCTGGAAAAGGTCTCCTCCAGGTCCTGAATGAGGGTCCTTGCCTCCCGAGATTTTACCACGATGTCGTCGACATAGGCCTCACCGTTCCTCCCGAGCTGCTGGCCCAGGGTGATGTGCATCAGTCATTGGAAGGTCGCCCCTGCGTTGCGCAGTCCAAACGGCATGTAGGCGTAGCAGTACACCCCACACGGGGTCAGGAAGACCGTCTTCTCCACGTCCTCCACCGCCATCTTGATTTGGTGGTAACCCGAGAAAGCATCTAGGAAGCATAGCAAGTCGCACTCAGTGGTGGAGTCGATGATCTGGTTAATAAGCGGAAGCAGGAACGGGTCTTGAGGGCAGGCTTTGTTGAGGTTGGTGAATTCGACGCACATGTGTTCCTTCCCGCCCTTCTTGGGCACGGCGACGGATTAACCAGCCACTCGGGGTACCGGACTTCGCGGATGACACCCGCTGCTTCTAGTTTGCGAGTTTCTTGAACGATGAAGGATTGCTTCTCCATGATTGTCGTCGCGCTTTGTGCTTCACAGGGCACACATTGGGGCACACCCTCAAGTGATGTTCGATTACTCCCCTTGGGACCCCCACGAGCTGCTTGGGCTCCCAGGCGAATACTTCCTTGTTCGCATGCAGGAATTTCACCAGTGCTTCTTCTTGGTCTGGGTCGAGGCCGGCGCCTATGGTGAAGGTAGCCTCTGATGCCCCGTTCTCCTCGACCGGCGCTTGCTTCGTTTTGTCCCGATATTGAGTGAACAACCACTTCTTTTTCGCTGGTGCGGACCCTTTAGCCCCTGGGGCAGCTCCATCGGCTTGGCGCACCACCGTGGTGGCCCTGAGGGCGAGTTTGAGAGTTGCCAGGGCTTCTTTGGTGTGCCCTGTGATGGTGAGTATGCCTCTGCTACCCGGCATCTTCACGAGGTTGTAGGCCGGATGGGGTCGCTGCTGTGAACTGGGCCAGGGCAGGGTACCCGAGGAGGGGGCTGCACGGGAGGCCGATGCGAGCGATGTCGAAGTCGATGAGCTCGGTTCGGTAGTTGTAGCGGGTGCCGAAGGTGACTGGGAGGCGGATCTGCCCTAGGGGGCTGGTGGAACCACTGCCGACCCCGGAGAAGGGCTTGGTAGGGCGAAGCCGCTCGTGCGGCGCATGGAGCAAGCTAAAAGCTTCCACCGAGAGCATGTTGAGGCCAGCCCCGCTGTTGATGAGGGTCTTCGTGACTGCTACATTACAGATGGTGGGCGTGCAAAGCATCGGGAGTGCGCCTGAGCCCGCGGTGGTTGCCGGATGGTCCCTCAAGTCGAAGCTGAGGTCGGCCTTGGGTGCCGCCCATCCCAGAGGAGCCCCCGGCTGCGCATGGGCGGCGCCCATTTGGCGGAAGAACTGCTTGACGTGGCGATCTGAGGGCGGCACCTGCGAGCCACCGAGGAGGGCCGCGACAGCGAGCGGCGCTGGCCCCAAGCTTCAAAATATCAGATACCGGGTTCGTTATCGGTTTTGCTTCGACATATCGGATGT
The DNA here is from genome assembly GCF_018294505.1 of Triticum aestivum. Taxonomy (NCBI): domain Eukaryota; kingdom Viridiplantae; phylum Streptophyta; class Magnoliopsida; order Poales; family Poaceae; genus Triticum; species Triticum aestivum. The sequence goes on along the minus strand of NC_057807.1, from coordinate 465,556,824 downwards.
CGGATATCTGGTGATATATCGGATGATATGTAGACATATTGGAGAAAACATGTCTAGTTTTTTTACAAGATTCTTGCTCAAACATATATTTTAGTAAAAAAGTGTATGATGTGAATGCTTTAACATAACATTTTTAGATTCCTAGTTTATTAACTCTTTGTTTAAGAAACTATTAAGGAAAGATTCACAAAGTCCCTACTCTGTGATTAACAACAATACAATACAATATATATATATATATATATATATATATATATATTTGTATGAAACATTGTGCAGGACTTTGATAATATATAATGAAGTTGTAAATGTATAATCTTATTTCACTGCTTTCTAATAAAGAATTGTTGTCATCTACCTATCGTTCTATATCAGTGGACATATCGGGCTAGATATCAGCCATATCGGTTGATATTTTGGTCCATATTTTTTGATATGTTTGAAAATGACATTTACAGAATGATATGCTAAGTTTATATCGGTAGAGCCCAAAAGTGATATATCGCCCTATATATCGGTTGTATCGGCCTAGATTTAAAAGCTTGGCTGGCCCCGCAAAGCGCGCGACGAAGAGATCACACATCTCCTACCAGAAGGCCGCTGAGGATCCCGGCAGGTTGAGCAGCCAGGCGCGCGGCACGCCAGTGAGGTCCATGGGGAACCAGTTGGCCATGACCTAGTCGTTGCCCTCGGCCTCCAGAACTGCCTCTTCATACTCTAGCAGGAAGGCCGTTGGATCCTCCGCACCGTCATAGCAGGTCAGCATCTCTGGCTTGAACTTGTGCAGCCACCACACCCGCTGCAAGGCCGGGGCGTGGGCCCGGAGGCCCGAGGCGCCGCTGCGTGCATCGGTCGATCTAGTTGGAAGAGCTGCGCCGCCCATGGGAGCCGGTCGGAGAGGTGAAGCGGGCGGGGAGACAGAGTTTCGGCGCGCCCCTACCTGGCGCGCCAAATGTCAGCTCGTGGGTTCTGGCAAACCCTTGAGGTTCGAACACTGGGTGCGCACAAAGAACTCTCTCCCTCCCTAGCTCGCTCGCTCAATGATCCACAACCTAGCTCGACGAACACGGGGAACATGAGACACAGAGATTTACACTGGTTCGGGCCACCGTTGTGGTGTAATACCCTACTCCAGTATGTGGTGGTGGATTGCCTCTTGAGGGCTGAGGACGAACTAGTATAGTGGATTAACAGCCTCGGGAGGAGAGGTGTTCTTGGGCTCGGTGAGCTCGTGAGAGTGATGGTGATCCCACTTGTCCTAGATCCGTCCCCTTCTACGGTGGTGGCTAGTCCTATTTATAGAGGGCTTGGTCCTCTTCCCAAATATTAGGTGGGAAGGGATCCCACAACAGCTGGATTTGAAGGGGGGCAGCTAGTACAAGCTATCCTGACAAAAGTAGTCTTCGCCTGCCAAAGGCTCTGGTGGTGACGCCGTCCTGGGCTCCACGATGACCTCTATCCTGCCATCCTGCTTGTCTTGGCCTCATTACACCGATATGGAAACCTTTGCCTGATTACTCGGGACTCCTCGCCTGCGCCTGCCCCCTTGGCTAAACTGGTACACTGCGCCCACTGGCGCCGCCTGGCCTTGGTCGTCACGGCTCACGTCACACGAAGCTCGCAAGGTGCCCCTTGCATAGATATCTCCGCTCCTCGGGAGCCATCCTAGCGAGGCCGCCCCTAGGGAGGTCTTGGTGTCGTCCACCTCGCGAGGCTCGGCCCCTCGCAAGGCTCGACCCCTCGCAAGGGTCTTGATGTGACGCCCCGAGACCGACGCTCCAGATGCCTTCCATGTATTCTGATTTTCATCATGTGATTTGTATTTGTTTGCTGCATTCTCCTTAGCATCTTTTGCATTGCATCATGTCATCATGCCATCATGTCATTTAAATTTTCGCAACTCTTTAAATGAATTGCATGGATCTTCGATCCATTTAAACCGAGGGAAATGCACATGATGATATCTCTTTACAACATATAAAAGTCTCTCAATATTGTTATGGAGCTATATTAAATATTCCTCTATCTTGGAATCACCCATAAACACACTTGAAAATAATTCCGTTCCTTCTCTGCTTCAAGTTTGGTCTCCAAACTTTGCCCTAAATTCTTTCTTCACTTTCCGGAGCTCCATCAAAAATCTCAACATTTTGGCCACTCCTAAACCTTTTCCTAGTTCAAACCATTTGAATTAAATTCAAATGAGTTCGAATTCTAACTCCACACATGCACACTTCTATTTTCTTGGATCAAGCTCATTTTTGCGAGTCCAGGAAAATTATCCGCATGCCAAAGTTCCTTCCCTAACCTTTCCTTTGTCTCTTTACTTTCTTCCTATTTTTCTGCTAAAGGAAAATATGAGAGTAGAGAGAGAGAAGAGAACCCAGCCCAGCAGGCCCAGCCGCTGGCCTCCTCTTAACCCTAGCCCGATCAAATCCCTCTCTCGCTCCCCTCTCGATCCCTCCAGCGCCGCCAGGAGCCCGATCCCCATCTCCTCCACTCGATGCCTTCTCTCCCCCCTCGTTCCCATGCCGCCGCAAAACATCGCTGCCAGGGAAAGTGCCCGATCCCCTCTGCCTACTCGTTTCCTCGCCAGCGCGCCCTGTCGACGGGTCGCCGAACCTCGCCGCCCGACCTGTTGTCGGCATCCTCCATCGACCGCACAGAGCAGAGGATCTCGCGCTCGAGCTCCCTACTTCCTCCCTCCATGGTGTCGGCCGCCTATGCAAGCCATCGTCGACGGCTTCGCCGCTGCAGCTCAGCAGCAAGTCCGACGGCCGCCGCCCCGTTCCCTCTCATCGAACTGCGCCTCTGATACGTCTCCAACGTATCTACTTTTACAAACACTTTTGCCCTTGTTTTGGACTCTAACTTGCATGATTTGAATGAAAGTAACCCGGACTGATGCTGTTTTCAGCAGAACTGCCATGGTGTTGTTTATTGTGCAGAAAACAAAAGTTCTCGGAATGACCTGAAAATGCACGGAGATAACTTCTGGAAAATATAAAAAATACTGGCGAAAGAATCAAGGCAGGGGGCCCACACCCTATCCACGAGGGTGGGGGTGCACCCCCTCCCCCTGTGCACCCCCCCTGTCTCGTCGGCCCTTGATGCTCCACTGACCTCAACTCCAACTCCATATATTCCGTTTCGCGGAGAAAAAAATCAGAGAGAAAGTTGCATCGCGTTTTATGATACGGAGCCGCCGCCAAGCCCTAATCTCTCTCGGGAGGGCTGATCTGGAGTCCGTTCGGGGCTCCGGAGAGGGGGATTCGTCGTCGTCGTCATCATCAACCATCCTCCATCACCAATTACATGATGCTCACCACCGTGCGTGAGTAATTCCACCGTAGGCTTGCTGGACGGTGATGGGTTGGATGAGATTTACCATGTAATCAAGTTAGTTTTGTTAGGGTTTGGTCCCTAATATCCACTATGTTCTGAGATTGATGTTGCTATGACTTTGCTATGCTTAATGCTTGTCAGTAGAGCCTGAGTGCCATGATTTCAGATCTGAACCTATTATGTTTTCATGAATATATGTGAGTTCTTGATCCTATCTTGCAAGTCTATAGTCACCTATTATGTGTTATGATCCGACTAACCCAAAGTGACAATAATCGGGATACTTCTCAGTGATGACCGTAGTTTGAGGAGTTCATGTATTCACTAAGTGCTAATGCTTTGGTACGGTACTCTATTAAAAGGAGGCCTTAATATCTCTTAGTTTCCATTAGGACCCCGCTGCCACGGGAGGGTAGGACAAAAGATGTCATGCAAGTTCTTTTCCATAAGCACGTATGACTATATTCGGAATACATGCCTACATTACATTGATGAACTGGAGCTAGTTCTGTGTCACCCTATCTTATAACTATTACACGAGGAATCGTATCTGACATAATTATCCATCACTGATCCAATGCCTACGAGCTTTTCACATATTGTGCTTCGCTTATTTACTTTTTCGTTGCTACTGTCACAATTACTACAAAACTGCTATCTTTACTTTTTGCCACTGTTACCATTACTATCATTCTACTTTGCTACTAAATATTTTGCTGCAAATACTAAGTTATCCTGGTGTGGTTGAATTGACAACTCAACTGCTAATACTTGAGAATATTCTTTCACTCCCCTTGTGTCGAATCAATAAATTTGGGTTGAATACTCTACCCTCGAAAACTGTTGCGATCCCCTATACTTGTGGGTTATCAAGACTATTTTCTGGCGCCGTTGCTAGGGAGCAAAGCTCTATTCTTTGAGTCACTTGGGATTTATATCTGCTGATCACTATGAAGAACTTGAAAGACACAAGAAATAAGATTTTTCCCTCAACTACGAGGGGAGGTAAGGATCTGCCATCTAGCTCTACACTAGATTCTCCTTCTGTTATGAGTAAGCTTGCGACACCTAAACTTGCTACTGCTATGAATTCTGATATGTCGCATGTTATTGATGATGCCACTTCTGCTATGCATGATACTTATGATGAAACTACTTCTATGTTTGATACTACTTTGCCATCAGGTGAATTCCTAGATGAACAATTTGCTAGGGTTAGAGAGAATGAAATTATTGAAGATGAAATTATTGATGATAGTGATGATGAAGGTTCTCCCCCTAAGTATGAATTGCCTATTGTTCCTGATGGTTATGTTATGGATGAAGAAGCTGCTAGAGCTATTTTTGCTTGCAATGATGGATATGATCTTAAGAAGTTATTAGCTAAATGGAAGCAGCAATCTCTTAATGCTAGAATGAAACATGACCCTGCTTTTGCTACTTCACCTATCTGTGTTACTGATAAGGATTATGAATTCTCTGTTGATCCCGAGATAATTACTTTGGTTGAATCTGATCCTTTTTATGGCAATGAATCTGAAACTGTTGTGGCACATCTTACCAAGTTGGATGATATAGCCACCCTGTTTACTAATGATGAGAAGTCTCACTATTATTATATCCTTAAGATATTTCTATTCTCATTAAAGGGTGATGCTAAAACTTGGTTTAATTCTCTTGATCCTGGTTGTGTGTGTTGTCCCCAGGATATGATTTATTACTTCTCTGCTAAATATTTCCCTCCTCATAAGAAACAAGCTGCCTTGCGGGAAATATATAATTTTGTACAAATCAAAGAAGAGAGTCTCCCACAAGCTTGGGGGAGGCTTCTCCCATTACATAATGCTTTGCCTGATCATCCTCTTAAGAAAAATGAAATACTTGATATCTTTTATAATGGACTAGCCGATGCTTCCAAGGACCAATTGGATAGTTGTGCTAGTTGTGTTTTCAGGGAAAGAACAGTCGACCAAGCTGAATTACTATTGAATAATATGTTGACTAATGAAAATAAATGGACTCTTCCTGAGCCAATTCCTGAGGTAATTTCCTGAGCCAATTGAGCCAGCTCCTGAACCTATTCCTAAACCAACTCCAAAGAAGAGGGGTGTCCTATTTCTCAGTCCTGAAGATATGCAAGAGGCAAAGAAATGAATGAAAGAAAAAGGTATTAAAGCTGAGGATGTTAAGAATTTACCTCCTATTGAAGAAATACATGGTCTTAATATACCGCCTATCGAAGAAACACATTGTCTTGATAACCCGACACAGGTAGTAAAGGTAAACTCTCTATAGATATGATAAAGTTGAAATCCCGTCTACTAAATTTCATAGCCCATGTTTAGATGAATTTAATGACTTTATGGCTAGACAAGAAAGTCTTAATGCTTATGTTGGTAGAGAATTAAAGAGTAATGCTTTCATGATTGGACGCTTGAGTGATTATATGGCTAGAGTTAAAGGTGAACTTAAACTCATTAGCAAATATGCTTCTATGGTTACCACTCAAGCGGAGCAAGTACTTAAAGCTCAAAGTGATTTGCTCGATGAATTAAATAATAAACATGATTTTGCTGTTAGAGTGGCTACTAGAACTGGTAGAATGACCCAGGAACCTTTGTATCCTGAAGGACACCCTAAGAGAATTGAGCAAGATTCTCAGAGAAATAATTTAGATGCACCTAGTCCTTCTAAAAAGAAGAAAAAGAAAAACGATAGGACTTTGCATGCTTCTAGTGAACCTGTTATAGACACACATGAGAGTCCCAATGATATTTCTATTTCCGATGCTGAAACACAATCAGGTGATGAACGTGAACCTAGTGATAATGTTAATGATAATGTTCATGTTGATGCTCAACCTAGCAATAATAGTGATGTAGAGATTGAACTTGCTGTTGATCTTGATAACCCACAATCAAAGAATCAATGTTATGATAAAAGAGATTTTGTTGCTAGGAAGCACGGTAAAGAAAGAGAACCATGGGTTCAGAAACCCATGCCCTTTCCTCCTAAACCATCCAAGACAAAGGATGATGAGGATTTTGAGTGCTTTGATGAAATGATTAGACCTATCTTCTTACGTATGCGCTTAACTGATATGCTTAAAGTAAACCCTTATGCTAAATGTATGAAGGATATCATTACAAATAAAAGAAAGATACCGGAAGCTGAAATTTCCACCATGCTTGCTAATTACACTTTTAAAGGTGGAATACCACAGAAACTTGGAGATCCATGAGTACCAACTATACCATGCTCCATTAAAAGAAATTATGTTAAAACTGCTTTATGTGATCTTGGAGCCGGTGTTAGTGTTATGCCTCTCTCTTTTTATCGTAGACTTGAATTGAATAAGTTGACACCTACTGAAATATCTTTGCAAATGGCTAATAAATCAACTGCTATACCTGTCGGTATTTGTGAGGATGTGCCTGTTGTGGTTGCAAATGTCACTATCTTAACGGACTTTGTTATTCTTGATATTCCTGAGGACAATAGTATGTCGATTATCCTTGGTAGACACTTTTTGAATACTGCAGCGGCTGTTATTGATTGCAACAAAGGCAATGTCACTTTTCAGGTTAATGGTAATGACCATACGGTACACTTTCCGAGGAAACAACCTCAAGTTCATAGCATCAATTCTATTGGAAAAGTTCTAACTATTATTATTGAAGGTTTTGAATTTCCTCTTCCTTCTGTCAAGAAAAAGTATGATATCCTTATTGTTGGGGATGTTCATATCCCCGTTGAGGTAACCTAGTGTTATTCGAAATTTCTCGAGTTCCGTGTTATTCGGAATGAGTTTGTTAACAAGACTTGATCAACCTTGTTAGTGGATTCATTTTGATGATCATGAGATGGATGAAACTAGAAGGCACAACCTTCTGTACCCTCTTTTAACTTTCTGTTATTTAGAATAAATAAAGCAAAAATAGTATTATCTGTCTGTTTTTTGAATTATCCATGCAATAAAAAATATGCCGAAAATAAAAGTGCTCCAAATGCCCTGCAAATTTATTATGATTTTTTATGGAATATTGGAGGATTTTAGGCATTGAAAACACAGCAAGGGGGCAAGCACCTGGCCACGAGGGTGGAGGGCACGCCCACTCCCCCTGGGCGTGCCCCCTGTCTCGTGGGCCCATGGTGGCCCCCCTCCACTTATTCCTGCACCCACACACTCCATCTTCCTCCCAAAAAAATCCCCATCCAGCTCAAGCACGAGTTCTAGCTCACTTTACTGCGATTTTCGATCTCCTTGCTCAAAGCTCCATTCACAAAAATGCTTTGGGAGATTGTTGCTTGGTATGTGACTCCTCCATTGGTCCAATTAGTTTTTGTTCTAGTGCTTTATTCATTGCAAATTTTTGTTGCCTAGGTGACCCTGTTCTTGAGCTTGCATGTCAAATTTACGAGGTCCCAAGTAATTCTAATGCATGATATAGGCTCTAGGCACTTGTGCGAGTAGTTGCTATCAATCTTGTTTAGTTTGATTCACTTTTATTTTGAAGTTACTAAAAATTTCAGAAATTTCCAGAAAAAGATGAAGAGGTTGTTCTTGAGGGGCTCTTCTAGCCAAAGCTCCAAGGATAAGCAAGCTAAGGAGAAAGAAAAGGCCAAGTATAATCTTCCTCGCGTAGCGGAAGTACGGCCGTGTGAATGGCCTTGTGATAATCTCTTGAGAGCAGCCGGGATTTATGAAGACTTTTATTCATTGGCTGAAAATGCGGGCCTCACCAACTTCCTCCACAACCGGATCGATCAATATCTCTTACTCACCAATACTTTCGTGCAAAACTTTTACTATTATCCTAAGAATTCACCTCCTTCTATATCTTTTCATTTATATGATGAGACTAAGGAAATGTCATTACGTAATTTTTGCGCGGTTTGTAGAATACCCTTTGAGGGCAGCTTAGGTGAACCACATCATAAATATGTGGATGGTTTTGTTAACACTATTACTGTAGGGGATTCGAAGAAGGGTTCCGATGCGAGAATCACTAGCATACACTTTCCTGTTTTGCGATACTTTGCCATATTTGCTAGTCGATGCTTAATTGGTCGTGGAAATAGTGGAAACTTCAGTGTCCCTGATATTATTATTCTGCTCCATGCCTTATTCGGTGATAACACTTTTAGTATGGGTGCCGTTATTGCTAAACGGTTAAGCTTAAACCGTACAAAGGGCCCCATCTTTGGAGGTATCTATGCTGCACACCTTGCTAAACATTTTGAGATACCTATTAGACATGATGAGAAAGAGGAGACACTGCTGCCTCTTACTTATTTAGATTACAGGAGCATGGTAGCGCATGAGTTTATTGTTGACAATGATGATAAGATGCTTCTGTATAACTTGAGATTTAATAAGAAACACAATGAGATTATTACCCTGCCTGCGCCTTTGTTCTTTGATTTAACTGCAGGCCATTACCTTGTCCTGCCGGAAGCAGTGTACGCGCATCGAGGCCAGACATATGCTCCAGAGCCTGAGCCGGAACCTCCACAGGACCCTTATCATCCATCATCTTATCAGTGGGACCCGGAGGAGATCGTTAGCCAGTGGTTTCCAGATGACACTCCTCAGTACACCGGGGAGAGTAGCCGCGATCCTTGGGCATAGACCAACTTAGGCGGACTATGTATTTCTCACCGACTTTACATTCATGTTCACACACTTATTCTAGTCGTTGGTGCTCATACTCTTTCATTGTATTATCCATGATAGTATAATTTTATTTTTCTAGCTTTCTTCTTGTGTGTTTGATAAACCTTAAGAAAAACTAAAAAAAATACTTAGTTTAATTTACATGCTCGTAGTAGTCAAATGAAAACCCAAAAAGATTTCTCGTTCTTCTTTTGCTTGTTGGGAGCTTTCCCGTGTAAATAGTTTTCTTTTTTTTCTTTCGGGGCTCCAGAGTAGAAGACCGTAATGAAAATGTTTAGTGGCTCTCATATGCATGATTGTTGATTTAACTTAGAGCCCATGTTACTTTGTCTTCTCTCTTGAATTTAATGCTTGCAGATTCCAGCTTAGTCCAATGCACATGCACTATTATTATTATCCACACCATTCGGTCATGCAAGTGAAAGGCAATAATGACGATATATGATGGACTGATTGAGATGAGAGAAGCTAGTATGAACTCGACTATTTTGTCTTTGTAAATATGATGAGTTCATCGTTCCTGATTTAGCCTATTATGAATAAACATGTTTGCAATGACATTTAGAGATTATAGTTGCTTATGCCATGCTTAATTAGCTAGGAGCTTATAATGGTTTACCTTGCATGCCAACATGCTATTAAAATGGTTCTGATGTGGTATGATAGGATGGTATCCTCCTTTCAATGATTTGAGTGACTTGACTTGGCACATGTTCACGCATGTAGGTGAAACAAAATCAACATAGCCTTCACGATATTTATGTTCATGGTGGATTATATCCTACTCATGCTTGCACTTGGTGTCGATTAATTTTAATGCATGTTCATGACTGTTGTCGCTCTCTCAATTGGTCGCTTCCCAGTCTTTTGTTATCCTTCACTTGTACTAAGCGGGAATACTACTTGTGCATCCAAATTCCATAAACCCCAAAGTTATTCCATATGAGTCCACCATACCTTCCTATATGCGGTATTTACCTGCTGTTCCAAGTAAATTTGTATGTGCCAAACTCCAAACCTTCAAATGAAATTCTGTTTTGTATGCTCGAGCAGCTCATGTTTCAACTAGGGTTGTCTGTATCTTCCATGCTAGGTGGGTTATTCTCAAGGGGAGCAGACTCCGCTCCTCATTCATGAGAAAATGGCTGGTAGCCGGGATGCCCAGTCCCATGATCAAAAAGATCAGAGCAAATCGAAATAGTTAAAACAAAACTCCCCCAGGACTGTTGTTGGTACGGATGGTACCCTAATGTTTCTGATGGTCGTGGAGTGTGCTTGTTGGTGGTGGGGGAGTATAAACTTTCACCATTCTGTTTGGGAACCACCTATAATGTATGTAGCATGGAAGATATCGCCATCTCATAGTTGTTGCGTTGACAGTGAAAGTATACCGCTCAAAGTGTTATTCGTCTTTATTTTAAAATCGAGCTCTGGCACCTCTACAAATCCCTGCTTCCCTCTGTGAAGGGCCTATCTATTTACTTTTATGTTGAGTCATCACCCTCTTACTAAAAAGCACCCGCTGGAGAGCACACTGTCATTTGCATTCATTACTATTAATTTATATAGGGTATGACTTGACTGGATCTCTTTTACCATGAATTACAATGTTTAGTCAGTCCTTGATCTTTAAAGGTGCTCTGCATTTATGTTTTGCGGTCTCGGAAAGGGCTAGCGAGATACCATCTTGGTATATCATATTATGATATCGCCATTTATTATTATTGCTTGCTAGTTGATTATGCCATTGATATAAGTAAACATGAGACTTAAGTGTTATTGTGAATATGGTTAGTTCATAATCTTTGCTGAAAACTTGAATGATGGCTTTATATATTTACAACAACAAGAGCAAACAGAGTTTGTAAAAGTTTTTCTTTATCACTTTCAATTTATCAACTGAATTTCTTGAGGACAAGCAAAGGTTTAAGCTTGGGGGAGTTGATACGTCTCCAACATATCTACTTTTCCAAACACTTTTGCCCTTGTTTTGGACTCTAACTTGCATGATTTGAATGAAAGTAACCCGGACTGACGCTATTTTCAGCAGAACTACCATGGTGTTGTTTATTGTGCAGAAAACAAAAGTTCTCGGAATGACCTGAAAATCCAAGGAGATAACTTTTGGAAAATATTAAAAATACTGGGGAAAGAATCAAGGCCAGGGGGCCCACACCCTGTCCACGAGGGTGGGGGGCGCGCCCCTCCCCTGGGCGCGCCCCCTGTCTCGTGGGCCCCCTGATGCTCCACCGACCTCAACTCCAACTCCATATATTCCATTTCTCGGAGAAAAAAATCAGAGAGAAAGTTTCATCGCGTTTTACGATAGGGAGCCGCCGCCGAGCCCTAATCTCTCTTGGGAGGGCTGATCTGGAGTCCGTTCGGGGCTCTGGAGAGGGGGATTCGTCGCCGTTGTCATCATCAACCATCCTCCATCACCAATTTCATGATGCTCACCGCCGTGCGTGAGTAATTCCATCGTAGGCTTGCTGGACGGTGATGGGTTGGATGAGATTTACCATGTAATCAAGTTAGTTTTGTTAGGGTTTGATCCCTAGTATCCACTATGTTCTGAGATTGATGTTGTTATGACTTTGCTATGCTTAATGCTTGTCACTAGGGCCCGAGTGCCATAATTTCAGATCTGAACCTATTATGTTTTCATGAATATATGTGAGTTGTTGATCCTATCTTGCAAGTCTATAGTCACCTATTATGTGTTATGATCCGACAACCCCGAAGTGACAATAATCGGGATACTTCTCGATGATGACCGTAGTTTGAGGAGTTCATGTATTCACTAAGTGCTAATGCTTTGGTCCGGTACTCTATTAAAAGGAGGCCTTAATATCCCTTAGTTTCCATTAGGACCCCGCTGCCACGGGAGGGTAGGACAAAAGATGCCATGCAAGTTCTTTTCCATAAGCACGTATGACTATATTCGGAATACATGCCTACATTACATTGATGAACTGGAGCTAGTTCTGTGTCACCCTATGTTATAACTATTACATGAGGAATCATGTCCGACATAATTATCCATCACTGATCCAATGCCTACGAGCTTTTCACATATTGTGCTTCACTTAACTTTTCCGTTGCTACTGTCACAATTACTGCAAAACTGCTATCTTTACTTTTGCCACTGTTACCATCACTATCATTCTACTTTGCTACTAAATACTTTCTTGCAAATACTAAGTTATCCAGGTGTGGTTGAATTGACAACTCAACTGCTAATACTTGAGAATATTCTTTGGCTCCCCTTGTGTTGAATCAATAAATTTGGGTTGAATACTCTACCCTCGAAAACTGTTGCGATCCCCTATACTTGTGGGTTATCAGCCTCCTCGTCGCCCTGGATTCGCGTTGCCGCCCCGCCTCGTCCTCGCGTCTCTGGCCTCGCCCTAGACGCTGGAAAGTTCGCTGTCGCTGTGCCTTGCCCCTCCTTTTGCTCCTCTGCTTCCTCTCTCTCTCTCACCTGACTCCATCCCTCTCTGTTTGCCTACAGAGGAGTTTGTCTGCCGCCATGGAGCTTCGCCACCAGCCAGGATCCGGCGTCCCGAGTCCGATCCGTCCACCCCAACCGTCCCTGCGCCTCCCCGTCATGCTGCATAACCAGAGTTTGCGGCGCTGCCGTTGCCCTCCTGCCTCCATGTCGTCCTCGTTCAGGCGGAGAACAAATGCATGCTACCCCTGCGCGTTAACCAATCCACCCAGTCGCACACATCTGCTACCGTGGACCAACAAGTACCACAGTGACCGATGCCCTTAGGACCCCGGGCAGGTCCTCGGGTACGACTATACGGTGATGGCGCCAAGTACCAAGAACGTGTGTACCACTACCGACGACTGAGACCCTGGATTAGACAAGTTCCTCGCGGCGACCCTGAACATCTACGGGACATGTACGACTTCGAACCGTGTACCACAATGAACATGTATGGCTACACGACGACCCGCCAAGACCCTGAACAACTATCGCCGCCGTTGATTCGACAAGACAATGTGTACCACTACATCCGCGACGTCCCGAGAACGTCTACTTCCTCTACATCGCACCGACTGGATCCGCCCCAAAAATGCACACTTCGAAAGTATAACCCCGAGACGACACCCACGAACAAATGCATGTGTTGTATGAAATGCTCATGTGTGAACCGTGTCCGAGTTGTCATTGCACGTTCCTCCTCGTTTGCCATGTCGTCAAACTGTGGGAACCCGGTTGCCGGGATCACCCCACCATCTTTTGCATGTTCCGTAAATCCACACTTTTGCATCGATATCTCAATGAGTTATCAGATCATCGGAATGTTGCCGTGGCACCATTTTCGTTGTCGTTGCCGTGGCACCCCTTTCGTTCCACCACGGTGACAAATACTTCATAACATGCTCATGTCAACATTTTCATAAAATTGCATAAACTTGTATATGTCATCCGCATCATGTTAACAACATTTAAATGGTTAAAATTGTTGTTTGCTTTAAATTACGAAATGACATGTGGGGATTAACCGGAATTGTTGTTTGTTGTTCCGACCTCATTTAAACTTGCATAAATAGTTAGTTTAATTATGCTTCACCTCTTGCCATGTTTAACAACAGTTAATATTGTTGGGTAGCTTAAACAAGATTAAACTAAATATGTCAATGTGGTGTTTTGTCAATATGCAACTCGTTGCATATTGTGCTCCACTTAACTTGTAGTATTGTTTTTTGCACTTTGCCATGCCATGCCTCATTAAACCGGACATGCATCATACTTGATTGTGCATCATGCCATGATTATGCTTGTGTGTTTACCATGTTGTTTGCTTCTTTCCGGTTTGCTTCTCTTGTTAGCTTCAGTTTTGTTCCGGAGTTGTGAGGATTCATTTGACTACGTCCGTTTGTCTTCTTCATGGACTCGTTTTTCTTCCTTGCGGGATTTCAGGCAAGATGACCATTACCCTCAATATCACTTCTATCTTTGCTTGCTAGTTGCTTCGTTCTATCGCTGTGCTGCGCTACCTATCACTTGTTTACCATGCCTCCCATATTGCCATGTCAAGCGTCTAACCCACCTTCCTAGCAAACCGTAGTTTGGCTAAGTTACCGCTTTTGCTCAGCCCCCTCTTATAGCGTTGCTAGTTGCAGGTGAAGTTGAAGAATGCTCCATGATAGAACATGTTTATGTTGGGATATCACAATATATCTTATTTTAGTTAATGCATCTATAAACCTGGTAAGGGGTGGAAGGCTCGGCCTTATGCCTGGTGTTTTGTTCCACTCTTGCCCCCTTAGTTTCCGTCATACCGGTGTTATGTTCCTTGATTTTGCGTTCCTTACGCAGTCGGGTTTATGTGAACCCCTTGACAGTTTTCTTTGAATAAAACTCCTCCAGCAAGGCCCAACCTTGGTTTTACATTTGCCTAACAACCTACTAACTTTCCCTTGGGTTTTTGCGAGCCCGAGGGTCATCTTTATTTTAACCCCCCCGGGCCAGTACTTCTCCAAGTGTTGGTCCGAACCGGGCGATGTCCGGCGCCCCCTGGGCAACCAGGGTCTATGCCAACCCGACGTCTTGCCCATCCGGTGTGCCCTGAGAACGAGATATGTGCAGCTCCTATCGGGATTTGTTGGCACATCCGGGCTGTCTTGCTGGTCTTGTTTTAGCATTGTCGAAATGTCTTGTAACCAGGATTCCGAGGCTGATCGGGTCTTCCCGGGAGAAGGAATATCCTTCGCTGATCATGAGAGCTTGTGATGGGCTAAGTTGGGACACCCCTGCAGGGTATAAACTTTCAAGAGACGTGCCCGCGGTTATGTGGCAGATGGGAATTTGTTAATATCCGGTTGTAGAGAACTTGACACTTGACTTGATTAAAACGCATCAACCGCGTGTGTAGCCCTGATGGTCTCTTCTCGGCGGAGTCCGGAAGTAAACATGGTTTGGGTTATGTTTGAACGTAAGTAGTCTTCAGGATCACTTCTTGATCACTTCTAGATGATGACCGTTGCGTAGTTTCTCTTCATACTCTTGTACTCGCCTGTTAGCCACCATATTTTGCTTATCAATTGCTGCAACTCCACCTCATTACCTTGTCCTACCCTTAAGCTTAAACAGTCTTGATCTCGCGGGTTTTGAGATTGTTGAGTCCTCGTGACTCACAAGATACTACCAAACAGTTGCAGGTGCCGATGATACCAGTGCAGGTGATGCAACCGAGCTTAGTTGGGAGTACAATGAGGATCTTGGTCGTTACTATGTTTCTTTTCCGGATGATCAGTAGTGGAGCCCAGTTGGGACGATCGGGGATCTAGCATTTGGGGTTGTCTTCTTTCTTTTGGATTTGTCTGTAGACGGACCTATGTGTGTACTCTGATTGATGTATGATTTATTTAAGTACTTATGTGAAGTGGCGATTGTAAGCCAACTCTTTATCCCTTTCTGGTTCATTACATGGGATTGTGTGAAGATGACCCTTCTTGCGGAACAACCATAATGCGGTTATGCCTCTAAGTCATGCCTCGACATGTGGGAGATGTAGTCGCATCGTGGGCGTTACACTTGAGTTGCTGCTGTCGATGTTGGGCCGTACCAGGCCGTTGGTGGAGCCATGCAGTGGGCCGTAGGCAGGCAAGTCTGGGTACCCACGTTCCCAGGACGCCGACAGTTGCTCTCTAGCTGGCCGATTCTCAACCTATTTGCTAGCCTTCGCCTGTACTAAGTGGGAACTCTACTTGTACATCAAAAACCTTTAACCCAAGTTATTCCAGATGAGTCCACCATACCTACCTATATAGGGTATTACCCTGCCGTCCTAAGTAAATTTGCATGTGCCATCTCTAAAAACTTCAAATAAATATCCTTCTTGTGTGCTTGGATCGTTCATGGAATGACAGGAGGTAGTCGGTATCTTCCATGCTAAGCGGGTTATTCTCAGGATGAGTGTTTATTACTCACCATCGCACGAGAAAAGGGCGGTAATAGGGATGCCCAGTCCCAAACTGCAAAAAGAATTGATCTTTCAAATAATCAAGGAAAAACTCCTACAAAGTCATAACCATTACTTTATCGCTTGGGAACCGCCACTAGCGTGTTTAGCATGGAAGATATTGATAACTGATGGTTGCGAAGTAAACAAGAAGGGTGCATTTCTCAAAATATCATTTACCTCTTTTTTAAAAACTTGAGCTCTGGCACCGCTGCAAATCACTGCTTCCCTCTGCGAAGGGACTATCTATTTACTTTTATGTTGTGTCAGCACCTTCTAAAATAAGCGCCAAAACCTAAGAGCACTGTTGTCATGGTGATGCATTGTGCATAACTATTGTTGGGTGCATCATGACTGGATCTTTTCTACCATGAATTACAATGTCTAGTCGCTGCTTGAACTAATTTGGAGGTGCTCTACATTTATGTTTTGCGGTCTTAGAAAGGGCTAGAGAGATACCACTATTGTCATATTATATCATGGTTGTTTTGATAACATGTTGCTGTTTGAGATATCTTATGATTGCTCGCTAGCTGATTATGTCATTGATATTAGTTAATATAATTTTTAAGAGTTATTGTTGGCATGGTTAGCTATAATATTGGCTGAAAACATGGGTGCTATTTAAGCTTATTTATGCAAATAAGAGCAAAAGAGTTCGTAAAAGTTTGTCTTTTTCACTTTCAGTTTATCAACTGAATTGCTTGAGGACAACCAAAGGTTTAAGCTTGGGGGAGTTGATACGTCTCCAATGTATCTACTTTTCCTAATGATTTTCCTCTTGTTTTGGACTCTAATTTGGATGATTTGGATGAAACTAACCCCGGACTGACGCTGTTTTCAGCAGAACTACCATGGTGTTGTTTTTGTGCAGAAATAAAAGTTCTCGGAATGGAACGAATCTTTGCGAGGATTTTTTATACAATAAATGAGAATTTCTGGAGCCAAGAACCACCGGAGGGGGGCACCTAGGTGGGCACAACCCACCAGGGTGCGCCCCCTCCAAACGCGCCCAGGTGGGTTGTCCCCAACTGGTGCCCCGCAGACCCCGAAACCGACGCTATAAAATCCTATTTTTCCAAACAAAAATCGAGGAGAAAGAATTATCGCGTTCCATGAGAGGGAGCCACCATCACCTCCTGTTCTTCACCGGGAGGCTAGATCTGGAGTCCGTTTGGGGCTCCGAAGAGGGGGATCTTCGATCTTCATCATCACCAACCCTTCTCCATCGACAATTCCATGATGCTCCCAACCGGGAGTGACTAATTCCTTCGTAGGCTCGCTGGTCGGTGAGGAGTTGGATGAGATTCATCATGTAATCTAGTTATTTTTGTTAGGGCTTGATCCCTAGTATCCACTATGTTCTGAGATTGATGTTGCTATGACTTTGCCATGCTTAATGCTTGTCAATTTGGGCCAAAGTGCCATGCTTTCATATCTGAACCATTTATGTTATCACCATTATATCTATGTTCTAGATTCGATCTTGCAAGTTATAGTCACCTACTACGTGTTATGATCTGGCAGCCCCGTAGTGACAATAGTCGGGACCACTCCCGTTATGACCGTAGTTTGAGGAGTTCATGTATTCACCATGTGTTCATGCTTTGTTCCGGTTCTCTATTAAAAGGAGGCCTTAATATCCCTTAGTTTCCAATAGGACCCCGCTGCCACGGGAGGGTAGGACAAAAGATGTCATGCAAGTTATTTCCATAAGCACGTATGACTATTTACGGAATACATGCCTACATTATATTTATGAACTGGAGCTAGTGCCGTATTGCCCTAGGTTATGACTGTCACAGATGAATATCATCCAACAAATCATCGATCCAATGCCTATGAATTTCTCTTATATTGTTCTTGCTAAGTTACAACTGCTATTGTTACTGTTGCACTTGCTACAAAATTACTGCTATCACTGTTACCGTTACTATTGCTGCTGCTACTATTATCAAAACTATCATACTACTTTGCTACTGATCACTTTGCTGCAGATAATTAATCTCCAGGTGTAGTTGAATTTCAACTCAGCTGCTAATACTTACAAATATTCTTTGGCTCCCCTTTGTTGAATCTATAAATTTGGGTTGAATACTCTACCCTCAAAAACTTTTGCAATCCCCTATACTTGTGGGTTATCAGCATGTTACAATAGTGAGCACAAACAGTATTGCAATGCTTGGAAACAAGGCCTAGGGTTCATACTTTCACTAGTGCAATTTCTCAACAGTACAAACATAATTGAATCATATAAAAATCCCTTGCACGCGATAAAGAATCACTCGAAAGTTTCTATCAGAGAGCGTAGGACGAAAACGTGTATCAACCTATGCGCCTAGACCACCCCAATGTCACCACGGGAATCTGCAAGTTGATTACCAAAACACATATCAGGTGAGTCAATATAATACCCCATTGTCACCACAGGTATCCATATGCAAGACACACATCAAGTATTCTCAAATCTAAAATATTCAATCCAACATAACGAAACCTTAAAGAGCAAGACTCATTTCATCACAATAAAGATAAAGAGGGGAAAACACCTTATGTTCCAACTATACTAACAAAGCTCGTTGTACCTGAAGATCATGCTAAATCAAGAACACGAGAGGGAGAAAGAGAGAGAGAGAGAGAGAGAGAGAGAGAGAGAGAGAGATCAAACACATAGCTACTAGTACATACCCTTAGCCCTGAGGGTGAACTACTCCCTCCTCATCATGGAGACTATTGGTATGATGAAGATGGACTCCGGTGATGATTCCTCCCTCTGTCAGGGTTTCCAGAGAAGGCCTCTAGATGAGATCTCTTTGGTATAGAGGCTTGCGGTGGCAGTGTGGAAGTTCTAGGTTTCTTTATGGGGTTTTTGGTATTTATAGGAATTTTAGGCATCGGTTTGATGTCAGGGGGGTCCACGAGGAAGTGACAAGATCAGGGGCGCACCCCCAGGCTTGTCCTGACCTCGTGGCTCTTCTGGCCCTTCTTGGAAGCTTTGGGGCTCTTTTTTTGTCCATAGAAAACCACCATAAATTTTCAGCACCAAAAACAACACCATGGTAGTTCTGTTAAAAACAGCGTATGTCCAGGTTAGTTCCATTCAAATCATAGCAAAACCATATAAAATTGTTGTAAGCATAGCATAAATACTTCATAAATTATAGATACGTTGGATACATATCAGCATCCAAGCTTAATTCCTGCTCGTCCTCGAGTAGGTACATGATAAAAGATATAATTTATGAAGTGTGAATGCTAGCATGGTGCATAAGCTTGATCAATAATAATTTCAATCGCTTTTTCTAGCATCATTATTTATCATAATCAGTAGATCAACTCATAAAAATCTCATGATCAAGTAGCAATCAATTCACATGTTATGGTTTAAACAATACATTCTCTTGAATCTTTACAAGTTATGTTCTTAGTCACCAAACAATTTAAATGCATCTTATTTTTCAACAAAGTATAAGTAAGAGCTCCACATACTCAATTATTATATAGTCTTCTATGATTGCTATTACTCAAAGCATATTTTTAGAACAAATAGTATTCATCGAACACAGAGAAAGATAGGGGCTTAATATTTTGCCTCACAACTTATTTATCATAGGGATAATTGTCAACAATAATAATTCATGATCAAATATATTTGCATGGATATATCTGCATATATCTTTCCCCACCACATGATGTTTTCCAACTAAAGAATAGGTTGAAATAAGAAATCAACTCAACAAAAATAAAATTAACACGAAAAGTAAAAGATAAGCCCTTCGTAGAGGAAGCATGGATTTGTAGAGGTCCGAGAGCTCATTGCTTGAAATAGGGATGAATACATTTTGAGAGGTGTGCTTTTTCTGTCAATGTCATGACTAAGGATTTCAATATCTTCCAGGCTAAACACATTATTGGTGGTTCCCATGCGGAAATGAATTTTTTTCTCCCCCTCACCCATACAAACACAAGTTATGGCTAGTCGAATTCAACGGGGCCCTCCAGGCAATCAACTTTCTAGTGGGAGTTTATCTTATTATATCTTTCTTTATTTTCTTATTTAAGGGATTGGCCATCCCAATTACCAGCCTCTCTCATGCAAGGACAAGTGAATAAACACCCATCATGAGAATAACCCACTTAGCATGGAAGATATTGACAGCCCCGTCACTCCATGAGCGGTACGGGGACACAAAACAAATGTTTATTTGAAGATTTTAGAGGTGTTACTTGGAATGGCAGGGTAATACCGCATGTAGGTAGATATGGTGGAAACTCATGGAAGAAACATGGCTTAAGCATTTGGGATGCACAAGCAGTATTCCCGCTTAGTACATAAGTTTTGGTGAGCAAAAGATTCTAAACAAGCACCACATGTTGGAGAATCAATAACAATATAACTTTCAAATATACCCAACCATAACTCATTATGTTATATTTGCATCTTTAAGTAATTTGCCAGAGAAGGACTCCAAATGATATCACTTCGGTACAGAGGCTTGTGGCGACGGCGTGGAAGTTCTAGTTTTCTTTTTGGGGTTTTTGGTATTTATAGAAATTTTTGGCGTTGGTTTCACGTCTGGGGGGTCCACGAGAAGCGACAAGCTCAGGGGACGCGCCCTATGGGGAGCGTGCCCCAAGCTTGTCCTACCTTCGTGGCTCTTCTGGCCCATCCCCGAAGCTTTGGGGGTCTCTCTTTGTCCGTAAAAATCACCCTAAATTTTCAGCCCATTCCGAGAACTTTTATTTCTGCATAAAAAACAACACCATGGTAGTTCTGCTGAAAACATCATCAGTCCGGGTTAGCTCCATTCAAATCATATCAAAACCATATAAAATTGTTGTAAACATGGCATGCGTACTTCATAAAATTTAGATACGTTGGAGACGTATCAGGGATCACCCTGCCGGCCTCGGCGGTGATGAATTTTTTGACCTGGGCAGCCATTTAGAAGGAAAGCCAAGGAGGAACTGGAGAGTAACAGAGCTATCTAGTCTCTTCATGTGGGCTGAAACCAAACTATTGCAAGAGTTCTAGTATGTAATCCGAGGACACATTGTTGAAAGCTTTGGTAATGTCATGTTTCAGAAATAGAGCCGGAGTTTTCCTTCTATGGAGTGCTTTGATGCAGTTTTGGACGTAAAGGAAGCTATCATGAATGCACTTTGTCCGCCAAAAAGCCGATTGCACTGGTGATATTAAGGTGTGTATCACCATGGCCAGCCTCATCGAGGGGACCTTGGAAAACAGCTTGGTGATGTCTACTATGCAACCTTCTTCTTGTAGACTCGTGTTGGACCTCCAAGCGTAGAGTTTTCTAAGACAGTAGCAAATTTCCCTCAAGTGGATGACCTAAGGTTTATCAATCTGTGGGAGGCATGGGATGAAGATGGTCTCTCTCACTACAAGAAATATGTCAACTAGTGACCTTTTGTTAGTGACCCTGGAAGAATTGGTCATAGATCTATGACAATTTGAGACCAATTGGTCAAAAGCTGTTCGGGGGGCTCCAAACCCTAAACTATAACAACCATTTTTGTTAGAAAGGTCGTAATTTCCTTACACGAAATGGTCATAAAGCAGATATCACTGGTCCGCTGGCTTATTTATAGCTGATCATGACCAATATAGATGGTCATAACCTTGTAAATTGTGGTGGGTTGCTATGACTAGGCGCCGCATCATCAGTTTTGCCTATGTGTCATGTCCATGTGTCAATTTTTGTCCTAGGTTGTGAAGCAACCTATATTTCTGTCATTCCTAAAATTCCCAAAAAAATCTCATAAATTAGTTGGGTCATATCTTCGTCAAATATGTAAAAAAAAACCTTCCTTGCCTAGTTCAAAAATAATTCAACAACATTCATTTTCCTATTCTGTTCATAACAACACTTTGTGAAGGAAGTGCTATTTATATATTTTTGATTGCCCTCAAAAATTTTGGGCAATATTTCCTATCCAAATCATTTCCTCATGACAAAATTCAGCTCGATTTGCCCAGTAAATCTTCCTCGGCAAATTTCCAAAGTTTTTGTCCACCTAGAACCTTTGTGAAAGAAGTACTAGCTATGCATATCCTAATGAGTTGAATTTTTGCCACATATTCTATATGCCTATGTAACTTACCTACACCAAATTTGAGCTCAGTTTATTTAGCCAATTCCTCTCACTAATTTTCCGAAGTTTCTCTCCAGAGGAGAGCATTGTGAAGGAAGTGCTATTTATATATTCTTGGTTGCCCTCAAATTTTTGGGCACTCTTTCCTATCCAAATCATTGCCTCATGACAAAATTCAGCTCCATTTGCCCAATAAATCTTCCTCGGCAAATTTCCAAAGTTTTTGTCCACCTAGAACCTTTGTGAAAGAAGTACTAGCTATGCATATCCTAATGAGTTGAATTTTTGCCACATATTCTATATGCCTATGTAACTTACCTACACGAAATTTGAGCTCATTTCATTTAGCCAATTTCTCTCACTAATTTTCTGAAGTTTCTGTCCAGAGAAGAGCATTATGAAGGAAGTACCACTTTGGCATGTCCAAATGGTATCCATTTTCTACAGTGCTTTCCTATGCCCAAATAACCATCCTCCACCAAATTTCAGCTCAATCCATTCATTATTTTGAGCCCGGCTTCAACATTCGTATTTATGTCCAGTGTGGTACTTTGCAAAGCAAGTACCACCTAGGCTCCTCCTTTTGAGCTGAAAATTTGTGAAGACAGTCTTCTTAGTAACTGATCATCCTTAGATAAAACTCACGCCCATTAGCCATGTGCATTTCCCGTACCGCTAATCAAACACTTGGCTGCTAATTCATGTTTGAGCATAGATCGGTCTCCTCGTGAGAATCTTATGTTGTAATTTTCTTCCTAGCACCTACCTGGGGAGTGCCCAACCCACTAGACATGCCTAGGCCACCTAGAACGCATGGCAACGCCACGGTCATGCGGTGACCATGCGGCGGGCATGCGAGTTTACGCGCTCTAGAGTTGGGGCCCTAGGCCACTGTGCAAAGCTCGACGTATCGCCACCAAACCATGTATTTCTAATTAAATAGGTACTTATGTAACTAGAAATGTTTTTTGAAAAAAATAAATAGCAAACTATAAGGCAACTGCAGTTCAAATTTGACCCGCTTCCAGCTGAATCGGCGAAAATTTGTCTTTTTCACGAGAGTTGGATGAAAACTTTTGACACCCAACCATTTTGTCAATTGTGCACTAAATATGTCCTAGTATTTTAGAAAATTGATTTGGTCCAATTTTGCAACAAATATATGTTAGGTCCTTCACAAAAAAAACTTATTTTGGGCACTCAGAAAATGGAAAATGAATTTTTTGTCCAAAGAAAATGAAAACTTCCTTAGGCAACATTGTTTGCCATTCTAATATGCACCCTTGTGCACAATATGAGATCATTTGGAAAACTATGCCACGAATGTGGCCATAAGATTGATCATTTGGGTTGAAAGCCATCAATTTTCACACATGATAGCTCATTTCTAAGAACACTTTTTTAAAATAATTGCCGTATTACAAGTTTATATTTTCCTGGTAACTTGGCCACATATAATGACACAATGTGAAGGTTTTCTAATTTTTTGTTTTTTTTGAATTTTTCATGCCTGTTTCAAAATGTGGTCAAAACAGCGGGCATGACCATTCATAACTAGTGGTTGAATCTTGCAAAACTTTTTGTGTTTCTATGATGAAATAGATACTTTTGTACCTACAAATTATTTTTGGGAAAAATAGAGAGCAAACTATGAGGCAGTTGCAGTTCAAATTTGACCCGCTTCCAACTGAATCGGCAGAAATTTGTCTTTTTCACGAGAGGTGGATCAAACCTTTTGACACCCAACCATTTGGTCAATTGTGCTTTAAATATGTCCTAGTATTTTAGAAAATTGATTTGGTCCAATTTTTCAACAAATATATGGTAGGTCCTTAACAAAAAAAACCTCATTTTGGGCACTCGAAAAATGGAAAATGGTTTTTTCGTCCAAAGAAAATGAAAACTTCCTTAGGGAACATTGTTTGCCATTCCAATATGCACCCTCGTGCACAATATGAGATCATTTGAACAAACTATGCCCTGAATGTGGCCATAAGATTGATCATTTAGCTTGAAAGTCATTGATCTCCACACATGATAGCTCGTTTTTGAGAACACTTTTTTATAATAATTATCGTATTACAAGTTTATTATTTTTCCTAGTAACTTGGCTACATATAATGGCACAATGCGAAGGTTTCTAATTTTTTGATTTTTTTGAATTTTTCATGCCCGTTTCAAAATGCGGTCAAAACGGCGGGCATGACCGTTCATAGCTAGTGGTTGAGTCTTAGAAAACTTTTGGTGTTTCTCTGATGAAATAGATACTTTTGTACCTACAAATGATTTTTGGAAAAAATAAAGAGCAAACTATGAGGCAGTTGCAGTTCAAATTTAACCCGCTTCCAACTACATCGACAGAAATTTGTATTTTTCACGAGAGGTGGATCAAAGATTTTGACACCCAGCCATTTGGTCAATTTGTGCATTAAATATGTCCTAGTATTTTAGAAAATTGATTTGGTCTAATTTTGCAACAACTATTTGCTAGGTCCTTCACAAAAAACTCGATTATATGCACTCCAAAAATTGAAAAATGATTTTTTGTGCAAAGAAATAAAACCCCTATCCCAATATACACACATGTACACAATATTGGAACATTTTCACAAAATATGATCCAATGTTCCATCAAATATTTCATATGTTCTTAAAAAAACATTTTTACACTTAGAAAATAAAATTATATTGTCATTGGTGGAAAGGTGTGTGCCACGGCTCGACGACATGGCACACATCCATCCATCCATCCACATCCATCCATCCATCCATCCCACACAATCCCTCCCTTCGCTCCTCCTTCCGCTCCTTCCTCCCAAACCCTAACTCCCACTCCCCCGATTCAGATCCAGATCCCCCTTGCAGCCGCACCTCTTCCTTCCAAAGCCGCATCCCTTCCGCCGCTGCCACTCCGCTCTCGATCCAGATCCCCCTTGCAGCCACACCTCTCCTTCTCTGCCACACCTCTCCCCTCGCCGCCGCCTCCCACTCCGCTACCCACCTCACCCCTTGCCGCCGGTCTGCCATATCCGGCAACGTCCAGGCCAGTGGGCGCTGGATCCGGCACCAGCGTGGCCCCTCCATCAGCAACTCGAACAGGGGGCGGCGGCGCCATGGCTTCTCCCAACCCCATGGCGTGGTCCCGGACGAGCAGCCGCGTGGGATGATGCTGATGGCGTTGCGTCCGCGGCCCCCGACCATCCCTCCGGCACCGCGGCCCGTGGAGGCGGCCGCCCGCGAGGTCCTGCTGCGACTACACCCAACGGAGGAGGCAGAGCAGCGCCGGCACATGGTCCAGATCGAGGCGGGGTCCTTCCTTCCTCCGTCTCCTTCTGCTCGGACGCCATCACTACAAAAAAAGACACATCCATGACATTTTGGGCCGAACGAATTTTTTTTGTCATACATATGACACTTCTATGACGATAATTGTGACAAAACCCGGTATCATCATAGATGTGGTGGGCTCCTACTTCTATGACAAAAAATCATGACAGAAAATGGGCTTTTCGTCCTAGGTGGGCCGGAGACGCAGCTGCATGACATTCTTTGGGCCGTGCATGATGGAAAAAACCGTGGTAGAAGCGAGGGGGAGGAAAATTTCGGGGAGTTGCCGGTTACGGTGGGAGAGCGATGCGTGTTTCTCTTGTACGTACGTGCGTGTGTGCGAGGCGTTGGCTCTAACTGAAGCCGAGCGAGGCGTTGGGCTCTAATTGAACCCGAGCGATTGCACTGCAGGCTACGCGTTACTGAACCCGAGGGATCGATCGATGGCTGTTAACTGAACCCGATGGAGCGATTCCTTCACTACTGCTGCTAACTGAAGCCGATTGATTGGGTGAACAGTGAGCATTGCGGGGGGGGGGGGGGGGATGAACAGTGAGCAGTGGCATTGCCTCTGGATGAACAGGAACCCGTGGTGTGGAGGGCTGGATGAATAGTAGATGATGGAGGGGTGGCCGTGGAGGGGTGGTTGAACTGGACCCCGTGGTGTGGAGGGCTGGATGAACAATAAACGGTGGAGGGGTGGTTGAACAGGACCCCATGCTATGGAGGGCTGGATGAACATTAGACGATGGAGGGGTGCCCGTGGAGGGGTGGTTGAACAGTAGCCGGTGGAGTAGCGCGCGGTGGAGGCTGGATTAACAGGAGCCCGCGGAGGCTGGAGGAGGTCAATGGTAGCCTGTGGAGGCTGGAGGAGGTCGACGATGGAGATGAACAATATCCCATGGAGTCCCGTTTTGCGGTACGCCACCCCCCCTCCCGTTTCGACCGTAGCGCTCCAACACAAGTCTGTTTCATCCGTTTTGTGGTACGCCACACCCCTCCCAATGAACAGGACCCCCGTTTCAACCGTAGGAGGTCCGTTTCCTCCGTTTTGCGGTACGCCACACCCCTGCCGATCAACAGGACCCCCGTTTCAACCGTAGGAGGTCCGTTTCCTCCGTTTTGCGATACGCCAGGCCCCTCCCGATCAACAGGACCCCGTTTCGAACATGGCCGGTCGAACACAAGGCCGTTTCCTCTGTTGTGCAGTACGCCAGGCCTCGTTTCCATCGCCTGTTCCGTCCAAGCCCTCCCGATGAACATGACCACGCATTCCGTTCTGACCCAGCCGGTTGGCTCCCCATGAACACGACGATGACACTGTTTCTCCGTTCCGACCCAGCCATGTACGTATGCGCGATAGGCGTTAGATACCCTGCCCATATGTAAGTACGTGGCCGTTTTTTCTTTCTTGCACCCTCGCCGCTGTACGTACGTGTACATGCTACGTGCGCGCCTCTACTACGACACGTGCGCGCCTCTACATCTACGACACGTGCGCGCCTCTACATCTACCAATATGTACATACACGTTCATGACCAGAATGACAACGCTATGTATGCTTCGACCAGGTGGGTCCCGACTATCAGGCACTTCCTTGCGTGCGAAGATGTAGCTGGTGGGTCCCAGCAGGCAGGGGGGAGAATCGTTTTTTTTGCCCGGACGCACTTCCTTGCGTGCGAAGATGTAGCTGGTGGGTCCCAGCGGTCAGGGGGGCGAATCGTTTTGTTTTGCCCGGACGCACTTCCTTGCGTGCGAAGGTGTAGCTGGTGGGTCCCAGCAGTCAGAAGGGAAACGTTTTTTTCACGAAATATGGTGGCCCATCCGGTGGGTCCCCGCTGTCAGGTGGAGGAATAATTATTTTGCGCATAATAAGGAGGCACTTCCTTGCTGCGGCCGTGGAACCAGTTGTCAGCCTCTCCACGTACAGTCCACGTCCGATGGAAGCCGTTCCTTGACCACGTTGACCACGCCGCGCCAAGAGCACCAGGGCGGTTGACGACGGCGAGGCCTAGGAAGGGGACGACGTGGAGCCGCGGAAGACACAGCAGTGGATGCCCACGCGTAGAGGAGTACGAGGGTTCACTAGTTCGCTACGGTGTGAGGCTGCCGTCACTGCAGAATAACAGGAGGTGTGCGTGAGTAGAGGGATGGCCTGGCCAACGGTGGGAGTAGTAGGGGGCGGTGAGGCCTCCGCCGCATCGCAGCCGGCCACGGGAGGCAGGAGCACGAGGCACGACCGGCGCTGGTTTGGGCGGCTGGAGCAAGAAGACCAGAGGTTGAAGAAGCACTACGACCGTTGGATGGACATCGTACGGTCACTGGAGCTAGAATCGTGCATATTGACTAAGTTGACAAAGCCCTCTGGCCCCGTCAACTTAGTAGGCCCACAAGTCAGCCTGCCACTATACTGGGTCGCAGCTAACAGGGGAGTATTCATTTTTTGTGCATAATAAGGAGGCACTTCCTTGCGTGCGAAGATATAGCTGGTGGATCTGAGCTGTCAGTGGCGGTAACGTTTTTTTCGCGAAATACCGAGGCCCTTTCGGTGGGTCCATGATATCAGGTGGACTAATCATTATTTTGCACGTAATAAGGAGGCATTTCCTTGCGTGCGGCCGTGGACCCAGCTGTCGGCCTCTCCACGTACAGTCCACTTTAGATGCATGTCGGTCATTGACCATGTTGACCAGGCCGTGCTGAGAGCACCAGGGCGGTGGACGACAACGAGGCCTAGGAAGGGAATGACACGGAGGCAGGGAAGACTCAGCAGTTGTTTCCCACGCGGAGGGGAGTATGACTGAACGAGGGTTTACTGGTTCGTTTGCTGTCGCCGGAGAATAACAGCAGGTGTGGGTGAGTAGAGGAATGGCTAGGCCAGCTATGGGAGTACGGTGGGGCAGTGAGGCCTGCGGGGCAGCACAGCCGGCCGCGGGGAGGAGGGAGCAGGCAGTCCCGCTGGCGCTTATTTGAGCGGCTGGAGCAGGAAGAGCAGAGATTGAAGAAGCACGACGGTCGTTGGATGGCCATCCAACCGTCACTGCTTGTGCGTCAACCTTTTTTTTAGGAAAGCCTCAAATCTGTGGAAAATAGCATACAACCCATCTGCCATTATTTCTAATAATTTACAGCCCATTTGCTAATTCTTAAGGTTTTTTTGAGCCCATATTCTTTTTGTTAGCATTAAAGCCCATATTGTGGCCACGGTTAAAAAATTATACGAAATTTTGCATATTTCGGTGCGGTCAAAACTGTTTTTAATCCCAAAATTTCGACTCACATTCAAACAGATTTTAAAACTAAATGTATATCAATATAAAATCCAACAAATTCTCCATGCATAAAAATTAATGTAATTTAAAATCTTGAAATGAAAAAAATATATTTGAAACTAATTGCCGCTTTGATGTGTTTTAAAAATGTACAACCCATTTCTCATTACAGATCGTCCATTTTCTCGGCCAGCCGAATGAAAGCTCTCCTTGTCTTGAAAGATTTGCAGCCCAATAGGCCTGACAAAGCGACTGACTTGGGAAATTACAAAAAAACTGGGCTGTGGCCATGGACCCAGTTGTCAGCCTCTCCACGTACAGTACTCTTCCGATGGAAGTCGTTCCTTGACCACGTTGACCACGCCACGCGGAGAGCACCACGGCGGTGGACGACAACGGGGCCTAGGAAGGGGACGACGCGGAGCCGGGGAAGACACTGCATCGGAAGCCCGCGCGGAGAGGAGTACGAGAGTTCACTAGTTCGGCTGCAGTGTGAGGCTGCCGTCGCCGCAGGGCCTGGCCAGCTATGGGAATAGTAGGGGGCGGTGAGTCCTCCGCGGCAGCACAACCGGCCACAGGAGGCAGGAGCATGAGGCACGACCGGCGCTGCTTTGGGCGGCTGGAGCAAGAAGACCAGAGGTTCAAGAAGCACTACGGCCGTTGGATGGACATCGTACGGTCACTGGAGCTAGAATCATTCATATTGACTAAGTTGACAAAGCCCTTCGTCCCCGTCAACTTAGTAGGCCCACAAGTCAGCCTCCCACCAAGGTGGGTCCCAGCTAGCAGGGGGAGTATTCATTTTTTTGTGCGTAATAAGGAGGCACTTCTAGTGGGTCCGAGCTAACAGTGGGGGGGATCATTATTTTCCGCATAATAAGGAGGCACTTACTTTTTTTGCAGGCAAATCAGAGAGCTTTATTCAACAAAAGTGTTCCCCGGGCAATCAGCCAGAAGGCTGGTTACCAAAAAACTAGGGGTCTCCTCTAGCCAACATTCGGTCACATTCAATGTGTATGCACGTTTTGCACATAGATGTACCGGTAAGTTTGCTGACCATAATACATGTTGAATCTCAAAAACAGAAAAATCACAACTAAGCTCTCCTATTTCATCTAGGATAGGAGCCACAGCCGAACGTGAGTTGTGGCGTGTATGCCGGAGTTGCACTAACTCCTAACAGTCAGTCTCCATTATCACATGCGATAGGCCTCGAAGTTTTGCAAAAAGCGTTCCTTCTCGCATTGATAGGGTTTCCATTATAAGAGGATCGGATATGTCACCGAAAGGCTTGCACCAAGCACCCAAGAGCACGGATACAGACCGGGCTATGCCACCCGCACCTCCTCGACCTTCCGCCACATTGAGTGCTGCATCACATGAAATCTTGATCATACCTGGTTCCGGCGACGTCCAACCATGACCTGGTAGCACAACTTCTTCATTGCGGGGTAGCTCCAGCAACCATGGACCCAGCTGAGACTCTCCACGTACAGTATACTTCCGATGGAAGTCGTTCCTTGACCATGTTGACCTTGCTGCGTTCCGTTGCATACATGCGTCCATGGGCGTGGTGCGTCCCCGCTGTCAGCCTCTCACGTACAGTCATCTTCCGATGACTCTCGGTTGTTGACCACGTT
Source organism: Triticum aestivum (assembly GCF_018294505.1). Taxonomy (NCBI): domain Eukaryota; kingdom Viridiplantae; phylum Streptophyta; class Magnoliopsida; order Poales; family Poaceae; genus Triticum; species Triticum aestivum. The sequence goes on along the minus strand of NC_057807.1, from coordinate 465,526,471 downwards.
GAACACACCGTGCTGAGCGCACCCACACTGGAACAACCCAGAGATGGGGAAGATGGGGCAGTGGAGTTCCAGATGGAGAGGAGTGGGAAACTTCACTGGTTCAGGTGCGCGGCAGCACATCCGTGGTGCCGCCCACGAGAGACAGGAGCAAGAACAGAGGTTGAAGAAGGAGCATGGCTATTGGATTAACATCCAACAGTCCAGCTGCTAGAATCATTTGTTGATTAAGTTGACAAAGCCGTGTGTACACGTCCACTTAGCAGGCCCACAAGTCAGTCACCAAATCTGACGGGTCCCAGCTGTCAACGGGATGAATAATTTTTTTCGCAAAACAAGGAGGCACTTACTTCCGTGCGAAGATACAGCCGGTGGGTCCTAGCTGTCAGGTGGAGGAAACATTTTTTTCATCTTAATAAGGAGGAACTTTCCTTGCGTGCGACCATGGACCTCGTGGGTCCCAGCCGTCAGGCTCTCCACGTATAGTCCTCTTCCGATGACTCTTGTTTGTTGACCAGGCCGCACCAAACACAGCGAGGCCCCGGACAGGAACGACTCAGAGATGGGAAAACGCGGCAGTGGAGTCGCAGATTGAGAGGAGGAGAAGGGTTATAACTGGTTCTGTTGCAATTCATATCAAACTCAGGTTCACAGGACACATTCATATTCATAGCCAACATTCACTATCAACAACTCAAAAGATTCGTATATACACAAGCTCAACATATCTATGCATCCAAATGATTGATAGATCACACGACAATATTCATACATAATTCACAAAAAGATTCAGATATACACATGTTCAGTATGTTTATGCATCCAAATGATTGAGATCACAACCAATATGATCCATGGACGAACTTTAATTACCTAGGGTACAGACTGGTAAATGGTGTTCAATCAGAGGTACTTCTTGCTAAAATGAGTTCTTGTACGAGTAAACTTTTGAGTACATAAGAAGCAGCACAGACAATCTGAACTTTGCTTGTAGGTTTATCCTCAAATAGTGGCCTCGTGCCGACGGAGGTTTGAGCAACTTGGCCACTACTTTCATCCAACTAGTTTATTGGCTCATCTTGGTCCTGTATCTCGCCAAAATTCTACATTGCAGACGAGAAAGGAGGCGGTTGAGAAAATGAACCACCCAAATTTTTTGTGCAGTTCAACTGAAATGGAGCATCCTTGGCGTGTAGACTGATTAAGTCCCAGATGAATATACGCGTCAACCAACTTGTCTGGAATCTTTAGACTCCATGCCATATAGTTCGCTACCATATGTGCCGATAACCAAAAGGCACAAGTTGGGACCAAAGACTGGACTGTGTTTTTCTAGGCTATGCACCAAGCAATATTTTTGGCGTTCACTCCCCTAATACTTGGAGTTTGACAATTGGTTGACGCCGGTTGATACTCGAATGAATATAGGCACTTCTTGTCAACATTGATGCTTGTGTGAGTGAACTTTGGAGTACATAGCAGCAGCATAAGTACCTGTCCATCTGATCATTTTGTGCAGTTCTACTGAAATCACCCGATGTAATGATTTTCCTGCGAGTTCAGGCTCCAAATTACTCCTTTATGAAATCGGCAAACAGTAGCACAATACCAAATTACCAATACATATGACAGGCACAATAATCAGGATAAATACCAGTACCAACCTGTGTGAGGTAGCATATCAATTACTATTTCCTTTGACTGGAAGCCGAGATAAGCCAAGCGACTGACAGCAAAGGAAGAAAGCAAGCGGAGATTAGCGACTGACCAGGAAGGACGGAAGCTGTCGAGGCAATGAAGCACCCAAGGTTTTTGTGCAGTTCCACCAAAATCGAGCATCCCTGTTGGCACATATATTGAGATAGTGAGATTACTGTAATAGTGGGACTAGTTGATGAAACATACACTAACAAATAGAAGCACCCTTATTATCTTAATGGGTAAAGTTAGCAACATAGTAGTCTTGCTTAAAGAGAGGTATTAGTTTATTTAATCAGTGCCAATTAGCTCAACTCAACACTTGAAGCATTGCCATTTATCATAGGTTGCAAAACTTAAAATTGCAAAGATAAAGGAGTTTCTCATGACAGTAGCACGATACAAATAGAGATGATAGCAAACTAATATGGATGAAGGCCTTAGGCCCGAACCAACCTGAGAAAAAAAGCTTATTCATGTAGTCCCATAAGAGATGATAAAGCACTCACTGGAATCACAGAATAGTATATATTTTTGTGCACTTCAAATGTATGGCTGAAATCACTCTTGTTTACCAGTGCTGAGACGATATCGAAAGATTATCAAGAACTTCTAGCAGAGTTAAAGCACTGGCTGGGATATAGTTCATTGTATTATCTTGTGTAGTTCCACTAAAATGTATGATTGGCACAACATGATCCCTGTTTGCACAAGTAGGAACAAGGTGAAACCTTCATTAGCTTAGTGAGAAAGGATAGGAAGACATTAGCATATTACTCAAACAGTAGCATCAAATTCATGATGGACAATACGCAAAACATTGCCTCATTGAACCAATGGCAATAAATTGACATGCAAAACAATAGCACTATTATGTCATGATACTAATAATATTCCCTCCCTGCTCCACCACATGATTCACCTCCATAGAGAAACATTCATATGTACATGATTCAGCATAGGGTCCTACTAAAGATTTGTTTAACTCCAACAGGAAAATTAGGCAGTAATAAATTAGTGGTACTTAAGTGCTCCTAATTAATTAAGTGAGACAGCAGAAGTGTAAGGGCTCCCTGGAGGATTGTGTCACATGTAAGGTAGTCGTTGCCGGAGCCCTTGAATAGCCTCGACTGAGGCCTTTGGCTTCAGCAAGATCGCCTTGGCACTGTTTATTCTTCTTCTTCTTCCTCTTCATGCTATGTTTCTCTTTCTCCTCACCAGTTGGTGAAACCAAGTACATGATTGGCCTTCTAATTCAGAATTGGTTTTGTCGGTGAGGGAGTACAAGTGTACTAGTAAAAACAACATTATTTTCTCATGGCAGTCGGAAAATAGAGATGAACACATGCATTAAATATCATTCTTACCTAAAGGAAGGTTATGGCGCCAATATGGATGATGAGGATTGGAACACAGATCTCCCTTTGTGCAGTTCCGCCAAAATGAACCAACTGTTCCATCTGACATTCCAGTTAAACAGCACAAAAGTCACTTCTTTTAAGAAGAGTTTTGTGCAGTGCACCAAAAGGTCACAACAGCAACTAGGGGAATTGGATATCCTTGTTTGCACAAAAAGGCATAGAGGAAACAATTAGAGTCTCAAACAATTACAGGCAAAAACATTTGGCTAAACTTGTGAGAGTCTCAAACAATTATAGGCAAAAACAGTGGCATGGCTTCATTTTTACCAGGGACATTATATTAAGAACATCTAAGGCTGCGTTCACAGGTTTGGTGCAGGATTTTCGTAGGAACACAATTCCTACCGTACTCTTTCCCTTCCAACCGTTCGGAACACGGGAAAGGTGAATAGTGTTTCATAGGAAAGCTGGTCTGGTAGTACTGATTCCATCGGATTAGAAACATCCACGCGCTGCTCATTTTTTGGGCGGAAGCCCGAGGCAGGCGCTCACTGCCATACGTTAGACAGGTTGCTGTGCTGTGTTTGCCGAAATAAAAAAGTCAACCTATGTGTGGTACTCAGGTGAGGACAAGAGTAGTCACTATGCAGCTGAATAAACAAATAGCATCTCATACTGCCAAGCATGCTACACTAAAAAAACAAATCTGTACATTTCGTAGTCCATCCGAACACATTCTCTAGAGAGTTTCCTCCAGTTCGCTATTCCATAGTTTTATACCTACATTCCTTTCCTATTCCTCTATTTTCATCAAGACTTATGTTTTCTGCCCCTTTATTCTGACCGGATCCTAAATATTTGGTATAAGGGCATGGGACAGTGGGTGCACCAGCAGTACATCACCATTTACGTAAACAGGGGCATAAAGTGGTGATTCATAGTTTGTTGCCCCGAGAAACAAACATCCAAGAAACATACTATCTGGGTTGGTCCCATTTTTGTTCACTCTAGCCACCTACTCCTTTGTGTGGATAGCAAATCTAGTCCTGGTCATACCAGTGTGTACAACATTACCCCTATATTTCCCTTTTCTACCAAGAGACCGGTTGGATGACCAGTCTGTACTACTTTCATCCCCTTTCCTTCCTATTTGTACTAAGTCTGATGTACATACTAAATTCCCCCACCCCCACTTTATTTCAATGACAAGTATTTTCGGACGGAAGGAGTACAAGATTCGACTCCATGAAGTAGCTTTACCTCTAACAATAGAAAAAAAGGTGACGCTGGACCATCCGATCGAGAGGGGTTGAGAGGTAGAAAATGATGCACATGCAGCAATGTAGCGAGCTGGGGAAGTAGAGCTAAGGCGGTTTCGAACGAAGATATACCTGAAGGTCATCGGGATGTGGATAGGTGGGCAGCGGGAGGCCTCCCCCGCCCACAGGCAAGGACGAAGGGATCGGAGGACCTCCCGCGCCGGCGCTCGGCCGGAGATAACGGTGCGGCCGGCAATGGGTCTCCTCCCTCGCTGTCGACGATGGCCTAAACGCTGCCCCTCCTCCCCTTCACCGGCGGAGGGGGATACGTCTGGATCTGTAACCAGCGGTGAGTATAGAAAGTCAGTGTTTTTTGAAGGGAGAAAGACAGGGTTACTACCCCTATCTTGTTTAGATCTGGAGAGGATGAGTGTGTGTGAATAGAGCAGCCCTAGCAAGCAAGCGCGGAGGCTCCGACCTATATATAAGTAGTGGGGTACTTTTCCTTTTTCACTCCATCAAAACAATCGTTTAAAATTATGTACTCTACTACATGCTAGGTCGCGGTTTTTTAGTTGTTGATTGTTTTTTGAGATAGCTACCCGCTTGTTCCAAGTGGTGTTACGGTGTGCCAGGTCGCACTTTGTATCATTCAAGTCTGGTAGTACTACAAGTCCCTCCATTAGATGAACAACCACCCCCTCGTAAAAATTGTGAACAAGCCCATGGCTAAAATTAGCGGAAATGTGGGTTGCCCCAACATGCATTATTATTTATATTTTCTACTCCCTCCATTCCTAAATATAAGTCTTTTTTATTAGCCACACCTAAGACAAGATTTTTTTATTACCAGTGAACCCCACATGTCATAGACACAAAATTTTTGGCAAGATTCCCTTAGGCAAGCCAAAGTGTGTCTAACAATTTGAGCAACTCAGGTTAGGCAAGTGTGGGAAAAATAATGTGGCAACATAAGACAAACATAGTCACAATCCAAACAGCCCCGTGATTTTTTGTGACATGCATGAAAATTTGGTTAGTTAAATTTATAGTCAAAATTTGTCAAGGTGCATCAAATCAACACATGCAAATATCAAAAGGAAAGTCACGACATGCATGCATGCGTTGTACTCCCTCCGTTTCCAAATATAATTCTTTTTAGAGATTGCAACAAGTGACTACTCCCTCCGTTCCTAAATGTAAGTCTTTTTAGGGATTCCACTACAAACTACATATGGATGTATATAGACATATTTTAGAGTGTAGATTCAGTCATTTTGTTTCGTATGTAGGAGTAGTTCATAGTGAAATATCTAAAAAGACTTATATTTTGGAACGGAGGGAGTACATACGAAGCAGAATATGTCTACTCCTACATACGAAGTAGCGCATTTGAAATGTGTAAAAAGAGTTTTATCGAATGCAGTGCTTTGATGTGTCGCGTCAACTCGTACAAGCCCGAGAAATTTGATTACTACGACGCCCTCTCCCTCGCGGACTGAGCTCCGGTGCCTTAAGTGCACCTACCTTTGGCTGCATGACAGGTGGGCCAACCACCTCTTGGGCCCACCTGTCATGGACGCAAAGGCAGGAGCAGTAAGTAGAAGCTTTCCCTACACGCTATCCCTCCCGCACAAGGTGGACGGACATGCAGCAGTGGATTCAATACTGTAGAAGTAGGAGTAACATCATTGTTCGTCTTCTCGAAGAGGCGAAGAGCCAAGTGCAAACAGAACGTGGCAGTTGCGAACGCTCGCGTGGTGCGGTTCCTTGGAGTACTAACCAGGCTCTTGCATGAGACAAAATTTCTATTGTTTAACAATTAAACTCCATTATCCATTGGTTGATACTCATTCTACATAGGTCCACACGCTTAGCACTGTTTCCTCCTAGGGTCACCAATGTTTATTTGCTAATTAATAGCATTCCATGCAATGAACTAGCCATTGCAAGTCATTCAAAGTATGCCCACCTCTCATCTCTTATTGGTTGATACGTATGTCAAGAAACAAGAAACACGGTAGAAGTTAATGCACCGCACCTAAGTGTTTTTGGATTATTTGGTTTTCGTAAGATGACTTACACACCTAGACGGAGAGAGTAGTATAGACCTGTAAACCGGAAATGAGTATTTGCCTTTCTAAAGATTTCAACAAGTGACTAGACTTCAGCTAAAAAAACAAGTGACTAGACTACACTGTGTGCAGTACCCCCTCCCCTCCGGTTTATAGGGCTCAAATCTCAAATCTCATGAACCAAGGCATTTTGCGATTGGAGGAATGTATCTCGTACTTTACAAAACTACCCTAATTAAACTCATGCATTAATTACGTAGTTCTCTCATTTTCCTCTCCGCCTTGGTCGCGGTGCACAATATTGAGCACTCCTATATGACTAGCCGCTCTATCTACATGCGGGACATTTCAAAGCATCCGGGCCCGCGTACCATCCACCAAATCACAGCGAGGTGCTATAGTCGAGACTCACCTATCACCCCAGTGTGGCCGTCATGACCCGTCATATCACAAAACCCACACCTTTACCAGCAATGGTAAGGTGGCCTCCAAGTTGGACTGGACGAAGCAACCATCATTTCATTGGAACGCTCGTTCAAGCCCTTTCTTCCCTTTCTTGAAGAAAACCTCACTCCAGGCTACTCACTTATGCCATTTTTCTTCTCTACCGACGAAGGATAGGTGGGCGAATCAGTTATGCTGCTATATTTTCATTCCAATAATCTTCTTTTTGCGAAGCACCGACCGATTCTCACATCCTATTATTTTCCCGTTTTCATTGCGATTGTGGTTTCCTTTCGATTACTTTTTGTTTGTCAGTTCATTGATGGATCCTAGAGCACTAGGCAAAGAGTTGCCGGCGGACAACCCATTGGAGACAGCGATCTCCAGGAAGCGAGCACCGACCAACGAGTTGACCATGTTGGCGGGCCAACCCATGGAGACGAAGAACTCCAAGATACAAGCACTGGCCAAAGAGTTGAGGACGTATGCGGACGAACTCCTCAAAGAAAGTTGGAAGAACAGCAAGGGCCCCATCGTGCCTACCCCAGGAGCTCTGATTGCCACCTATGTGAGGCTCAAGACCGAGTTTGAGGAGATAGTCGCCGTTGAGAAGCAGTATTGCCCTGGCAAGGTGATGGCCCCCATCGAGGACGAGGAGATGGCCCCCGGAGGGATGAGATCCCCCAGTGAGCTGCACAAGGTAAAAAATAATGGCTTATTACCATAGTTGTGGTTTTTGATTATTTGCAATGTGCTTGCTTTTTGATTATTTGCAATGTGCTTGCTAATATGTTAGTGTTGTGCAGGTGCCGGTGGTTGTCCTTGATGATTCCGATGTCATGGCCCGTCCTGTTGGCATCGCCCCGGAGATCGATTTCGATGCCGCTGTCCATCCTGTGGACATCGCCCCAGAGATCGATTCCGATGTCGCGGTCAGTCCTATGGACATCGCCCCAGAAATCGATTCCCATGCCGTTGTTCGTGCTGTGGTCATTGCCAGAGAGATCGATGACAAGAAATAGTTGGTCGTGCTAATCCTTCAAGCTAGTTTGCATTGCCCTGTGTTTAATTACCAGAACGTTGAGTGTTATCAAACCATCTTAGGGCTAGTGCACTGTCTTGTGTGGGCGGATCTTGCTACTTTTGTTTCATAGTGCATCATGCGATGAATCATGCAAACCCTCTCCGAGTTATGGAAACAGATGTATCCTCACCAGCTTTTGATGTAATATATGGCATGCTTAGTGTAAGTTTGAACTGTTTATCATATCAGCAGGGCTTGTTTGATGATTCTTTGTGTTAGTAGGCTAGCTACTTTGCGAGCTATAGTACTTGCAAAACACTCACCGAAGAGAAACGTTGGGGCTGATGAGCTTGTGGTACCCTTATACTTATCCCTCCTCGATCGACCAATAGCCCTAGCTCCTAAAATTGTAGGCTTAGCGGTCGATCAGACAATAGTCGACATACATTCAGGCCTCATTTGGTTCATAGGGTAGGAAAATCGTAGCAAAAGTACAGAGAACATGCAACACAAAATCATAGCAGTGCAGAGACGTACTCCCTCCGTTCCAAAATAGATGACCTAGGTGGGCTAGTTTGGCCTAGTGGGTTTCAGTGATATGACGTGGTACAGTGCCATCCAGTCTTCGCGTGTGGTAGCAGTATTGCGGGTATAGTAAGTTTTCTTGAAGAAGCGGAATTCAACAAAGTCATGATGGTTCCTTCGTCCGAACAACTTATGGTGGGAAAGGTTGGGCCTGCGATACGACCGGGGTAGACCAGGATAATTTTGTGCATGGCAGGTGGACCAGGATGGTCGACGTCCCACATGTCGGTGAATGAAAGTATTCTTTCCGATATAGAGGACGAGCAACGAGTATTCATTGTTTATTTTTGATGAAAGCTATTGTCTCCACTGTTACTCCTTGACTTTGTCAATGCCTATCTCTCCTCACATAAGCGGGGACTACTTGCTATGCATGCAGCAGGTAGCTGGCGTCTTGAGGGGCCAAGGCGGTGAGAGTGGGCTACGGAAGCGGTCCGGACTCTAGCATGGCCCACCTCACATTATCACCATATATTTCTTGGAGTCCGTGCACGGCGGGCGGGAGATCTCTTCTCCCTCCCCCATTTCTCTCTTCTCAGCCGATGCCCGCCGAGCGATTAGATTTCGGCTATCAACAGTTTATTCAATTACGGTCCCACATGTCGGTGAAATTGCAAGACAACGCGTGTCCCCTTTGGTGAGCGGCGTGCGAGCCGGACTGTCGGGGTTGCGACGCGTATGAGTCGTAAGTGTGCCGCCTTTTCCTTTAGAACTTGCGAAGCGTAACATTTTTACGCGATGGATCGATAGAAATCTAGAACAAAATGACGAGGGCGGTGCTTTCCCGCTCGTTAGGCGGGCTAGTTCGAGTGATATGACGTGCTACAGTACCGTCCACTTGCTCCATCTTTATGTACGCAAGAGTTTACACTCGTACGCGGGAGGAGTCCGAAACACCGCGGATCTGATTTTGATCGAGGGATAACTGTTCCCTACCAAATAATGGAAGATTGTTAGCGATTATAGCATGATAGTTAGGGCATCTCCAGCGCTGGCCCACAAATTTACACCGGCATCTGTCCGAGGACACTGATGGATGCCATCCGATGCTGCCCGCATACCTTTCAACAACTATATGAACTAACCGGACGAAATTCGTGCAAACAAAGCAAATTTCAAATTAACCGGATGAAATTAACGGGACGAAATTCATTACATATTTCGCACAAACCGTACAAAACCTACTGTAATCCTAATCTAAACAATCGCCGGCGCCCGACCACTAGGTCCGGCCATGAACCCGAGAAAGCCGGCTATTGCCTTTGCCTCCTCCTCATCCGCCTCGATAACCTCCTCCTCCGGCCGGAGCACAAGGTTATGAAGATTTCCGCCTCCACATCGCCATCAAGCGGCTAATCGGCCGCCGATGTTTACGCCACCAAGCTTGGCGTCGACTGACTGGAGTAGCGGTGGCCTTCCCGGGACCAGAGCGGCGGTGACCTACCGTGTACTACTCTTCCTAGCTGCCGGCTGCACCCGCGCACGCGCGCCGGCTTCGTGGTCGTGGCGGCAGAGGGCGGCCCAGGGGGTGCCGGCGATCTCCTTCGTTTGCTCCTGCGACAGTACGTCGAAGAGAGCTTTGGAGCGCGCCCGGAGCGGAGCCGCCGATGTCCCTCGTCTGCTCCTGCGATAGTGCGTCCAAGAGAGCTTCAGAGCGCCACGAGGCCATGGTTGAACTAGTGCCGACAGAAGTAAGGGGCCGGAGGAGAATAAGTGTGGGTCTTTGGCTATGGCTGGGAGCTGGGGCTCAAGTTAATATAGCATGCGAATGGCAATGAGCCGCGGCAGACGGATGGACAACTGGTGCCGGAGTAGGTTCTTCAGGCGTGAGGACGCTGCTTCAGTGACTTAACTGCAGATGCGTTTGGGTGTCTGACATGTGGGCCCAACGGGCGTCTGGCCCGCATGTTAGTGACACACCAATTACACCTGCAGTTAAGTCTAGTGAATGCAGCATTGACATTCTGGAGAGACGGTGACCGTTTCAGGCCCATGCGGACTGTTTGACCGGTCAACCATACAAATACGGAGCTATACACTGAGCCAGCGACCGTATTATCACCATATCTCGTATACAATGATCAAAGTGAGCTATCAAGACAAGTTCGATGACCGCCAATGCATTTTACTCGGTAATAAAGGACTAGGATTGAAGGGGAATCCTAATTTGCTTCGTCTTCTGTCCTTGAGCTCTTGACAAACCAATACACTATACGGTTGTCCGGCCACTCCACCCCAGAGCTCTCACCAAGCGTCGTTCATGCCACCGCGCCGCACACTAACCGGTAATGCAACGATGGCATCCCGCCGCGCCGAGTTCCTTGCCGCCCACGAACACACACAAAATGGTAGGGAAGCGATGGCATCCCATCGTGCCGAGTTCATCGCCGCCCGCGACCTCACAACTATGTGGGAGGAATTTGAAGATGCCAAGGCCGAATGGGCGGTAGAGCAAGAGGCGGCCAAAGCCGCACAGAGGGAGCGGAAAAGTCAGAAAGCACTCAAGAAAAGAGAGGCCCGCCGCCGCAAGAAAGAAAAGGACGCACGCGCTGCTGCGGAGAGGTCGGCGGAGATCCAAGCACGGTGGGGTGTCGCAGACAAAGCCGGGAAGGAGAACGACGGTGTCTGGCCAGCATGTGAGAAGTAGTAGTACTAGTAGTTAGTGTGTGTGTCTGTGTCTGAGTACGAGCATGTACCAGTACTACTAGTTACTACTGTAGTTTTTAGAGCAAATTACCAGTACATTAGCCTAGACTAAGTGGAAAAATTCCTATCCTATGCATCAAATGGCATCTCTTTCTCTATAGGAATTGAGATGCATGTCATCTCACTTCCTATGATTTTCTTATTCCTATCCAATGAACGAAATGAGGCCTCTGTTGGAGTAAATATTGTAGCTAGCAGTACTGCTGGTACAGTAGTTTTCTTCAAGAAGCGGAATTCAACGAAGTCATGATGGTTCCTTCGCCTGAGCAACTTCAAAGTGGGAAGTGGGCCTGTGATTTGACGGCTCATTAGTCATTGTTACTGCGGCACGACGACCTGGGTGACTCTCCCTCGGAGTTCTGCGTGCATGGCAAGTGGACCAGGATAGTCGATGTCCCACATGTTGGCGAACGGAAGTATTCTTTCCGATACCGAGGAGCAAGGAAACTGCGTGGTATAGTATCACTGCTGATTGGTTCCCAAAAAAATAGTATCACTACCGATTTATAATTATTTTTTATTTCTGATGAATGCTAGCATTTCAACTCTTACGACGAAGGGTGCCAAACACGGCACGTGCTGGATGTCCCACACGTCAGCGAAAGGAGTGGGACATGAACAGCGTGGTAGAGCCTGACGTAAAAAAATAGCATGGTAGAGCGTCTCCACTTCTTCCACTTCTGGGTCGGAGACCACACGTAGTAGTACTTAGCTGTATGAACGATACAAAGTGCAACCTGGAGAGAAAGACACATCTAGTTGGAAGGTCTTGGGGCATACACGTAAACAAATATAAAAGTTAATACGTGCCTCCAACTAATATAGTAGTAGTAGAGTACTTACACACGTAGTCCATAACATCACCGTGCATTGCACGTACAACATTTAGTGGTAGTACGTAGTAAGAGACAAATGCCGCCCAAGAGTTCCCTTCTCGACCTACTTTTGGGTGTTTGGTAGAGTGTATGGAGGGTGCATGAGTCCACACTAGTTTAGCACAAATACACTAGAAGCATGCATGAAGAGAGCATGCATGAAGAGGGGTGTTGAGTTGAGCATGCATGAAGAGGGAACAACTATGCTGAGACGAGAACGCAACCAAACACACCCTATATGCCACGCATGTTCATACCATTTGTGCCTTTCTACTTCACTTACTGCGCTACATTACTCAGGTTCGTACGTCCACTCCTGGGTACATGTTCGTCTCGTAGTTCCAGTGCCACGTGTTCTTCATATAGATGGAATGATCGTTGCATAACACGTGCGCCTTGATGCTATATGTCTCGCGTGTTGGCAAAAGGAGGAACAAAGCTCACATAAAAAAATAGAGTGGAAGAACATAGATTCCGGACAACTGAGAAGGAGCAAGGAACCTCGTGGTGGAGTGTCTGCACTCATAATATTTAATATTATTCAGCGATATAAAATTAACCAATCATCTCCACAGTGGACTGGAAGAGTAAGAAACACGGCAGCCCAGTGTAGTTACATCATACACTAGTACATGGCTAACCCACGCTATCACCATATTTCTTGGCTTCCGTGCGACACCTATCTCTAGTAATCCAGCAGCCTGTATCGCTTCTCCCTCCTCGTCTCTATCAAAGTGCGGCGGGCTGGTGTTTCTGACGTCTATTGAGGTCGGTTAACTATCACATGTTAGCGACATGCCAAGAGCATTCTAAAAAAAATTCCTTTCACGTTCCGTTTTCAAAAAGAAAAAAAATCCTTTCACGTACGAATTTGCCTGTATGCTTTGAGCAACTTGCATGTCCTATACTGCTCCTGTTTGATACTCTAACTTAGCTAGAGGTTAGACTAACTCATGACTAACCCTGAACTAACTGTAGCCAAAGAGGTGTTTGTGTGACAGGGTTAGATGGACAATAAATGCACTTCATGGAGAGAGAAAAGTGATTTCTCAGTGGTCCCAATGAGAACTATCTCCAGTTAGCACCTCTTGGGTGGGATAGTTTTTTTTGGTGGGTTCGGTGCAACTTGCTCCAATTTAAACCCTCATGCTTGGGTACTTTAGGGCTATTTGAGCCCCAACTAGCTCAAACTAACTCTAACCCATGGATCCAAACAGGGCCTATGGCCAGTCTCGACGCAGAGCAGTCGCGTGCACCATGAAGCGGCGCTCTCTCGGCCGTCGCGCCACTTCAAAGCCGGCGCCAATGAGAGGTCGCCTCCGCTCTGGCCGGGAATTAATGCGGCACTGACGCTCCAGGCGACGCTGACCGTTTCACGCGGGAAGCGCGCGCTGGCAAGGGAGTATAGGTTTTGAACCGTTTCAGGTGTAGTAGTAATGGTAGTTTGCAAAACTACTCAATTATTGCACTGAGTTTCCTAAGAAATTGTGGTAAAAAATGTTACTCCACAGCCCGCTTCCCTTCTCCTTCCTTCTCATGATTTACGTGGCCATGTTAACGTGGTTGTGTCAAAAAAATGTCACTTCCTGCTCGTGATTTGCGTTATATAATTACAAGCAAGATTCTCGTGCATTGCATGGAACATCAATATGCATTTTTTTGCAAAACACCTGTTGTGATTGACCCATGCAGGAGTAATCCCATGTGTAAAAACTAATGATATCTCGATAATTTTATCGAAAAACTGGTATCTCGAGAATGTCATCGAAAAAATGAAAGATGAGAGATAAGGCGAGGAGGAGTGGAGCATGGTGGTGACTGGTGGTCGGAATAGGCGAAGGCATGGGGATGGACGGCACCGGCAGGCGGCAGCGACCACCATGCATGCTAGATTGTTCTAGAGACTTATTCCTTTTTTAATTGCTGAGCAATGAGGTTGCGGGAGATAATGATGTGGATAGAGGTGTGGGTATCTTTTGTAAAATTATCATAGTTTGCTTCCTATCCGTCAGATATAGATCACACGGTCTGTATTACAAGATGGCAGGCACACCATCATCGCCAACTTGTTTTTTTATCGGGTTATACAGATGATAAGTTTGCTGACTACTAGAGTAAAGTGGAATCTGTCCATGTTATGCAAGTAAATAAAGGTGATTGTTTATCATACGGGTAAGGTTGGATGAAGGGTGGTAGGAACAAATGCTCCGCCTAGAGCATGTGTGTGTGAGATGGAGTCTTAGTGTGTGTGGTGTGTGTGTGTGCGCGAGAGAGAGAGAGAGAGAGAGAGAGAGAGAGTGAGAGAGAGGAGAGAGAGAGATGGAGTCTTAGTTTG